>NC_050189.1:12193819-12551378 GCF_008315115.2 Sander lucioperca
ATCCGGGCTCAGGGTCAAGCGAATCTGGCAGACAGAGCAGGGTCACGGGTTCAGAGCGGGATAGCAGGCTGAGGTGAGAGAGGATAGAACAGGTTAGCATACGATATCACAAACGGGATAGTACTAAGATTAAGCAGGCGTGTAATCATACAAGTTGATCCAACGATCCGGCGGAGACTGGAAAGTTGGCCAGGCTTATAAAGGAAGTAGATGGTAGATCAGGAGCAGGTGTGCAGAGTGGTGTGATGAACCTCAGGTGTGTATGCTGGAGCTCAGTGCCACGCCCACCGGTGGCCTACAGAGCATGAGAGGGAGAGCACAACACAGAGACAGACAACAAAACAAAACACACCAAGCATACAGCAGCACACCAAAAGGGGAAAAGAACACAAAAACTACATACACACACATACTATGAAGAGGGCCAGGGTCACGGTCAGCGGACCGTGACAGTACCCCCTCCCCGACGAGCGCCCCCAGGCGGTCCACCAGGCTTGTCAGGATGCGAGCGGTGGAAGGCCCGGATGAGAGCGGCATCCAAAATCCGCTGTCTGGGTATCCAGCTCCTCTCCTCAGGCCCATAGCCCTCCCAGTCGATGAGGTACTGCAGGCCACGGCCCCTGCGACGGGAGTCCAAAATCCGGCGCACAGTGAACGCCGGCCGGCCATCAATGAGCCGGGGGGGTGGAGGGGCCGGGGGAGGAGGGAGCAGCGGGCTGATAAGAACAGGTTTGAGCAGGGAAACATGAAAGGTAGGGTGGACTCTGAGAGTGCGGGGCAGCCGGAGACGGACGGTCACAGGAGAGATAACCTTCTCGACGACAAAGGGGCCAATGTACTTGGGTGACAGTTTCTTAGAAACAGCTTTCAATGGGAGGTCTTTAGTTGAGAGCCATACCTTGTCTCCAACAGAATAGGTGGGGGCAGGGGTGCGTCGACGGTTGGCGTGGCGCTGATTCTGGGCAGAGGTTCTCAGCAAAGTGGCTCGGGCTCGATGCCAGGTTTGATGGCATCTCCGGATGTAAGCCTGGACCGAGGGAACCGCCAACTCTCTTTCCTGAGTGGGAAACAGTGGGGGTTGAAAACCATAAACACATTGAAATGGAGACAGACCTGTGGCTGAAGTGGGCAGAGTGTTGTGGGCGTACTCCACCCATGGGAGCTGGGAAGTCCAGGACGAAGGGTTAGAGGATGCCAAACAGCGTAGGGTGGCCTCTAGTTTCTGGTTTGCTCTTTCTGCCTGTCCGTTGGATTGGGGATGGTACCCCGAGGTCAGGCTGACATTGGCTCCGATGGCCCGGCAAAATGACTTCCAAACAGCCGAGGTAAATTGTGAACCTCTGTCGGAGACTATGTCCAAAGGCAGGCCGTGGACCGTGAAAACCACAGAAATTAAGAGCTCGGCCGTTTCCTTGGCTGTGGGCAGTTTAGGCAAAGGCAGGTAACGAGCAAACTTGCTGAAACGGTCCACCACAGTGAGCACAACAGTCATACCTTTTGATGGTGGCAGTCCAGAAACAAAATCCAGAGACAGGTGAGACCATGGGCGACGCGGTATGGGCAGGGGCTGCAGGAAACCAGGAGGAGGTCGGTTGGAGCACTTATTCTGAGCACATACGGGACAGGCAGCAACGAAGGTCTGAACATCGGTCCTCATGTCTGGCCACCAGAACCGCCTGCGCAGGAACGCCAGAGAGCGGGCCACTCCAGGATGGCACGAGAGTCTGGAGGAGTGGCCCCACTGCAACACAGAGGGTCGGACAGAAAGGGGTACAAACAGAAGGCCCGGGGGGCCATTACCTGGGTCAGGCTGGTGCTGCAGAGCCGTCCTCACCTTGCTCTCAATTTCCCAGGTGGCCGCCCCGATGATGCAGGACCTGGGGACAATGGTGTCTGGCTCCGCAGTGGTCTCTTCTCTCTCAAACAGCCGAGATAAAGCGTCTGGCTTCACATTCCTAGATCCCGGCCTGTAGGTCAGGGCAAACTGGAATCGACCGAAGAACAGGGCCCACCTGGCTTGACGAGGGTTAAGGCGCTTCGCTGAGCGGATGTACTCCAGGTTCTTATGATCGGTCCAAATAGCGAATGGCTGATCTGCGCCCTCCAGCCAGTGCCGCCACTCCTCGAGAGCCAGTTTGACCGCCAGCAGTTCGCGGTTCCCGACATCGTAATTCCTCTCTGTGGGGGATAAACGATGGGACAAAAAAGCACAGGGATGAAGTTTATTATCCTTGGGGGACCGCTGAGACAGGACCGCTCCGATTCCTACGTCCGAGGCGTCGACTTCGACCACGAACTGTCGAGATGGGTCAGGCTGAGTGAGAATTGGGGCCGAGGTGAACCTTTTCTTCAGCTCCGAAAAGGCTCCTTCCGTCTCGGGGGTCCAGAGATACGGTCTAGCAGGGGAGGTAAGTGCAGTTAATGGGGCAGCAATGCGGCTATAATTTCTAATGAAGCGTCTATAGAAATTGGCAAACCCCAAAAATCTCTGAAGCTGCTTCCTACTCTCTGGCTTGGGCCAATCCAAGACCGCTCTCACCTTCTCAGGGTCCATCCTCACCTGACCCCTGGAGATGATGTGGCCCAGAAACGTGACGGTGGAGGCGTGGAACTCACACTTCTCGGCCTTGACAAACAGACGGTTTTCTAGCAGCCGCTGGAGGACTTGGTGAACATGCCGGATGTGTTCTGCTTGGTTCTGGGAAAAAAATGAGTATATCGTCAAGGTAGACAAAAACGAATCTGCCCAGCATATCTCTCAACACATCATTCACCAAGCACTGAAAAACTGCTGGTGCGTTGGTGAGGCCAAAAGGCATAACCAAGTACTCAAAGTGTCCAAGGGGAGTGTTAAAAGCAGTCTTCCATTCATCCCCCTCACGGACCCGGACTAGGTGGTATGCATTGCGCAGATCCAACTTAGTAAAAACTGCGGCCCCCTGGAGGGATTCAAAAGCAGAGTTCATGAGAGGAAGTGGATATTTATTCTTCACTGTAATGTCATTCAAACCTCTGAAGTCGATACACGGCCTGAGTGTTCCATCTTTCTTGCCCACGAAGAAGAACCCGGCTCCCAGAGGTGATGATGAGGGACGGATGATCCCTGCTGCCAGCGAGTTGTTAATATATTCCTCCATAGCCGCCCGCTCTGGCCTTGAGATGTTATACAGACGGCTACGAGGAAACGTGGAGCCAGGCAGCAGGTCAATGGCGCAGTCATAGGGTCGATGCGGGGGTAATGAGAGGGCCTGCTGTTTACAGAACACTTCAGAAAGTCCATGGTACTCAGCGGGGATTAATGACAGGTCCGGCCGGACTGGTTCGGGTTTCTGGTGAGTTACAGAAGGAGGCAGAGCAGACCGCAAACAACAGGCATGACAGGTGGGGCTCCAGTTAGTTATCTTAGCTGTTCTCCAGTCAATGTTTGGATTATGTTTTATCAGCCAGGAATGCCCCAAAACCAGTGGTATGTATGGAGAATCAATAACAAAAAAGGAAATGAGCTCAAAGTGGTTACCTGACAGCTGGAGCTGGACTGGGCAGGTACGTGTGGTGACTCGAGCCAGCAATCTCCCGTCGAGCGTGTTAGCCACCAGTGGCTGCTTCAGTCGCTCCGTAGGCAACCCTAGCTGTTTAACTAACATGGCGTCTAAAAAACTCTCGTCGGCTCCCGAATCAATAAGTGCTTGGAGCTCCAGCGTCTGGTCCTTCCAGCAGATGGTGGCATGTAGTTGGGTACGAGGTCGGGAAGACAGAGGTATAGTCGCTCGGCTCGCTAGGATGCTCCCCCTGGCTAGCGAGCCCTCCTGTTTAACGGTCGGATAGGGCAGGTGGCGACGTAGTGTCCAGTCTTTCCACAGTAGAGGCACATGTTGTTAGCTCTTCGTCGTTCCCGTTCCTCCGCGTTGAGCTGGTTCCGTCCCAGCTGCATAGGTTCGCCTTCGGGGTAATCCTCCGGAATCATGGTTCCCCGTGGCTGTACATGCCGGGAAACAGGCTGGGATCTAACCGGGGTTGGGAAAAGCTCCTTCCCACGAAGCGTTGCGTCACCGCCTGAAGTACGGCGCTTCTCCCTTCGCCGCTCACGGCATCGATTGTCTATACGGATTGTCAGAGAAATTAAATCATCCAAATCATTAGGCACAGGGTGAGATACTAGTTCATCCTTTAGTAATTCACTGAGTCCATTAACAAACACTGCCTGCAGGGACGCCTCATTCCACCCACTCTCTGCGGACAAAGTCCGAAACTCAATGGCGTATTCGGCCACGCTCCGAAGCCCTTGGCGGAGAGAGAAAAGCCTCCTGGAAGCGTCTTTACCTTGGACCGGGTGGTCAAAAACCTTCATCATCTCGGCCGTGAAGGCGGCATAGGTGGCGGTGGTCTGATCCTGCCTTCTCCAGTGAACCGAAGCCCACTCCAACGCCGCTCCCCGCAGCAACCCAATCAGGTAGGCAATTTTAGCTTTTTCCGTAGCGTATGAATGGGGCTGGAGATCAAAGACTAGACCACACTGCATGAGGAATGTCTTACATTGACCTAGATTTCCATCGTACCTTTCTGGTGGGGAAACCCAAGGTTCCTTAGCGGGGTTGTCAGTAGTTGGTGCAGCTACAGCTGGTACTGGGGGTGGGTTCTGCAGTGCATTCTGGAGTTCTGCCATGCGGGTCGATAATCTTTGGAGTCCTCCCATTATCTCCTGAAGCGCGGTGCTGTGCTGATCCAAGATCGCTCCCTGAGTTGAGACGGCATGACGGACAGGCTCCAAGTCTGCTGAGTCCATACTGGCCGGATCGTTCTGTCAAGCTGGAGGCCAGGACTCAGACGCAGACCAGAGGTAGTTGCAATTAAAGGTGATTTTATTGAATGGGACACACAAACTGAGGTTTGGGGTGGCCGGTGGTCTGGAGGAATCCGTGAGGGAATAGGATCCGGGCTCAGGGTCAAGCGAATCTGGCAGACAGAGCAGGGTCACGGGTTCAGAGCGGGATAGCAGGCTGAGGTGAGAGAGGATAGAACAGGTTAGCATACGATATCACAAACGGGATAGTACTAAGATTAAGCAGGCGTGTAATCATACAAGTTGATCCAACGATCCGGCGGAGACTGGAAAGTTGGCCAGGCTTATAAAGGAAGTAGATGGTAGATCAGGAGCAGGTGTGCAGAGTGGTGTGATGAACCTCAGGTGTGTATGCTGGAGCTCAGTGCCACGCCTACCGGTGGCCTACAGAGCATGAGAGGGAGAGCACAACACAGAGACAGACAACAAAACAAAACACACCAAGCATACAGCAGCACACCAAAAGGGGAAAAGAACACAAAAACTACATACACACACACACTATGAAGAGGGCCAGGGTCACGGTCAGCGGACCGTGACAGTTTATTGTGTTATAACTGTTCTAAGTCACTAACTGGTCCACAATATGCAATATCTGTGTGTTGACCATTTATGCGGTGATACAGACTGTCTATTAATGTATACTGCGTTATCACCATATTACTTTCGCATATCCTTCGGCTTACTTACTCCACACGTTTGTGTCAGCTTTGTAATGCCTACTTAATCTACACTTTATGTAGCCTATTGTATTTTGTACTCCTGTATTGTATTGAATGTGAAACTGTATGTTGTCTCGCACGCTCACGCTTTCTTAGCCAAGTCGCCGTTGAAAATGAGAACCTGTTCTCAATGACCTACCTGGTTAAATAAAAACAAAAATACACACACAAAACACGCACACACACAAACACACACGTATTCCCATGAAGTGTTTTGATCAGTTCTATGGAAGTCAGACCTTCAATAGAATATTCTTGTCAGGACTAGAAGGAAAATTAGATTCCGAGGAAAAAGGGCTGAACACACACCCACACACTTATAAAACATAGACTTAAAACCTAGCATCATTATGTGTCATTATGTGTGCGTGTGCGTGTGCATGTGCCTGTGTGTGTGTGTGTGTGTGTGTGTGTGTGTGTGTGTGTGGGTGTGTGTGTGTGTGTGTGTGTGTGTGTGTGTGTGTGTGTGTGTGTGTGTGTGTGGGTGTGTGTGTGTGTGTGTGTGGGTGTGTTGTGTGTGGTGGGGGGAAATTGAACCAAATTTAACAGCCAATATTCTCTGCCGGGTCATATTTGACACGTAACACCACATGTGTTACTTTTTTTTTTGGAGACATTTAGAATATTTCAAAATTGTGACAACATATTTTGCTGTGTTGGACTAGTTTTTTCTGAGGATATCATGAAGACTTATTCCAATCGAAAATTGTCTGAACTTGAGTCAAATTGGACCCTTACACAATATTTTATTTGTTGTTTATTTGAATAGGGACAGATACAAAAAAAAAAAAACATAGATTATTACATTAAGAACAATCCGATGCCTGTATCACAGTGTTTATAGCCGTGGCTAATTCGCAACACCTGTCCCTAGAAGGGCTTTTAACAGTTAAAATAATAAAGGAGTCAAATTTTTACAGTGAATACAATAAAAATGTCCAGAAACCAGTTAGCAGCAATAAAAATAAATGTAGTAAATAAACACATTCACTCGAACTCACACAGATGCACACCTCACATACATACAGCTATACATTTCATATGGCATGATCACACTGCTGCTGCTGTATGAACCATGCTTTTGATAGTTTTTTAAAGGTGGACATTTTAGTAAAAGTCTTTAAGAGTCTCTAAGAGTCTTTATATTTGTAGGAAGCCAGTTCCACAGATTGGCTCCTTTCACAGAAAAAACATTTTGGGCAAAAGATGTTTTACGAAATGGAACTTTACAGTCGCCACATGCAGCAGCTCTTGTGGATCTGGAGGATTCCAGCCTGTTCACAAATTTACAAAGTGCCTCAGGTGCAAGTCCAGTCAAACATTTGAAAAACAACTTTATGTATTTAAGATTAACAAAATTAACAAAGTTTAAGATTTTATGTTTATTTAAAATGTAACAATGATGGAATCGAATGGGCTTTTTATCTAAAATTTTTAGGGCACGGTTATAAAGCCTCTCAATAGGCTTTAGGGTAGTTTGGCTAGCCGGGACCAAACAGTGGTGCAGTACGACGGGTGGGACAGAATCATAGTATTCAGAAAATATATATATAAAATATAAGGGTTCATTAATAGAATGAGGAATTCTGATGGTTAAATCCCACCTGGCAGTGGTCACACTTACTCTAATTACAATAAAAACTTTATTTGTATAACACGATCATTTGTTTTCATGGTCATTACGAAGCACCTGACAGAACATTTCCACCAAACTGCTGTCTGTACACACAGTGACTTCCAGTCAGCAGTACACTTCATTTGAATAAACACCTGTCTAAGTTAGCAGGTTAATTTAATCCTGTCAAACATGATGGACTGAAAGTTAATGATAGGAAATATCTTAAGCCCAAAAGAACACCATGGTGTTGTTAACACCAGGTTATGTTTGCATGTTTGACAACATGCAAACATAACCTGTCCTGGGGGCCATTACTTCACTCAGACACAGAAGCATTAATATATCTTTGGATCAGAACGAGTGAACAGCAGTCGGTGAGTTTGGATGCGCAGGAAAAAGATCAGAAACAGGCACTGCTGAGAAGGTGGGTGTCTTTAATTAAGTAACAATTTTCATTTAATATTATTACATTGATTTTCCATGAATATCAACCAACACTTTGTCAATGTTTATGAACATTAACACTTAGCATTACCATTTTTAACTGTCATTGACTCAAGTTGGGGAAAAACAAGAGACCAGTACATTAACATTATGTACATTTTTTGTTTTAACTTCACTCATATATCTTTTAGGGTAACCATACAAAAAACACACAATACTGTTCGTCAGTATCTGAATTTTTTTTTTAATTGTTAAAAATACATTTTAAATTAAATTTATATTAACTTCAATCTCATAAAGGGAATTTGTTCAATAAGATATTTTTATTTAAAGTGTTTTGTAATTGTTTTTCCGTAACATGATGGACATCATATGGAAGCCCATGTCTGCCAGGAAATAACAGAAAAGTTACTAATGATGAAAGCAAAAATACACTTGAGGAATAAAATTTACTAAGTCCAAGATTTAAGTTTTTAAAGGGGTGATAGAATGCAAAACCGATTTTACCTTGTCATAGTTGAATAACGACAGTTCGGTGGGTAAATAGGACATACATAGAAGCTCAAAATCCCATTGATACCCCTATCCTCTGCAAATCTCACATTTTGAAACTGCCGCTGAAAACGGGCGAATCTCAACAAAGCTGGATCCAGACGTCAGGATCCCAAAACCATCAATCAATCAAGTCTTTGTCACGCCCCAACATTTACATAGGCTACACCACTGACCTGAGGTCAGCTTAGTCTTCTGAATCTAGCTAGGTCATGCAGATCTCCAGAGGTACGCTATTTAATTACTAAATTCACTTATGAGACTTTTTTATGCGAGAAATCAACTATGTAGAGGTCAAATATGGGCCGTTTTACGAAAATTGATTGAACCGGTGCTGCCTCGCCGCCCGGCGTGTCCACTTCATAGACTCGCTGTGAGCTAGCTAGCTGGATCTCCGTCACAAAGGGAAGCCAGCGGCACTCCATACCCGCGCAAAGTCACCGGTTACTGTGTTACTGGACTACAAAATGCAGAGGCCCTGATGGAGCTCCAGGGCCTGCAGCTAGCCGCGATCTTTACCCATAGGAATGAAGGGACTGTAGCAGCTAACGAAATCCCTAATGTTCACAAAAATGCATTAAATTGAAATCGGACACCATAGTTAGCTTTATAAGACCTTGGGGTACATGTTGTATAAGTGAAGTGACGAAATTCAAACTGTAAATATACGTTTATTATGCCGAAAGTGAAGCTAACTAGCCGTGATCTTTACCCATAGGAATGAAGGGACTGTAGCAGCTAACGAAATCCCTAATGTACACACAAATATGCATTAAATTGAAATCGCACACCATAGTTAGCTTTAGAAGACCTTGGGGTACATGTTGTATAAGTGAAGTGACGAAATTCAAACTGTAAATATTCGTTTATTATGCCGAAAGTGAAGCTAAGTAGCCGCTATCTTTACCCATAGGAATGAAGGGACTGTAGCAGCTAACGAAATCCCTAATGTTCACAAAAATGCATTAAATTGAAATCGGACACCATAGTTAGCTTTATAAGACCTTGGGGTACATGTTGTATAAGTGAAGTGACGAAATTCAAACTGTAAATATACGTTTATTATGCCGAAAGTGAAGCTAACTAGCCGTGATCTTTACCCATAGGAATGAAGGGACTGTAGCAGCTAACGAAATCCCTAATGTACACACAAATATGCATTAAATTGAAATCGCACACCATAGTTAGCTTTAGAAGACCTTGGGGTACATGTTGTATAAGTGAAGTGACGAAATTCAAACTGTAAATATACGTTTATTATGCCGAAAGTGAAGCTAAGTAGCCGCTATCTTTACCCATAGGAATGAAGGGACTGTAGCAGCTAACGAAATCCCTAATGTTCACAAAAATGCATTAAATTGAAATCGGACACCATAGTTAGCTTTATAAGACCATGGGGTACATGTTGTATAAGTGAAGTGACGAAATTCAAACGGTAAATATAGCTACTCTAGTTATGCCGGCAGCTGGCAGCCAGCCAGCCCTGAACCCGAGAAACGGTGACTTTCACTGGGTATGGATGTTCAGGCTGCCGCTTTCTCGTCAGACTGTGGAGCTCCTAGCTAAAGTCCGACACGTCTTACGAAATTTGCAATTAGCCATCAATTTTCGTAAAATGGCCCATATTTGAGCTTTATATAGTTGATTTCTCACTTAAAAAAGTCTCAGAAGTGAATTTAATAACGAAATAGCCCGACAAACAACGTATAACTTTGCAGTGTCTGAAATATGAGACCTGCTGTCTCGTCTCCACTGTGTTTCTATGGGGTTCGCTCAAACCAATCAGCGCACAGCTCATCTAAATATTCATGAGCATACCATATTTGGAAGAAAAGCTCTTGTTCCAAATAGAGCCATATTCACAGGGTAGTTAAGGGCCTAATAAAATAGTATTCGGGCAATTTTCAGCTCAACCAATGTTACATACCCTATTAGGAGACCTTAAGGAACAGTGTAAAATACCATATATAATCATTAGATCACCCCTTTAAAGCTTTAGTGCGTTACTTTTTTCTAATAATGAACATCCGTTACATTCAAGCCATTGCCAAACGAGTTGATACAAAGCTAATTAAGACAATCAGCTCCAAAAAAACACTCTCCGTATTTCTCAGTATGAGTATGTTCAGAACATGGTGACTCGCTGACGGTGTTGTTGTCATTACTAAGAATTTGTCATGAGGGAGACAGAAACTACGCACTATAGCTTTAAAGTCAAAATTATATCCAAAATGAGCCAAATTGTGACTCAAAACAGTGACATTTTGAGTTTAGGATCTAATTCAATTTTATTAACTGTTGTTATTTCTATTTTTGTCATAGTATTTCATACTTTTATTTCTTTAGCATTAACTTCCCTACGTTTCTTGCATTAAAGTTTTAGTAATTATTTCACATTATTAAAAGTTGTTTTTCACATTCATTTTTTAATTATTTTTTTTTTCATTAGTTTTTTGGGGAGATTTGGTGACAGCAATACACTTACACAGAAAAGTCTCAAGATGAATTCCAATGGGCACATTTAGGCAGGATATATGTTGGACTGCTGTGGTCAGGTTAGCAGACTCTGCTGTCATGTAGTCACACATGCCTATAAAATCTGCATACAATAAATAATCTGCAATGTTATAGCAAATAGATCTGCTGTTACTATGGACAAAATGTGCAATGGCTACAAAATAATGTGTTGTAGTTTTAAATCACTTCAATGATCTTTGAAATTATCTCAGTTATTTTATTTCTGTACCTCTTGTCTCCCTTTTTTTCATAAAAGGCAATACCACACAAACCAATATGTCAGTCAACTCCTCTTCCTTCTCCCCTTACCACTGCACGGACTCCAAAACTGGATTTCTCCTCTCCATAGCCTTCAACTTCACTAAGACCTTCTTCCTCCTCCCTCTCTCCACCCTCGTCCTCTACCTGGGTCACCAACGATGGCGGCGGCAGCGCTCTTTTGCAACAACGAGCCACTCTGACATCTTCTCCTGCATTAAATTGAAATCGGACACCATAGTTAGCTTTATAAGACCTTGGGGTACATGTTGTATAAGTGAAGTGACGAAATTCAAACTGTAAATATACGTTTATTATGCCGAAAGTGAAGCTAACTAGCCGTGATCTTTACCCATAGGAATGAAGGGACTGTAGCAGCTAACGAAATCCCTAATGTACACACAAATATGCATTAAATTGAAATCGCACACCATAGTTAGCTTTAGAAGACCTTGGGGTACATGTTGTATAAGTGAAGTGACGAAATTCAAACTGTAAATATACGTTTATTATGCCGAAAGTGAAGCTAAGTAGCCGCTATCTTTACCCATAGGAATGAAGGGACTGTAGCAGCTAACGAAATCCCTAATGTTCACAAAAATGCATTAAATTGAAATCGGACACCATAGTTAGCTTTATAAGACCATGGGGTACATGTTGTATAAGTGAAGTGACGAAATTCAAACGGTAAATATAGCTACTCTAGTTATGCCGGCAGCTGGCAGCCAGCCAGCCCTGAACCCGAGAAACGGTGACTTTCACTGGGTATGGATGTTCAGGCTGCCGCTTTCTCGTCAGACTGTGGAGCTCCTAGCTAAAGTCCGACACGTCTTACGAAATTTGCAATTAGCCATCAATTTTCGTAAAATGGCCCATATTTGAGCTTTATATAGTTGATTTCTCACTTAAAAAAGTCTCAGAAGTGAATTTAATAACGAAATAGCCCGACAAACAACGTATAACTTTGCAGTGTCTGAAATATGAGACCTGCTGTCTCGTCTCCACTGTGTTTCTATGGGGTTCGCTCAAACCACTATAGCTTTAAAGTCAAAATTATATCCAAAATGAGCCAAATTGTGACTCAAAACAGTGACATTTTGAGTTTAGGATCTAATTCAATTTTATTAACTGTTGTTATTTCTATTTTTGTCATAGTATTTCATACTTTTATTTCTTTAGCATTAACTTCCCTACGTTTCTTGCATTAAAGTTTTAGTAATTATTTCACATTATTAAAAGTTGTTTTTCACATTCATTTTTTAATTATTTTTTTTTTCATTAGTTTTTTGGGGAGATTTGGTGACAGCAATACACTTACACAGAAAAGTCTCAAGATGAATTCCAATGGGCACATTTAGGCAGGATATATGTTGGACTGCTGTGGTCAGGTTAGCAGACTCTGCTGTCATGTAGTCACACATGCCTATAAAATCTGCATACAATAAATAATCTGCAATGTTATAGCAAATAGATCTGCTGTTACTATGGACAAAATGTGCAATGGCTACAAAATAATGTGTTGTAGTTTTAAATCACTTCAATGATCTTTGAAATTATCTCAGTTATTTTATTTCTGTACCTCTTGTCTCCCTTTTTTTCATAAAAGGCAATACCACACAAACCAATATGTCAGTCAACTCCTCTTCCTTCTCCCCTTACCACTGCACGGACTCCAAAACTGGATTTCTCCTCTCCATAGCCTTCAACTTCACTAAGACCTTCTTCCTCCTCCCTCTCTCCACCCTCGTCCTCTACCTGGGTCACCAACGATGGCGGCGGCAGCGCTCTTTTGCAACAACGAGCCACTCTGACATCTTCTCCTACAACATGGCTGCTCTTAAGCTGATCTGTGCATTTGGGGGCACAGCCACCTTTTGTGGTGTATTCACTAATCTCTCAGAGTTGGTCAAAGTGGGGCTATATGTGTATTCAATGGTTTTCCCTGGAGAGATTTGTTTTCACATTCTGACCTGTGTGGAGCGCTACCTGGCTGTTGTTCACCCCATCACCTACATGGGGCTGAGACAGTCGGGTGGAGTCAAGATATGAAATATCATGATTGTATGTGTTTGGTTGCTGTGCTTTATATGGAGTGGTGTAGGAGTTGGCTATGATCTAAATGCCCCAATTTTCTGTGCAGTGGTCTTCGCTTCAGTTGGCGTATCTTTTTTTAGCCTTTCAGTTCTCCGTGTTCTGATTCGTCTAGGGCCGGGGCAAGTGGGCGGGGACAGGGAGTGGGTTGATCATTCAAAGCAGAGGGCTTTCCACACCATCACTGCCATAATGGGAGTGTTGTGGTTGTGGTTTGCAGGGTTCATTATTGGTTTTACTCTGGATAACTCAAATCTGCTAAACTACAATGACGGGTGTGTGGCACTGGTTACTGGAATCTGGTTTAGTCTGCCCAGCAGTTTGGTTTTACCTCTGCTGTTCCTACACAGAGCAGGGAAATTCCCTTGTTGCCATTAAAGCAATACAAGACACTATGATTGAACATCAGACAATAAATACTATTTTTTTTAGGAAGTTGTAGCACAGAAAGGAAATAGAGCAAGAGCTCTTTCTTTGTTATGATTGTTCTTTCATTCTTAATTTACCAACTTGTACACACAAATTAGTATTTTTTTTCTCTTGAATCATTAATACATTTATATTAGTAGTATATAGTACACAGGTATGCGCGTGCACGTGAAAACCCGGCAGGTATGCGCGTGCACGTGTGTTTCTAGCGTTTTGATTGGTCGAACCTCTGTGCACGTCTCGCGTGCGCGTTGACGTAATGACGTCATCGCGTCCTTACGTTCGCGGAGCGTGTGTGCCTCTAGCGGCCGATTCTGGGTATTGCATCTCGCGGACGTAATAACGTCATCGCATCATTACGTTCGCGGAGCGTGTGTGCCTCTAGCGGCCGATTCTGGGTATTGCATCTCGCGGACGTAATAACGTCATCGCATCATTACGTTCGCGGAGCGTGTGTGCCTCTAGCGGCCGATTCTGGGTATTGCATCTCGCGGACGTAATAACGTCATCGCATCATTACGTTCGCGGAGCGTGTGTCTCTAGCGGTCGATTCTGGGTATTGCATCTTGTGGGCGTAATAACGTCATCGCGCCCTTACGTTCGCGGAGCGTGTGTGTCTCTAGCGTCCGATTCTGGGTATTGCATATCATCATTTACATACAAAAACATCTGATAGACCAATGGATAGCTGTTACGATGGGGCTTGCTATTGGTGACTTGTAAATACGCCCTACAGGGTGTGGTTTGTGGTGTTTAAAAACCCTTGTTTCAAGGCGGTCTGATCACTTTTTTATCCTCCGTTTTTAGCTAGTCTGCTAGCTAGCTTTGCTACCACGTTTTTTCCCCTCAACAAAGCCCCTTTGGAGATTTTGCTTTTTCTTACCGTCTGAAAGAAAAAGAGACGGCATTTTTCCAGCAATGTCTTTCTACGCATTTGGACAACAATCCGGATCATCTGGTGTTGAAGAAGGTGAGACAGTTAGAACAGATCCCACTGCATTTGGTTTGAGCCATGTCCATCGAAAAGAGTCATTGCGTTGCGGTGAGACTAATACTGGAGCAACATTCGGTTTGAGCAAGGCCCCCAGAAAAAAGAGATTTCGACCCGACATCTTTTCTACAAGCATGACTGACACGTGTACAGCTGATCTAGAATATTCTGGTGTCAATGGTTACTGTTATTCAATTAGCTACAGTTCCGGATATGTGACATTAGCCATCTATACTAGTGTTGTCGTCGATTTATCTAGCAAAGCTAAAACAGTCTGTACAATGTCTGTAAAAGACTGGAGTCTTTTTCGTGAGGTTGTCTGTCCTGATCTTGACAATCCTGGCTTTCCGGAGCTAGTGTATGTGTCTCAATGGGACAACAGCAATGGGAACGGTATCTATCGTGTGGAAGCAGACCGTTTCACCAGACCAGCAGAGGA
Organism: Sander lucioperca; assembly: GCF_008315115.2. Lineage (NCBI taxonomy): Eukaryota > Metazoa > Chordata > Actinopteri > Perciformes > Percidae > Sander > Sander lucioperca. Next base: position 12,208,721 of record NC_050189.1, read on the forward strand.
TTTTATTTTCCTTAGCGTATGCACCGAAAGGGCAAAGTTAGTTGCAGACAGAGGTCGTGAAGATTGGAAGTTAAAGCCGTATCCAGTGTCTAACGAGGAATACGAGAAATGGTTTAAAAACGGCTTCTACATACAATGGTGTGACTGGGAGATAATGAAGACACAGTTTGATACCATCGACTATGTTATCAGAAGAGACAAAATAAGGAATTCTTATGAGAACATAAGAAAAAGATTGATATTTGAGGACGATGCCCAACAGTCTCTGACCCTCCCCAGGACCCTCTATAGACCTAAAATCGTCACACACAAAGACTAACAAAACGGTGGGTCTAATTTGTATGTGCTATTTATTTGCCAAAATAGTTAAAATGCTTTTTTTATTTTTTTGATACTGTGGTTGTAATGTGTGATTTTTTTCTTCCAGAGCCAATGGATTGGTGTGATATGTCCCCTGGAACGCCATCTGGCAGTCCCGGGTTATTTGCACCTCTGACGATAACAGGCTCACCCCATTCCCTTTCATCATCATCATCATCATCATCATCCCCCACTCTAAATCCGGAACACTTCCTATCAGCACCCCCTATGACACCTCCTCTGCCACCGTCTCTATTGATCTGCACCCCGCCCCCCTCAAACATATGCTGTATTACAACAGGATGCTGTTGATTGTTCGGACACAGTGGCGCCTGACCAGACGGATGGGGCGGTGTCGTCTTTGTTTATAGACAGTGTTAAAACAGCGTCGCTACATCTTCTTCACATTGTTCTTTACAAGTATTTGGAGGAGCGGTGTTATGGCTGTCAAATAAATCATCCAAGCCAGAAACAGCATGATTGTTTAGAGGGACTACCAGAGCACTTCTATGTGGTCCACTTTGATCAGCTCATGAAAAGACTGTTGACTGATAAATTCATTGGTGTTGTACAGCGTTTTCTGTCCTTTAAACATCTCAAGGCTGACGAGGGACGAATCCTTGGAGTAACAGAAACCGTTTTGTACGAGTTGAAATCGGCTGAAGATGTCACGACTAAAATCAAGGCTATGTATGACGCTTTTGTAGGTGACGATGCAGTTAAAATAGCCGAAATTAGAGAGATTGGGGACTATTGGAGTAATTTATATGCTAGAAAAAACTAACAGGGTGAAAATATGGGGAATTGTTTATGCCTGTTGTATAACCATATCAGCGTGCGATATCACATATCGCATGTATCTGGTATACTAGATCAGGCTGTTGCTAATAATGTGAATGATGTTACAAAATACCAATGTAAGAGTGTTAATGTAGATCATACAGCTGTTTGTAGGTTAGAAAAATTGATGGTGATTGTAAGAAACCAACATAGCACCCCTCCTTGGGAGGATCTGTTGCAGATGTTATTATCCATGTTAATGACACGAGAGAGTGTAGTGGAAACTTTTTGTGATGTCATAGCTAACATCACACACAATTTTAAGATGTTGAAAGTTTATCACCTAATGGCTATGTATACAATGCTTGTAGATACAGTGAGTTTGTATGTGAAAGAAAAACCCTATAACGACGTCTTACAGGATTTGCAAAAACTACATATATTCATAATCAGTAAAAGCAATGTATCCGAATTAGTAAAGATGCTATCTGTGCTAGAAGGTGTTTCACTGTCTTCATGACTGCTGTGTGTGTGTTTTTGTAAAAATAAAAAGGAAGACATAACGCTGTTGTGGTCACATGTTTTTAAATGAATCATGGAGAAGGTTATGCAAAAAATATACTACGACCCATCCCACCCAGGGGGGTTAGGAGGTATACACAAGCTTCGTGATTCCGTCAAAGCATGTACGGGCTTGTCCCCATCGATCCCCGCGGTTAAAAAGTTTCTGTTGAGGCAAGATCCCTACACTCTACACGCCCCTGTCTTGAAACATTTCCCCAGAAATAGAGTGATTGTTAATGGTATCGACAAACAATTTCAGGCTGATTTGGTCGATATGACGGAATATTCTATGGAAAACGATAACGTGCAATATTTATTGACATGCATTGATGTGTTTTCTAAATATGCCTGGGTAATAGGTCTTAAAAACAAAACGGGTCCCGTTGTCACAAGTGCCTTTAAAGAAATACTGGAACAAGGACGCACACCTCTGAAACTTCAAACAGACGCCGGAAAAGAATTTTATAATAAGGTTTTTCAAAAATTGATGACTCTACATAAAATTCACCATTTTTCCACATCGAACGAAACAAAAGCAAGTGTTGTTGAGCGTTTCAATAGGACTTTCAAAACCAGGATGTGGAGATATTTAACGGCTGTTAATTCGCGTCGATATATTGATGTGCTACAAGATATGGTTACCGCTTACAACTCTGCATACCATAGTTCAATAAAAATGGCACCGTCCTCTGTGTGTAAAGACAATGAGAAAACAGTCTTTAACACTCTGTACAAACTGAAACCCCAAGGAATGGTGATGTTTAAATTTCAGACGGGGGACACCGTTAGGATATCAAAGCACAGAGGATTGTTTCGTAAAGGTTACGAACAAACTTTTACAGACGAGTTTTTTACAATATCAAAACGTATAGGCAGGACTCCTCCTGTTTATATACTAAAAGACAATAGTGGGGAGACATTGACAGGGACCTTTTACGAAGCAGAGTTACAGGCTGTGATTGTAGACAAAAACAAAGTGTTCAAAATTGAGAAAGTACTGGCTAGAAAGAAAACAGGTCGTAAAAATCTAGTGTTTGTGAAATGGCTAGGATGGCCAGAGAAATTCAATTCATGGATTTCTGAAAAAGACATAGTTGATGTGCGATAAAAGAGAGGGGCAGACTCTTAAACTAGTCATTGTGACTTGTTAGTGAAAGGGGATCGGAGCTATGAATAAGAACGGATTTTTTGTTACGCTGCCTAGTAATGCCTCGCCAATAGTTTATCCTAATAATAAGATTTGGCAGTACAGAACAAAATTGGCAAAACCGCTCATATTACAGCAGCCCTATGAGGTAGGTCTCATAGAGATTCAATACCCTAGGATATGGAATAGTTTTAGCACAGATGATGCTGAGGTTGAATTCTTTGACACGAAAACAAAACAGACATGCCGAATAGAACTAGCGGTCGGTTGTTATAATACGATCGACAGAATTGTTAAAGAATATAATATGAAATGTGCGTCTAACCCAATCCTAGTACCCATAACTATGAGTCACAACAATATCACTAATAAGATATTTTTCACGGGAGGTGATGGGTGGCATATTGTATTTAAAGGACGTTTGGCCGAAATTCTAGGGTTCATTCCAGACACGGTGTTTGAAATACACATAGGGCCCCGTTTAAAATGTATAGCCCCACACCCTGCGGAAATTCATGGGGGGCGTTATAATATATTTATTTATAGTGACATTGTGGACTACCAGCTAGTCGGCGATAGTCATGTACCTCTACTACGCTGTATAAATATCTCTGATGAGAACAAACGTATGCCCACTCTGAGTTACGACAGCCCTCACTACACATCGCTGTCACGCTCCACTATTACTGACATTCAAATAGATCTGCGAGACGACCAAAATAAGCATATCCCTTTCTCGTACGGAAAAGTAATTGTCAAACTACATTTTAGACCTGTGAAACAGCATTAAAAATGATGCGGAAAGCGTACACGGCGGATGACGGAAGGTATATGGCTTATTATATGAATCAAGCCGGTGGAGAGTTACAGGGCTTTATAGGCTCCAGTACGCAGTATGGTCAGGGTCTAGGAGGTATATTCCGAAATCTTTTTCGAATGGCTGTCCCTCTTTTAAAAAAGGGTTTTAATATCGCCAAACCTCATCTGAAAACAGCTGCCAGTGGTATTATAGGAGATGTGGTGACTAATGTCAGGAACGCAGTTGCATCCAGACAGCAGGGAAAAGGTCTCGTGGTGTACAGACGCCGAGCATTAAAAAGAACCCCCTCAGGATGTGGGCGTAACCAAACTGTGAACAAAAAGAATAAAAACACAAGCAAAAAACGAAGGGTCGTCAAAAAGAAGACAGCTGTCCAAAGACGCAGAGCACCGAATCGTCGCTCTTTGTTCCTGACAAAAGACATATTTTAGATTAATTTTAAGGAATTAATCATGGCATACATTCATAATCAGTCCGAAGAGTGTGTGAAAACAGAACTCGACTTGTTCACGGTACCTTTCACGCAAACATCTATCGAAAAATCAACATTTGTAGAAATACCTCCGATGTCAGCTCTAACAGACCAAGGGCCTATTGAATTTTTTATTTCGGCTAGTGGAGAGGATTATCTAGACCTTAACGATTCGTACTTGTACACACGTGTAAGGATTACAAACCCTGATGGCACATTGTTGGCTAATGCAGATGATGTAGGTTTTATAAACTATCCTGGATGCAGTCTTTTTTCGCAAGTAGATATAATGTTGGGTGATAGACTGATCACTCAGTCTTCAAATACGTACCCCTATCGGGGAATTATAGAATGCTTGCTTAACTATGGAAAGGACACATTGGACACACAATTTAGCACAGGGCTATTTTGTAAGGACACAGCTGGTAAAATGGATGAGACTTCTATCAACGGCGATAATTTGGGGTTAGAGCAAAGGGGCGCCTACACATCTGAAAGCCGTATTGTGGAATTAATATCGCCCGTACATGCTGATTTGTTTTTTCAGGAAAAACTTTTGCTAAATGGCGTAGACATGTCTCTGAAATTTATCCGTTCAAAAGACGACTTTGTATTAATGACCCCTGGAAATGTTCAATTCAAAGTGAAAATAATGTCTGCTAGTCTATTTGTCAAGAAAATATCAGTGGCTCCGACTGTTAGACTAGCTCATAGTCGAGCCCTGCAGCATGCTAATGCAAAGTATGCTATTGACCGTGTAGCCATAAAAACATTCTCCATACCTACAGGCACACGTGTTTGCAACCAAGAAAACCTATTCATAGGACAGATACCTAAATTCGTAGTCATAGCTTTTGTAGATAATGAAGCATATACAGGATCATATGCCCATAATCCTTTTAATTTTGGAAACTATAATACAGAGTTCATCAGTCTTTATGCAGATGGACAGCCTCACCCATCCCGCCCTTTTCAGCCTCTTTTTCAAAGAGGTCAGTATGTGCGTGAATATTATCAGATGGTGGAATCAACAGGGCGCCATTTAAAAGACCGCTCGTTGGCCATAACACGATCCGATTTCGGAGCTGGATATACACTCTTTTGTTTCAATTTGGAACCTGATGGCGGTGGGTCAGGAAATGTTTCACTGATTAAGAACGGTAACGTTCGGTTGGAAGTACGCTTCAGAAACCCACTTCCACGGACGGTGACCCTTATCTGCTATTCTGTTTTTGATTCTGTAATCGAAATATCTAACCGAAGGCAAGTTCTATTGGACCACTACTAAAGATGAATACAATAGAACTCACTAGTGTGCTTAGAAAAAGAACGACTAGAGACACAAATTTCTTAGGAGTATTGCCTTGTGATCACCTCCCAAAAAATGTTGTTTGTAAATTACCTGCCATGTTAGTTGTAAACACACAACCCAGTAACATGCCTGGTGAACACTGGCTGGGTATTTACATTACCAAGAACAAGCATGGTTTGTTCTTTGATAGCTTTGGCCATCCTCCTAGCTTTTTTCCTCAAGAAATCACCCATTTCCTCTTAAAAAACTGTGTGAAGATGTACCATTCAGCAATCCAAGTGCAAAATAATTATTCTACAACCTGTGGTCAACACTGCATTTTCTTTTTATGTCATATTCAGAAAGAAATTCCTTATACAAAAGTATTGAGCATGTATGGTCCTAATCTTGTATGCAACGACACTATGGTTAGTCATTTTGTTAGCAGAATACATCCTAATGTGTGTCACGATCAGAAATTTAAATGTGTACAATGTTCATGCGCTACCTATAGGTAAAAAAGTATTGTGTAATGATGTTTTTTTTTCAATAAAGAATGCGGAATATATTAATCTTACAATGTCTTATTTGTTTTTATTTTTTAGAGAATACAGAAAAAATGCATTCACATAAAATTAAAACATACATTTAATGCTACAGGTTACATACACATCCTTGAATAAAGAAAATACCCTCAATAGAAAAAATAATAAAAAAATATGTTAAATGTAAACACATTCATTTAATGCTACAGGTTACATACACATACTTGAATAAAGAAAATACCCCTCAATAGAAAAATAATAATAAAAAAAATATGTTAAAAAATGTAAACACATTCATTTAATGCTACAGGTTACATTCAGCACCATCTTTTCACATCCTTGAATAAAGAAAATACCCCACAATAGAAAAAATAATAACAAAATATGTTAAAAAATGTAAACACTTTCATTTAATGCTACAGGTTACATTCAGCACTGTCTTTTCACATCCTTGAATAAAGAAAATACCCTCAATAGAAAAAAAATAATAAAGAATATGTTAAAAAAGGAAAATATAAAATGAGTGTAATAATAATAGAAAATAGAAAAAATATAAAAATAGATTAAAAACTAGCCCAACGAGTTGTAGTAATGGGTGATGTAATACTATAGGGTCTAGGAGTACTAGTTGGTTGTAAAGCTGAAGGTGTGCTATGCGTAAATGTAGGGGCAAGCCTTATTGCTCTAGGAGTGTGAGGGGTTCGTAAATCAGTCCGTGGTGATTGTGTATTAGTTTCAGCCTGTGCCCCTGTTTTAAATGCCTCAATAGAACGACGTACCATTGTGTTTGGGATTACGGATAGCGGTACATTTAAGTTAGCTAGCGTTTTTAAAAATAGGGTCCACCCTTTTGGTCTTGAACGTTCTGAAACATTATTATGGGTTGTGACACTTTTCAGTAGGTCATAAAGATGGGTGCCCAACACACTCTTATTTTCAACTACTATTTCCCCTTGACTGGTCCATGATATCTGGTCATTGTGACGGGCTAATGAAGCCATTATGTATTCCGCATTTCTTTTGTTTCTTGTAGGCATATGTTTCAACACTTCTGTCTTTAACATATCTTCTTCTTGATCTTTTGAATCAACTTTTGAATCATCCGATGAATCAACTTGGGGCATTGATAATGTAATCACACTTTTCTCACGTTCGCCCTGTTTCACCATGGCTAGGTATCTCTGCAGAATACTTGAATATTTTTAGCTTTTTCATATACATCGATGTCAGGCTGTTTCAATATATCACTCATAGCTCGATCCAGTTCACTTTGTACAGACTGTCGCAGCGATACATTTGAGGAGTCGGATGTTTGAGTCTGCTGTAATGCCTCTAACTGATTTTGAGGAACCAGAAACATTTTCTGAGTGTGCTCCATTTCAATTCCTGTTGATAAGACTTGCTATGAATGGGATTGCAGCCCCCAGTAGAGGCAGTAGGAACCCTCCTGTTTGATTGATTGTCTTTTTTTTTAAATGTTTGATTTTTTTACCAGCTATCAGTCTAATAACCTTCTTCTTCTTCTTTAACAGATTGTACTGAATATTAGACAGTGGTATGTTACCTCTTAACACGTTCAAAGCAATTTCACACAGAGCATTAATAAAGTCTGGACTAGCGTTGCTCACAATGACACCTCTGGCTCTGGGCGATGCCTTATGTAGCATGTCTAACATTGTAAAATTTCGTTCCATTCGTTTTGACATTATTACACCTTTTTCTTTCTTGGAATGTATACAACCTGCTGCGGTGATATCAGAGCGGTTCTGAGTCTTAAAATATCGGGGGTTGTGGATTTATAATCTATCAACAGATAGCCGAATGCTGAACTAGTGGCATCGTTAAAAGCTTCTAAAAAGTATTTAGTATTTCCGGGAAACATTTGTCGTGCCAGTAAGCTTATCTGATGCTGATCTCTAGCATTTTTGAAAAGAATCATATAATTTGTGTTCAAACTGATTGTACGACTCGCTTTACCTTGAATAAAAAGATTCTGTACCAAGTATACACAGCTAATATTTCTGTGATGGACATACTGCGTGAAAATTTTTTGAACTTCCAAATTATCACAGGCTTGATTCATTAAATCATCTATAATGAGCAAATTATTCTTAGTGGGGGGCAGTAATGTTTCGTCGCAAAACGATTCTGGGAGTCCTTCCACAAAATTTATATTGACTGTTTTAAGCATTTTATCATATACGGACTGCCAGCATGAATAGATGTAAACAATGTTATCTATTTTTTGTGAAATAACAGAGGCTCTGTTTTCAATAATGTCTTTGACAAAATACGTTTTTCCACAATTAGAAGGCCCGCTAATAACGACGCTGAAAGGGTGTTGCAGTCTACCATCAAATCCTGCAACATGCCTATTGTTATCACTAGTAGCCATAAGGGACAGTTGTATAGTCGGGGAGAACACGGCGTTTGTTATAAACAACTTGTACTTTCCGTGTCAGTGTGTCGTTTTTGAGATGAAACCGTTTGTTGTTGCGTTTTATTGTGAATGCATTTGTGGTCAGCTGATTACGAGGTTGCTGATTGGTCACAAAGGATTGAACAAGACCGATTAAAGAATCATGTGTAACCACTTTGGCGTTTGCGGCATTAAGGGTCACACCTTTGCATTTAACCTGTGTACGGCCTTGCAAAGTCCTATAAGCATAGCATTTAGGACCCCCCGACACAAACTCTGTTATATAGTCCTCTGTAGGAGCCCCACAGAGTTGTTCGCTGTTAAGCTCGTCAGTGAGATCCCCGAGGTAAGGGCCTAGAGGAGGGATCCACTCACCGTCTCTGCTTGTGAAGACAATGCTGTCAGTGTCACAGTATAAAATACGCTCCTGCAGCTTATCCAACAAATCATATAGCTCCATGCGTGCATAGGCGGTGGTCATAGCTCCTATGAAAACATTCACATCATTTACTCTGGATACTTGACCATCTGTGTATCGCCACTGTACGATCGCTACATCGGGTGAGATAAATGAGAACTGCCGAACATCAAAAGTGTCACTGAACATGAGCTGTGTGAAGCGGGCGGGTTCTGTTATGAGTTCAGCCGTCGTCATGTTGGAACGCATGGCAAATTTACCCCACAGGCTGTTCAAAAGCAGCTTATTCGTGTTTCTGACTGCCTTGTTGACACATATCTTGGCAGGATCAAGATGTATGCCCTCGTGTACATAATAGTCATCTATGTACTTTTTTTTTCGTCTTCCGTTTTGATATGACCTGGATAACCCGAAGCCTCCTGCTTGCGTTTAAGAAATGTCTTCACATAGCCTTTAAAAAGCTGGTCCGTTTTTTCTGGAAAATGCCAAATCTCAACAATGGAAACAATCCTGTACCCTTTCTGTACGGCTTTTTGTAATTCAAACGACACCCACACACCCGACAACTGTCGCTCTTGGTCACTATGCACACAATGTGTTGTCTGATTCATCTGAACGGCACACACGGCACATAAAGGAAACATCAGTTTACCGTTACAGTGATAGGGGAGCACTGGGTGGTACAGCCCTCTGGGGGGCACAACCGTACATTTCACAATACCAAAATATGTGTTTATGTCGTCAAAATCCTTGTGTATTATTTGGGGGTGCCCTATTGGATAATCTCGTTTGGCCTGAACAGTTGGGTACAGACTTGTAAAATCATAGTATCTGATTTTTTCATCATTTTCTACCTTGTGGTACAGCTTCATAGCATTTGTTCGGCCTCCAAAGAGGGCTTCTCGGGGGTTGAGACGCGAAGGCTTTTCATATGTTAACACAAACTCCTTAACGTCTGGGTTATTGGCCACAGCCTTTCGCCAATCACATTCCCACATCACAACAACCGTTAGCCCATACACATTTTTTAGAGCAGTCACTCTGTTATGGAACTCTATGCGCAGTTCGCCCTGTGTTTTTTTTTGGTGAGAGGGTTGATTTCTGCTTGAGCATAGCACTTATCACAGCCGTGAAAGAAGCATCCGTTAAATTCATAACAGGTGTTTGTGGCTTCACAATAGCCATCTACAAAGAATGGTCCAAATGACTTTTCACCTCTGTTCAGAGCGTGCTGTATGTCAAGGGCTCCTCTGCGTGCAACATATTCTAACCACTGTATTGAAATGTCAGAACACGTTTTGTTTTGCCTAATGTAAGCACCCTCGTATGTCAGAGCAACAGCATCTTTGGGAATGAACAGGGTCTTAAATACTCCCATACAGGAGGAGGCCAATGTCGCGTATGCAAACGGATCTAGGCCAGTGCACTCATGGAAGGCCTCTCTGTATATTTTGCATGCTTTAAGCAAAACCGTCACATCATTAACACAATAGGTGCTCAGCTCTTTTCGAAAGTCAAACGGGGTGTCGCTGACCGTAACATACCAATCCATGAACGTTTTCTTAGACTCGTCAGTCATAGCGTCATAACCATATAGAGATGGTGGAGGATGTGGACCTATATAATTCTCATTCTCTCGTGTGTTGAACGCATGGGGGAAAAAACCCCTTGAGCAGATCTGAGAACCCCATGGCAGCAGGTGTTTTAGATAGAGCCATAGGAATAAAACTGAATGAGTCTATCCATCGCTGATCATAAGTAGAATCGTTCATCAGTAGCACCCTAGAACCACGCATAGTAATAGTTGGACAGTGTTTCTGGCTCACCAGATACTCTAAAACTATGTAACTGTCAAAACCTGAGGCATTGTGGGCTATAAAAGTATAACCTTTGTATTTTGGCTGTCTGTAGTTCTGAATGAATAATGCTACGCAGTTTGACGTTTCGTAGCAGTTTTTCCTGCCTTCCATATCCATAACGCATACAAAATTAGCTTCATGCCTCCCGTCATGATATCGTGTCTCGAAATCGTAAAAGAGATACTTATCATTAATTTCTTTGCGTTTGAGGGGTTGGATAAAGCACTCATGAGTTGTGGCGCCTAAAGGCACTCTACAATGCAGACATTTTGGGGTTCTACAGACGTGTGGTTTTTTAGCCGTCCGGTATGTCATGTGGCAGTCCTCACAATATTTGATTCGGTCGCAGGGTATGAGACGGTGTTTCATATCAGGTTTTTTATGGTTTTCGAAGCACTGTTGAGATTTGCATATGCGCTTACAGTCTGGGCATTTAATAGTTTGACTGGGTATACAAGCGGAGTAACATACATTACAAAGCAAACTGCACCTGTGCTCCAGGGCATGCTCGTAGGTCTTGTAACAATCATCGCAGACGTATGAAGCACCGAAAAAAGACGTTTTATTTACAATGAGATAATAATGCTCATCATGCAAATACAGCCATGCTGTTTTCACATTTGGTTCGTCGTGCGTTTTGAAAATCTGTGGTTTTTTACAACCGGCGCCATGATGGAATATTACAATTTTCATTTTCAAATGTTTCTGAAATCTGTCAACATCAGAGAACGAAACCTTATGTGTATTTTCAAATCCCAATTCCCCGTGTAGCTGTTTCGCATAATTTATCTTTTCGCTTGGTGACAAGCTGCTGTTGACATAATGGGCCAGACAGAGAGCAAAGCAGAGATTGTCATTTCCTTCGTTATTCTTGGGATTGTATAAAGCATTGCCTTTTACCGACAATATTTCATCGTAACCAACGCTTCCTAGTTTTCGACGGCCCCCAGGTTTCCCACCCGACATATTACGAGCTATTGTCACAATTAATTCTAAAGCGTCATCGGTCAGTGAATTATCGTTACTTTGCATAGCTTGAGAGACTTGTTCCAGAAATGTATCTGTGTTATAGCCATCACTTGAGTTCAACATCGTTTGAATAGGGACGTCTACGGCCGGACCCCTTAACTCAACATTTAAAACACTATCCTGTGTTACATTGTCCAAAGCCCTCTCTATTAAACTTGTTAGGGTACTATACACCCTGTCAGGCACACTACCAATATCTGTCAAATCAATATTTCGAAGGTCGACATGTTGACGAAATTCAGCAGCATTAAAAATGGGCATCTGTCTGGATGCTATTTCAGACGTTACCTTAGAAACACGCCCCTCCCCATGCTGTACACCCCCCTGAGGATTTTCTGAAGGTAACGATGGGGGTCTGTGAGTACTGGTGGACGGTTGAGGACTGCTTTGAGCATTTGCGCAAGGACGATTTGATGGTCGGACACTCGCAAAACATTCTGAAGGTAGCGACGGGGGTCTGTGAGTACTGGTGGACGGTTGAGGACTGCTTTGAACAGCTGCACAGGGACTATTTGGCGGTCGGACACTCGCAAAACATTCTGAAGGTCTATTGCAGGGATATACATTTGAAGGACCATTATTTGACAACGCTGTTGTGACAAGCCTATCTGGTTGTGTTATTGTACTGGTGTCGCTCTCACTATCGCTGTCGCTGTCGCTATCACTATCACTAGAAATAGAGCGAACCCACGCTTCGAATATTTTTGTCTGTTTCTCACGCAATCGTAAAGCATCCTGATGATTGTGTGCTGCTCTTGTGTAATCGTCCTCACAAGGCCAGTCTAGCTCGTCATCACTACTGCCACTACTACTACTACTACTACTAACGTCACACTCACCTATCGGATCAGATTTCTTTTTTTTTTTGGACGGTGGAGCCATTTTGCAAATAAGGTGCCGCTTTTTTTTTTTTAAATTTATTTTATTTTTATATAGCGCAAACTATAGACTGATTTAATGCTTTTTTCCCTTGGTCTTTTTCATTTTCTTTTTTATTGTCTTTTTAAGGCCTGATAACAGAGGGGCAATCAGTGTATTGAGAGAGTCGGTCTGTTCAGATAGCTTTGTTCCAAAATCTGTGACCATGTCAACCAATAGTGTATTAGAGGCTTGTAGGGCAGCTACTTTATTCACAAGATTATCGTTACTTTTTTGTAATTCGTTTAGTTTGGATTCTATTTGTTTAGAACGGATTTCTGACGCAGTTTGGCGGAATGTTGTGTTGGCACAATACTCAAAAAGTTCTTCACCCTGAAACAACGTGGTATGCTCAGAAACCCCTAGGGGAACACGGGGTTCCAAAAGAGTGCTAGTAATATAACCATGATCGGTTTGATTACCAGCGAATGGATCGTCTCGTATATTTACAGGAATAGTTACTGATGTGTCACCAATGCTACGGTTGTTATCTGACACAGTTACTGTGGGCTTGAATGAAACTAATTGTGTATGTAGGGGTGTTGTGTCTGCTATATAGTCATTATCATCATCAGAACAACGTAAAGCACCTACATTATATTCAGGGACCTCCAGCAAAGCTTCCTGATTGGGCTGGTGTGATGTAAGTGATGTCTCGGCTAGGACAGGGGCTTCAGAGCGTTCTCCTACAGCTTCCTGATGGGATTGATGGGATGCAAGAGCTGTCTCTGACAGGACAGTGGCTTCAGGTCCTTCTTGGGGTTCTACGGCAGGTTTTGTCTAGGGGGAATAACAAACATTTTTGGTTAAATAAAGGCACACACACACACACACACACACACACACACACACACACACACACACATCAAAACCAAACACACACACACACAAACCTCAAAACCAAACACACACACACACACACAAACCTCAAACGTTGTCCTTTGTAATGGCGTAGCCCTTTGTTCACTCTCAATAGAGGCACTCCGGGGGGTATATGACTCTGGGGCTCTAGGTGTGAAATCCACCTCCTCAGATGCCAAATGCAAAGTCACTAGGTCTGAGACCGCTTTTAGTTGCTGAAACAAAAGGACAATCCGTTTTAACAATGTATACATTATATCAAAATATTTTAAAATAGTAAATATAGTCGGTTGAATACAAGGGTTTTCTTACCTCGGCGTCAGCGACAGAACCATTAGATACAGCGTTCAGGGAAGGCGAGGGTTGAACAAAGGTATGGCGTGGCCTTTTGGGCGGGTAAGCCTTCTGGGGTTTGTCTTTTCAACCTAAACATTACATTACATTATCAGAAAAGCCTTTTTTTATACAACACACACTATTTTACAGCTTTTCTTTTCAACTCACCTCAACAGCTCTCTTCTTAGATCTCTTCTTAGGCTTACGTAGACATTCGTTTAGGATCCACGGTGGAAACTGCGTGAAATCCCCCTCCTCAGATGCCAAATGCAAAGCCACTAGGTCTGAGACCGCTTTTAGTTGCTGAAACAAAAGGACAATCCGTTTTAACAATGTATACATTATATCAAAATATTTTAAAATAGTAAATATAGTCGGTTGGATACAAGGGGTTTTCTTACCTCGGCGTCAGCGGCAGAACCATTAGATACAGCGTTCAGGGTAGGCGAGGGTTGAACAAAGGTATGGCGTGGCCTTTTGGGCGGGAAGCCTTCTGGGGTTGTCTTTTCAACCTAAACATTACATTACATTATCAGAAAAGCCTTTTTAAAAATACAACATACTATTTTACTGCTTTTCTTTTCAACTCACCTCAACAGCTCTCTTCTTATGCTTAAGATTGCGATCCTTCGACCGGATCCTTTGTTCCCCGGGGGATTGTCTAGACACAGTACCTAATGACGCAAGCTAGATAAAATATATGTCCCAAAATCGTTTTAATTCATGAATGGCTGAATGCTTTAAATATCTTACAATATGCTTAAACAGAAGATATGCTTTTTAAAAGGTACTTACCACATGTATGCATAGCTGCAAAAAAACGAAGTCTCTCTCTTTCTTTCTTTCAAACAAAAATAATTAAGAAGCAAAAAACTCCAAAGGGCTTTGTTGAGGAAGGCTGTGAAAAACGAGGTAAAAAGTTAGCCAGTAGACTAGCTAAAATGCTTGTTAAAAAGCTAGCCAGGTACCGTGGAACACGGAAAAACGTGGTAGCAAAGCTAGCTAGTAGACTAGCTAAAATGCTTTGTTAAAAAAGTGAGCCGGGCGCCTTGAAACACGATGTTTTAACCCCTGCAAGACACACCCCTGTAGGGCGTTTTTACAAGTCACCAATAGCAAAAAAAAACAACCCTTTTTTACATGATCTAACAAACGTTTTTTATTTTTTAACACATTTTTACCAGCGCCATAAGGGACAAACCCTCCAACAGGCTTTTTAATTCATAAATGACTGAATGCATTAAATATCTTAGAAATGCATTAAATACCTTACAATATGCTTAAACAGAAGATAGCTTTTAACATTTACTTAACAGAAGATAGCGTTTAAAATTTACTTACCCTTGTAGATGTTGCTGCAAAAAAAAACGAAGTCTCTCTCTTTCTTTCTTTCAAACAAAGAATTAAAAAGCAAAAAACTCCAAAGGGCTTTGTTGAGGAAGGCTGTGAAAAAACGAGGTAAAAAGTTAGCCAGTAGACTAGCTAAAATGCTTGTTAAAAAGCTAGCCAGGTACCGTGGAACACGGAAAAACGTGGTAGCAAAGCTAGCTAGTAGACTAGCTAAAATGCTTTGTTAAAAAAGTGAGCCTGGCGCCTTGAAACACGATGTTTTAACCCCTGCAAGACACACCCCTGTAGGGCGTTTTTACAAGTCACCAATAGCAAAAAAAAACCCTTTTTTACATGATCTAACAAACGTTTTTTATTTTTTAACACATTTTTACCAGCGCCATAAGGGACAAACCCTCCAACAGGCTTTTTAATTCATAAATGACTGAATGCATTAAATATCTTAGAAATGCATTAAATACCTTACAATATGCTTAAACAGAAGACAGCTTTTAACATTTACTTAACAGAAGATAGCGTTTAAAATTTACTTACCCTTGTAGATGTTGCTGGAAAAATGCCGTCTCTTTTTCTTTCAAACAAAGAATTAAAAAGCAAAATCTCCAGAGGCCTTTGTTAGGGAAAAAACGTGGTAACAAGCTAGCTAGCAGACCACGAGCTGTGTGCCCAGTCTCAATCGCTAAGAAATGGGTCAAGGTCTGACCGCGAGACTCTCGAGACTCGCCCACAGAAACGGCACCTAGAGACACACCCCACAGCGCGAACTTAAGACTGAAGCAACGTCATTACGACCGCGAGATGTGCTCCCTGCATCGGCCACTAGAGACACGGCCGAGCCGGTAACGTAAGGATGCGCTACCCAGAATCGACCGCTAGAGACACACACGCTCCACGAACGTAAGGTCGCGATGACGTTATTACGGCTGCGAGCTGCCCTCCCTGCATCGGCCACTAGAGACACGGCAGAGCCGGTAACGTAAGGATGCGCTACCCAGAATCGACCGCTAGAGACACACGCTCCGCGAACGTAATGATGCGATGACGTTATTACGCCCCACAAGATGCAATACCCAGAATCGGACGCTAGAGACACACACGCTCCGCGAACGTAAGGGCGCGATGACGTTATTACGCCCACAAGATGCAATACCCAGAATCGACCGCTAGAGACACACGCTCCGCGAACGTAATGATGCGATGACGTTATTACGTCCGCGAGATGCAATACCCAGAATCGGCCGCTAGAGGCACACACGCTCCGCGAACGTAATGATGCGATGACGTTATTACGTCCGCGAGATGCAATACCCAGAATCGGCCGCTAGAGGCACACACGCTCCGCGAACGTAAGGACGCGATGACGTCATTACGTCAACGCGCACGCGAGACGTGCACGGAGGTTCGACCAATCAAAACGCTAGAAACACACGTGCACGCGCATACCTGCCGGGTTTTCACGTGCACGCGCATACCTGTGTACTATATACTACTTATATTGTATCAACTATTGTGTTTAATTACTCACATTCACAAATTGCACGTTTCTTAACATCTTAATTATTAAAATTAAAGGTGCAATATGTAATACTGACAGCTAGTGTTTAAAATTGTTACTTCAGTACAAATTCAAAATACTGGAGAGAGTCGTCTCCCCCACCCCCCTCCTCCCCAGACTCGAAGTTCAAGGAGGTTGCCAGGTTGAGACCGCAGCATCCCTAGTATCGCTTTGCCAGACCCTCCTCCAAAGCGCGCTGAAGGAGCATCCACAACGATGTTGCTAGACGCTTGTCTAACGTAGCCAGACATTACTTCATAGCACAGCGGAGTAGCTATCCTTAGATGCTGGCTATATTGACAGTCATAAAAGCCTGTGCTCACGCGGAGTTCTGTACCCAACTGAGAGACACACTTTTTCAGCATAGAATTACAGTAGGAATCGCTAAAAATAACACTACCTACGTCCTCTCTGCGTCCTTTTGGGCTCTAAGCTGTCTCCATCTTTCAAATACATCTCCGATATTTACCCCGGGTTTGTTACGTCTCTGGTCACGCAATTGTTATAAACATGCTGGTTTTTTTTTTAGGTCGGGTAGAATCTATCTCCGTTAGTCCTGTTCATTCGTTTGCTGCTTTCATGGCTGTACTAACGTTACAGCTGTAGCGCGCTGGGTTTAGGTTTTTACAGGTATATCTGGCAACCCGGCTGTCAAACTGGGCAGTTGATAAGAACACACAGGCCAAACACAAGCAGAAATTCCGTCAAGGAATGGAAATTTCAAAAGGAGATACATAATACTGACATAAGCATTGTTGACAAAAAGATAGTATTTCAACTTAGCATGTTTCCTTAATATCTGAGGACGCATTGGGGTAATTTTTGGATTCATTACAGTAAATATATTACATATTGGACCTTTAATTAATTATTCACAGGATGTTCATGATAAAACAATATTGTTTAACATACACATCATTAGTATAGCTACATATATCTATAATGTAATGAAATCATATTTAACCATTTATTTAATGTGGCACATTTAAATAATTTGCCCATTGCCTGACGACATCAACTGTATATTTGTACCCAACTAATAGTAGCTAAAGCTGGCTAGAATTGCTAAACATGCAAAATAAGAGTATTAAACTACGAGGATAAAGTAATTGACAAACAATTAATTTGATCATACAAGTCACTAATTTCAGAGACCAAATGAACAATTTCTGAATGTGAATGAACTCATAAGAGAGCACAAATGAACCTATTATTACAAATTTTTATGAAAACATTTAACAGTTTGATCCTCATGATCCTGATGCTGAGCTTTTTAATTATTTTTTTTAAATCAGATACGTTTCCTATAAAGTGTCAACTGCTCTTTCTCTCTCTGTATTTACAATTTGTCAATGCTGTTCATTGTCATGGACTATTGCTATACAGAATCACCAAAATAAAGTATATAAATGGGAGCCATTTGCCAGTTGCCAATGTTTGTATCTTTACTGAATGCCATCTGAAAATGTTAAAGATCCTGACATAAGCGGCACATGTTATGGTAATTGTGTAAAAACTAAGGATGTTAACGATTAACTGTTTAACCCTTAACCAACAATAACAATTTTGACTGATTCATACTAACAGTTAAAGCTGCTATATGTAACTTTTTTAATGTTTACGAAAGTGTGTAATTTTTCATCTGATGATCATAAATTACCTGTAACAGCATACAAGACTAACAGTGAAAAGAACGCTATTTTTACATAGTTTTCATTAATGCCTTTGCCCGGGTCTGATTTTTCGTGCAAAGTCACAAAATGATTTACGGTAGGCAGACCAGCTCTACAGAGCACACATTCTAATGGGTCACAGATTTCTTTTGTAACACCGGAAAAGCATTATCAGCCAGGTAAAAGGTAGCACAAGTATTCTTTTATAATAGGCCTGTATTTTAATTTTATTTTAGAAGTTATCTGTTGTAGTTATGGCTGATACTGGGGCAGGGCTATCCCGGAAAAAAAGGAAATTAAACAGCTAAAAGTGTAAATTGACAGACGACAGGCAAAAATCCTGAGTTGATTGATCTGGCTTTTTAACAGATGGAGACAGTTACGGGATTGTAAATTATTCAAAACCGACCCCGAATTGGCCCTCATGTATGGAATATGTCTAGTCTTTCATAAAATAACTTATAATGTGCAATGTGATTGTACAGCAGTAGCCTACATTAAATTATGTCCCCCTTCCATTTAGCGCCTAGTTTATTTATTTTCAGTCCGTGATTGTGTTGGCCTATTTTCTGTTCACTTGTCCTCCTGTACTTGTGTAAAGCGTCCTTGGGTTTCATGAAATGTGCTATATTAATCTAAGTTATTATTATTATGTTGGTTGCTACAACAAACTCTTAATGCTCATGCTCGTGACACAGAGACAGGGATATTGTTTAGCAATACATCAGGGCTGACTTAACATATGCAACACTTGAAATGCAACTATGCATCTGTTACTTATTCTCTTACTGTAAATGAATGATTTTCTGAACTATGTGATGTCCCGGTTGTACAGGTCGCATGGACGTTCCAAGAAAGTGGTAGCATAGTCTATGGTCCACGAAAATGCACGGAACATGGCTGCATGACCAGTTCAAGTCTGCAGCTGTCCGCGGACAATGAACTGGGACTCTGTTGCCTGCTTGTCATTAAACAGTTAATATGTTTGGTCAACAAAGGTTGATATCGGTAGAAAAAAATCTAAATTAGCATACCTAGTAAAAACCTCGAAGGTTTGAAATTAACAAAGCTTTATTCAATCACACAGACAGAAATTACCACAACATAGACATCAAGGTTTAAGAAGCATTGGTGGTGCATATACTTTTGATAATTAAGGCAGTTATGGCAAAAGCTACTTTGTAAATGAATATATCTGATAATACTTTTTCCTAGCAACATCAAGCCATCGTTCAATGCCAAAAGTCCACCAGTTTGATGAAGATAAGAGCTGCATAGTGGAAGGACAATCACAGTGAGCCTTACTCCTAAGGCAAGTAATGCAATCACCAAGCAAAAGTGCTACACTTTTGTTTGATTTTACCTCTATACATCCTGAACTACACTAACATTTGACACAGACATTTCATTATTACAATATTACTGATTGCCCAAGAAAGTAGACATCATGATATTGAGTTGTAGCTGACTCTTTGTTAATGTTGGTAGCAGCCCTGATCGCAGATTTCATAGATGTCCCGATCCAAGCGTGAGGGACGGCTGTGTGTTCACCAGCAAAGTGCACCCTGCCTTCACTTCTGAAGAGCTCTTTAGAGTGCTCTAAATGTTGGTATGGTGTGAAGAGAGCAAAGGCACCCAAGCTGTGAGGATCCGCACTCCACCTCTTCACCAGCACCCCTGTGCAGAGAGATTTGACATACTCGCCGTGGATCTTTGCCAAATCTCTCAAAACCAGCTCTTTCAGGTCTTCATCGCTTGTGCCTAAGAAGAGGAGGGAATCGTCAGACCAGGTGTAGGAGGCCAGGAGGACGCCAATGGTCTTATTGGTTGGGAAACTGTGGCTGGGGTAGTAGATGAAACGAGTTACAAAAGTAACGCAATTACAGTAATATATTCCTTTTTGCTGTAACGCAGTAATATAACGCATTACTAATTAAATTTCGGTAATATTATACTCGTTACAATCTCAGTAACGCGAGTTACAACGCATTTTAACGCAACATTTAGTGGTGCATTGGTTTTTTTAAGAATTCACCAACACCGCGACACATTTCTTCACAGGAAAAAAAAAAGCTGTATTATTTTCCTGTCGCTGTATTCGATGGTTGAGATGACTGCAGAGACAAATACATTTGCGAGATGGATATTATTTTCGGGAGTTATTACGCTGCGTTGAAGTGAGCTGTCCTGTTTCTGTTCCCGTGGTCAGAACCAGAGACGGTACGGACAGCATGTATGTCCCAACAGGTGACGGTACGTCAGCGGCTGACAGATATAAACATGTCGGGAATTAATGTTGAGGCTTGCTACACGTAAATATCATTGCATTTTCATCAGCCGTGGAGAGTAACTATGCCTGTAGTGGAATGGCTTCGAAAGACGACCAAAAACGCTTTCTTTTACTGTGACCATTTACTGTTCAATATGTTGCAGTTTTACAAACAAGAAAGTGAACAACTTGAGCCTGACGGACATGTTGCATCTCAGTAAGCTAGCAAGAGTAGGCTACACAACAGACAACTTCCGTGTAGCCTACTTCAAAATAAAAGCACTTCCTGTGACGGTTCGCAGTAAAACTAAATTACTGTTAAATAAGGTTGTGTAGGCTACCTTTTCACAAATCAGCTGTAAATCAAGTACTGTAAATAATGTTAATAGTGAGTTTTAATCACACTATAATTGAACATTTCCTTTAGAGTATTTTAACCTAAACAACATGAATTTGTTATTGAAGTGCTATAAACAAACATTTTACAACAATGCCATACTTTTAATTGAGTATTTTCATTTTCTCCTACTTGCCTATCATACGTTTTACTTATCTATTTTGTATAGCTTTAGTTGCTTTGCATATTTATATTAATTATACAAAATATGAATAATCTATGATGTATTAAAGTGGATAAAGAGGAGACTTTATTGATCCGGTGGTGAAATTCACAAGCTAGCTGCCAAATCAAACTTCCCCTGTTATTTTGGTGAAAGTAACTCAAAAGTAATGCAAAAGTAGTGTAACGTATTACAATTCAGAGAAAGTAATATTGTAATGTAACTAATTACTCTCAAATGACAGTAACTAGTAATCTATAATGTATTACATTTTGGAAGTAACTTGCCCAACACTGCCAATAGGGCACTGGTTCTGACGTAAACGGTAGTAACGAGACCGAATAAAAACGAAAATTTTGGTGCCTCATTTCAGTGCCTGACTTTTTTTTTCAGAAGCATCGCTGCACGGGATGCTACGTTACCTTTAGCTAGTGGCTGGATTAAACAAAATGGTTAAAATGCTGACAGTTTACGTTAAGCTGTGTAAAGTATGACTGTATTTCAGTGGTGACGTAACAGTCTGCAGCTGCCGTTGTCGGAAAAACAACACAGACGATGCATTAACTTGAACCTCACCAGCCTTGTGGTGCATTTTAAGTTATTGTAAAATACCCTTTTCCCATCTGGTGCTTGTTTTTGTCGTTTACCAACAATTTACTGGTGAAATAAGTGTTGTGTCCTGTTAATACTGTTAGTGAACACTAGGGGCTCTAGAGTGCACCGTGAGGATACAGGTGAAAGGTATGTGCGTAGATGAAGAGAAGGATGTGCAGAGAAGAAGAAGAATAAAGTTGGAAGTGGTGTAATACATGTCTCTCGGCTCGTACTTAAAATACTTTTACAAAACACCACAATAAGTCATTGTTATAAGTTACTGTTATTACATTATTAATCAATCATTTAATTTTGACCATATGGCCTTAGCAATAAACAAGCTGTTCTTTAATGTCGCCAACTGTCATTTTGTGCTCCTTTTTTATATTTTATATTATATACATTATGAATATATTATATATATTTCGGTTCAGGCACCGCTTCCGGCACCATTTAGGCACCGTTACCGTTTTAAAAGTAAACAATACCCAACCCTACTTGTTAAATAACATTATACAAGATTATACTGCTATGTCCGGCTACGTCCTGCTGTATCCTGCCGGTCTGCTGTGCCACGCTACATCCCGTACCGTCATAACCCCAACCGTCAGACACCGCCCACCAAGAGTCTGGGTCTGCCGAGGTTTCTTCCTAAAAGGGAGTTTTTCCTCGCCACTGTCGCAATAGCCACTGCTAATGCTTGCTCTTGGGGGAACTATTGGAATTGTTGGGGCTTTGTAAATTATAGAGTGTGGTCTAGACCTACTCTATCTGTAAAGTGTCTCGAGATAACTCTTGTTATGATTTGATACTATAAATAAAATTGAATTGAATTGAATTGAATCTTGATGATAGCGTTGCTCTACCCTCAACCTTTAGCCATCTTGCCATCAAGAGCCAGTGAGTACATTATCATACTCTCTTACTTAGCCTACCACTCAGCTAATGGCGTTTTCCCATTACATGGTACCTGCTTAACTCTACTCGGTTCGGCTCGACTTGACCGCGGTGCCCCGTCCTCCATTTTCCATTGCAGATTTAGTACCGCCTCATGCCTGAGCGGGGCTGGTCGTCATAGCGATGCCGTGGCTTGGCTAGACGCGAATGGCTAGAATATGAGGTGAGGGTGCAGACCAATGGTTCACAGTTCAATATTGACCACAGCAAGGAACGCCAGTGCTCCAAAGAACAACACAAGGACTGCCAGTCAAAGCCCAGGTCCACAGCCATTTTTCACAGCAGTGAGCCACAAGCATCGCTGCTGGAGCCAAAATCAAGTGGTTTAGATCAGCCCAGTGAGCCCAAGAAATTCTGCCCCTTTTGCAACACCACTCAACACTATCTGAATCAGTGTGCGATCTTCCGTATCCTCACTACGGAGCAGATTGGAAAGTGATGGGTCCAACCAGAGATGCTGGAAGTGCGGAAGGGAACACTTGTCAGCCAAATGCACTTTGACGGCCAAATGTAAGAGATGTGACAAGCGGCATCTGGAGATCCTTCATGAGGTGAACACAGGTGGATGTCAGACTGCCACTTACATGAAGAGCACTACCAGGTTCCCAGTGAGTGCCAAACCAACCAGCTCCACTGCTGAAACCCTCTATGTAGACAGACCCACTGGCAGCAGCAAGGTGCTACTGAAGATGAGCCGGGTCATCTCGAGGAACGGTGACAACACTTTGGACACATATGCTCTACTAGATGACGGTTCAGAGCGCACCATCTTGCTGCATAAAGCAGCTCAACAGCTCGGCCTCCAAGGAACACCTGAAGAGCTATCCTTGCGCACAGTGCGCCAAGGTGTAAGAGTTATCCATGGAGCCACAGTGTCACTCTGTTTCACCTGCCAACCAACCCAATCAGACCTTCCACATTCGAAGGGCATTCACTGCCAAAGAGCTCGGTGTGGCACCACACACTTACCCAGTCGCAGCACTGAAGAAGTCATATCGGCACCTTAAGAACTCACCTCTCCAGCCTAGTGACTGTGCACAACCTTTGCTCCTCAGGATCAGACCATCCGCATCTCATAACACCAACTGAGCCTGTTCGCCTGGGCCCGCGTGGAGGACCAGCTGCGGTCAAGGCACGGTTGGGGTGGTCACTTCAGGGTCCTTCTAAGATGCTGAAACACAGCCTGACCACCCAGCAATGCCTTCTGACATCCATTGCTCCGGTGACTTCTGAGTTACTCAGCCATGTAGTGGCTACAAATGTAGTTGTGGCAGCCTGAGACGTATTGGCCAGAGAAGCCATCCAAATGTTCAGCAGATGCTCCTGAGGAACTGCGGAAGCAAACCTTTTGTGGAGCTACAGCTGTCGACAGTGGTCCACCGCAGCTTGATGTCAGTCAGTACAACACATTCCAGGAGCTCCTTGAAGCTGTAGCCTGTCCACTACACGGGGCGGCTTCGGAGACCCACAGCATGTCAGCAGACGACCTCAGGAAAGTTGAATTAGATATTCTTCGTCGAGCTCAGATTAAGAGCTTTCCAGATGACATGGCCCAGTTACAGGCGGCAAATCCAGTCTCCGCGAATAGTAGACTAGTCACACTAGCCCCTGAGCTTGACACAAATACCCAGCTCATTCAGGTTGGAGGCTGCCTACGTAGATGTGATCAACTAGATCAGGAAGTGCAACATCCAATCGTGCTTGATCCTGCCCATCCCATTACCAAGCTGATCATCAAACGCTACGACAACGACCTACACCACCCCAATCCAGAAACGGTATTCGCAGAGATCAGGCGGTGCTTTTGGATCCTGAGAGGCCGGCAGGCAATTCGCAAGTTCCAACGCAGTTGCCCTGAGTGCCGCAGGTGGCGTGGAACACCTGACATCCCATGGATGGCTGACTTGCCCAGGGCTCTACAAGCCAGCCTTTTACTCCACCGGAATATACTGTTTTGGCCCAATTCAGATCAGAGTGGGGAGGCGCAATGAAAAGCGCTGGGTCATATTGTACAAGTGCCTTACAACCAGAGCAGTCTACATAGACCTTCTTTCAAGCATTGACTCTGACTCCTTCCTAATGTCACTCTGTCATTTTGTGTCCAGAAGAGGAAAGCCACATGAGATCCTTTGTGACAGAGGAACAGACTTCAGGGGTGATGACAAGGAGCTCAAAGAGGCATTCCAGGTCCTCCAGCCAGCCCGGAAAGAGCAGCTGACGGTCCAACAGATCGATTTCCGCTTCAAACCTCCAAGGAAAATACGATCCATTAAGACAGCAGTGTACACAGTTCTTGGAGCACAGACTGTGCCAGAGGAGATGCTCAGGACAGTCTTGGTAGAGATTGAAGGCATACGTAATTCCAAACCTTTGGGTTACGTGTCCTTGGATGTCTCAGATCCTGTGACTCTGTGAACTCTCTTCTCATGGGGCTGCCTGACACCTCTCTGCCCCAAGTGATCTATCCAGAGTCTGAGCTGCTAACAAGCAAAAGATGGAGGCACAGTAAGAGGCTTGTTGGTACAGTCAAGGCAGTCCATCATGGCTCTGATGGAAGAGTGAGAACAGCTGATGTGCTGGTCAAGGACCGTACCTACCTCCTTCCAGTGGGCAGACTGATCAGTCTTCCTGCGCTTCCAATCGATCATGGATAGATGGACTTTCAGAAGCAAATCTGCACCACAGATTTGGGGGCGGCTGTACAAAAGCCCATCAGCTGTGCTGAGTGTTTAGTCAGTTCTGTTTGTTTTGGTTTTCTTGTTCTTGTATTTTCATCAGGCAATATTAGTCCATTTCTGTGAATAGGTCCTACTATTATTTTGTTCAGGCACTTAGTTGGCCACCTAGCAGGATATAAGGCCTGAAGTAAGAGTCAGGGCCCTCCTTTTCAGAATCATTCACACATGTGCAGGGCAAGATTGTGCAGCAGCAGGTTGAATCCTCAGATTGCAGTATAGTTATTTGGTGTGCGTGCGTCTATGGTGAGTTGATACCAGTTACTGAATGTATATTTCTAGCTGTAATGTTACACTTGTTTAAAAGAGCCACCGCTTTAAGTTTATGGGGCTCATCGGCAAGTGTGCTAATTTATTTAGCACACTTACATCACACGTGCTCTTTACATCTTCCAGTGAAAACTGTCCAGTTTTCGACATAATCAGGAACCGTTGGAACAGCAAAGCAGGATCAATGGTTCGATCTTGGGCAACTTTGATGGTGGAGTCATCTGCAAGGGTTTTTGCCCGGTCTTTCTGTTTGAAGGATATTCCAAAATGGGTTTTCCAATCATCTTTTCAATGACCTAATTGCCAACAGTCTCAAACTCATGCACATTCACCTCCTCTTTGACAACAACACCAGTTACAATGTTTCTCAGAGATGGGTCTGGAGAGAATGGTGTGCAAATGCTAAGCTTTTCCTTGATCTTTTCTAGATCAGAGTGATCTCTTTTCATCCTTGCTTCTGAGGATTCTCGGTGCTGCTCGCTGGTCGTGTAGGTGAGGTCATTGAATTCCTGCATGGCGTTGTTGTATTCAGATGTGATGGGTGTAAACATGGTCCACAATGCTCGCATTTCTTCAGTCATTCCACTTCCATGGGTCAAGCCTCCACTGCTTTTCAAGGATTGCATCAATGTCTGCTCGATGACAAGGTCAGAGCTAAGGCCTGCCCAGTACTGGTTAAATAACTTTTAAATGTAATGTCAAGTCTGTGTTTTAGCAAAAAAAAGGGTATGTGTCCAAAAACACCTACTGAGTAGGAGTTACAAGACATAGGCTAAACCGTTTACATCTCTGTTTCACCCCAAACAACCTTACAGTAATCTCACAACATCATGTATTCCATAAGTATGTAATCATGTCAGTGCAAATTAGACAAGTCCAATGGATTCATAGACCCAGACAACATGGGGTTAGACACCAAGATTACTTTGCTAGGTCAAATATTGAAGGATTTAAGCTTTTTTAAAGGCGTCCTGCCCATCTTGGACCCCATCTTGAAAATTACACCTTTCTAGTGGTCAACCTTTGGTAAACTTTTAGTATGTTATTAAGGACAATATACTACAAAAAACAGCTGAGAAACCTTTTGTTAGAATTTTTTTAGGGTTATTTTTTTTTCTTCATATATGCAGCCGCCTATACACTGTTTAGCTTGTTATTGCCGGTGATTTTGCCGTCCATGGCGTTGTCACGTGGTCGTGGTCACGTGTTTGCAAAGGGTCTATATCAAAAATACTTTATTAATCCACAGGGGAAAATTCATGAGCTACCCAGCACTATATAACGTAAGAGGTCTTTTAGGCCTATATATAAAAAAAAAATTAAAAATTAACCCCACACTTACCAGCTGCAATGTTTAAGTGATGACACATTAAAGCAGCCATCTTATCCACATTTTCAGGTTCATAATTGTATTTTAATGTTGTACCAGAATAGGTTTACATGGTTTCATTTTCAAAAAACACCATATTTTTGTTGTACTGCACCGCTCTCTCTCACTGCTGCAGCTCCTCTTTTCAGCTGGTCTCGGTTTTAGCTACAGAGTGAGACCTCTTTTCTTCTTCTTCTGTACTATCTTTGATTGCACTCGCACATGCGCAGTAGCTCAGATGTAGATTATGTCAGCTAGCTAGCTAGCTCCATAGACAGTAAAAGAGGTTGTTTCTACAACTTCGGTCAGTTACAAGGCAGGATTAGCTGGGAGACTTATAAATGAGGGCGCACATGTAAGTAGTTCTTTTGTAGATTATGGGGAACTTGTGTGTGTTGTAGCAGTGCTTTGCTATTGAGAACGAGGTAGCATGCTAGTGTTAGTATGCTAGCGTTAGCATGCTAACGCTAACGCTACGAGCTAATGGTTGCGGTTAGCCTGCTCGTTTCGGCTTGTGACGTCACAAGCCGTTCCGATTTTGAACAGCTCACCCAGAGACTGAAGGCAGGACACATTCAGAAACTGTATCTCACTCTAAACAGCATGGATGGATTTTTTTCAAAGTTTGTATGTGTGTGGAAGCACCAGAGACACAACATAACACCCCAAATCCCAGAAAAAGTGATTTTTTTCATAATATGGGCACTTTAATGCATCAATAATAATAATCTAAACATGTAATATACAGTACATTATTATGAAATAGGCAATTCTGCAAAATGTGGACTTTTCCTTGTACTTAAATTCATGTTGATGCTTTTATATACTCAAGTAAAATTTTAAATGCATGGCTTTTACTTTTACAACAGAATATCTAGACTGTGGTATTACTACTTTAAGGTAAAAGATTAGAGTAATTCTTCCACCACTGTTATATCAGAGCCCTTCTCAGATCTGTCAGAGAGGCTTGCTCTCCTCTTTAAACTGTTTCTGGACCATATGGATGAACATGACAAAGCATCTGCCGCTGACCCACAATTCTTTGCGCCATGAAAACAATCAAACAGCCACTTTGTGCCCACTCATGAGAAGTCTATCTTGTCTATTTCATTTTGTACGTAAATTAAAACATTTAACCATTTCAACGCTTCAAATATGTGTCAACGTCATAAGGAAACACAAGAAGTCTCTGTCCGGTGAGAAGAGTCACATGTGGATATCAGCTGTAGGCTATGAGAATTAACACGGAGTGAGTTCTTTAAAAGGAACAGTGTTTTGTTTTAATGCTTATTTATGCGTCTCAGAAATGAGCAGAGCAGAATATGAGTCAGAAAAAGGCTAGCTCTGATTCAGTGTAACGTTAAGTTAGACAGCTACCTGCTACTTTTGGGAATATTAAGTTAGCTGGTTAGCTATCAGTCTGACTTGTCACCTAACGTTAGCTGCTCTGCTTTCACAGTTAGCTAGAGATCTGTTGATCTGCTCCAGGCCTGTTTTAGGCAATCAGTCTTGCATGAAAAGTTGCGATTTTTAGTTAATGTTAAAGTGCACATTCCAGTGTTACATTTTTGGTATGGCATACATGTAGATATGTAATGTTCTGTTAACTGAAGTGTGTATAAGTGTGGTGTCTTAAATAGTAATGCTGTGATGCTGTATGAAGAGGAATCCGCCGACACTGTTCTTGATTATAAAAAGGTTTATTACAAGCAAAGATTCAGCATCAATTTTACAAACTCCTGCAGAGAGCTTGGAGAACGACCAACCCAAATTCTTCCAAAAGTCGTTCTCTCTTTTCTTTGTGTGAACAACGTATATATCCTATGCATTGTATCAACATAGGACGTAATTTTGTAAGTATATCATTGGATCAGGTAACTAGCCAATCAATGCCTGTTATCTGGCACAACTCCAAAAAAGGTCTCTTCTGTCTTGGGGGGACCTCTGCTCATGTTAACAATTTCCAGATGTTCTCAGTAGGGTAAAGTTCATAGGACTCCCTTATAACAAACCTTTAAGCAAAGTTTATAGAAAGTTATAGAATGGTCATATACTACATTTCCCCCCTTCGAGACTTAATAAAGTCTCGAAAAACAAGGAGAGTAGGAATAACATTTCTCATTATAACATGTTCCTTATAATATAACTTTCGAGGTGTAAACAAACTTATAGAGTGTAACAAAATGAAATCGTTGGAGTGTGAGAGCGAAAAACCCATCTGGCAGCTTTCTTTCCAAATAGCCATCAATCAATCAAGATAGGAAAACTCTCTCACGGTCCCTCTGCCTTAGGCGACCACCTTAGTACTCCAGATCAATTAGAAAATAAATCTTTATCAATTTATGTAGAATTATGGTTTAAGCAAATACATGTGAAAACCTCAGAAAATGAAATAAAATCAAAACAATGTCCAAATTCAGGCAGGTCGACCCTTCGGATCTGAAAAAGGACTTCTATTTCCTGCCTAGACCCCATTTCCCTAAGCGTCAACAAAAAAAGAAAAACATCTGAGGTCTCCATATATTCACTCCATGACAAAAAACATCATTCTTCAAACAATTGATGCAAGAATATTATACAAAGTATGTATTGCTCTGCAAACATGTGTGTGTATATATATATATATATATATATATATATATATATATATATATATTATATATATATATATATATATATATATATATATATATATATATATATATATATATATATATCAGACAAACACAGGAATGTAGTCCACTACATTGCAGCTTCTCAGTAATGTTGATGTGGTGAAATCTGAACAGATCCACACCATCCTGGTTCAGAAGTCTCCTAGTTCCTTCATATTGTCCATATTTGTATCTGAATCTCCCTCTGCACATTACCCCATATGCTCTGGAAAAAAAGAAAACACTGACCAGTATCGTTTGCAAAACAACACATGAAAATTAAAAACATCAAATAAGAATAAAAAATTAATAATATCAAAAATAATATATGATAATATGAATCACATTCCATTTAACATCAAATAAGAATAAAAAATAACAATATCAAAAATAATATATGATAATATGAATCACATTCCATTTAACATCAAATAAGAATAAAAAATAACAATATCAAAAATAATATATGATAATATGAATCACATTCCATTTAACATCAAATAAGAATAAAAAATAACTATATCAAAAATAATATATGATAATATGAATCACATTCCATTTCCCCCCTTCGACTAATAAGAAAACACTAAATATCACTACAATATTCAAAGAAATGTGAAAAAAGCATACAGTAAACCAAACCCTCAGTTTAAACAAAATTTAGCCAATCATTTTGTAGCATGTAATTACTTGCTTTTTACAAAGTACCACACAAAAGTCTCTCTTCACTGTTTGGTTACCAGATAGTGGGTGTAATAAATCTCCTCATGTCCAACTCTGTCAACCTCATCTATGTGACATCCCTGTTTAAATTAGACACAAGACAAACCAAGTCTGCTTGCTAATGTAATATGCAGAACAATCGTTCCTCTCCAATTGTAATCACTATCAAAATTCAATAAACTACAGAGCTTCACTCTGGAGTTTTTGTAAGTTATTTTACCTTTTAACTCTACAGACTTCATTAACACCACTGCACATATGCAGACTAGTGAAATTCAAATCAGATTTCTAAACCTCTATATAAATAACAAAAGATGCTGATCCATCATTGGGCTATAATAACTGATTTCCATTCGCAAATCTTAGAGAAGTCATGAACAAATGACTGGTACACTATAAACAACAAATTAACCAATGCAAACAACTTTTAATTTGACTAAAATATATCTGTGATTGGGAGTTAATGTCAGGCTATTTAGCTTATAATCACACAATTGTTCTAAGCTTATTTTTAACCAAATTCTAAGAACAGCACTCTCAATCTGCTGTTTGTAACAACTTTACATCAATCCAATCCAAATTCATACATGAGATCACTTCCCAATAAATTATCTGGGCAACACTCAAATAATAGAAACATCTTCAAAAGTTGCCTATGTCATTGGAGCACAAAAATAAAACAGTGAAATGTTCTTTTAACATTTCCTGACACACCAACCAAAGTAACATATTTGTCACTAGTCTTGTTAGAAGCTGTCACAGGAAAGTCATTACAAATTTAACAGAATAGATTTCACCAGATACTGACAAAATGTAAGGTTTTCATACCAAGTTGCTTAATTTAGATGTCTGTCTCAACCCTTCACATAGATGTATTCACATAGGAGTAACTCTATTTTAAAAGCAAAAATAATTACTTCTTTAGAGTAATTGTATTTTCAAATTGTGTGTTTGTCGGTGCATTACCTCCTTTTTATGTGTTGATGCGTCAATGCGTCGATGCGTCAGAGCAAATCCGATCTCTCTCACTCCTCCCTCTTTCTCTGGTCAGTCTACTGATGTCTATGCTCAACTTGTGACTGTCCTGATCCTCAATTGTTGGATCTCTTTCTGGTCCTGATGACATCAGCTGACACCCCCTTTTCAGATCTTCTGGGCATCTCTAGAATCCTGGTTCCAGACTCCTATAAGGGTTCACCGGTCCTCCTCTGTAATTTCCTCTGGAGTTTCTTCCTGGTCTAATACACTCACGGGCAAAGTGTCCATCCTGTCCACAATTAAAACACGCTTGTGGAGATTGCATAGAGTATGAATCAAATCTTCTTCCTCTTCCTCTGCCTAAGCTTCCTCGTCCTCTTCCTCTCCAGTTCTGTATCTGTCCACAAACTGGATATAAAACAACTGGAACCACTAATGGTGGTTGGAGCAACTGGCTTGACTGGAATTGTGGCGATAATTGTTGATTTGGTGGGCATTGATTCTGCACAACCAAAACCTGCTTCTTCTTCTTCCTCTTATTCTCCACCAGTTGTATTTGATTGAGTGTTCTGGGAGTTTCTTGGTCTTGTTCTTTCTGCTCATTTCTATATAGCTTCACTTGATGGGCTATTTGATTTGTATAAACACCTATTGTCATACTTCCAAGTCCCACTACTTCTGCTAGTTTACTCGTTACTGGTTGGGGCAGCCCCTCCTGCAGTTTGGTTCGCAAAATTGACTGTTCCAGTTGGCTCAGATCTGGATCATTTCCTGTAATATTTCTCCACACTTGATAAGCTCTTGACACATAAACTCTCGGTTTTTCTTCTTGTCTCAATGGCTCAATCAAAATGTTGTCTGGATGCACATTTGTTGGATATGCATCTCTCAGCGCTCTCCACAGACGACCTCTACTTGCAGCAAACAACTCAGGATCATATACAGAAGTCCCCACATGTCGATTAAGTCCTGCTCTCTGGAAGATTTCTCCCATAGCTGGAATCCCAACAAGATTAGCCAAAAGTCTCTTGATATCTCCTATGGCAAACTGTGTTCCCATCGTAATTTCTTCCAACTTTGCAATCCAAGGATGTGCTCCCTCTTGAAGAGTAGGCAACTTATGAAGAATATCTGACATATCAGTGTTCTGCAAAGGCTTATACTCCAACTTCTGTCCTCGAATGAACACTGGCAGCATCTTCCCGCTTATCTTTCCTTTTCTTGAGCGCAGTGTATATTTCTTCTCCATTTTTCGGGATTTTTTTTTCAGCAATTCGTCCCTCTGTATCTTCAGCTTCTCCAAGTATGATACACATCGCTCCATGTCTCTTTCAATCTCTTCTATGCTAGACGCTGCAGGATGAAATCCTGTAGCTTCTCTGCTCTCCAAATCTCCATCGCTGTCTCCATCTTCACTTTCATAACACTCTTCTGAATCATTCTGATCATCATCATCTTCATCCTTTGTCTTGCTAAACCTCAGTCTGCCCTTAGTTTCCAGATGTTTCAATTTCTTCTTACTTTTGGAGCTTGGATTCATCTTTATGGTTGTTTCAGCTTCTCAATTATTAGTTCATCTGTGAATGTTTCACCAAAGTACTTTGTAGGCATGTGTAACGTTACTTCTTTAATGTCAGTCTCTGGTCATGCCCTGAGAGCCATCTGGGTGTCCACTTCAGTCACTTAACCATGGACAGTTGTAAATCTGTCGCCCCTCCTTCTCTGCTGCTCCAGATGCAGATGCTTTTCTGGTGCAAGTGGGTGGGGGATGGGGCCAAAGTTGACTACCAAATCAGCTTGTAGAGGAGTGAGACAGGTCTGCTCTGACATCCATCGAGGCACACTGAATAAACACAAAACACAACACCTCCGAGAAGCATTACTTGTACTTTTAATCATACTCATTTTAGTTTTCTTGCTTCTAACCTATGACATCATTGATTCAAAATGTTGCTACAAAAATATTACCTAAGTAAGAAAAGTATCATAACAATATGTACTCCAAGTATCAAAAGTAACAATGTAGAAAAATATGTTTGTTCTACACAAATCCTAATTCATTTATTATGATATGTCAGATTACAGTAATATCCAAAAGCAATTTGTCTTGAAAATTACCACTAGTCATTCCTGAAAATTACATAATTTATCTCTTTTCCCTAAGTTTTGTGCTTGTGGTATAGCAGTTTTTACTATTCTCATCTAAATGTTTACCCTCCTGTAGATTGTAACCCCAATGCTACAGTTGTCTCTGTAACAACAATATTAGTATGAACTCCAGTATCCTAATTCAAAAGTACATTTATCTCTTTCTTTGTCTTTCTGTCACTTTCACAACACTCTCTCTGTCTTTAACCACCTTAGTACCTTATTGTACACTTAACGTTCTCTTAAAGTCATGCATTTTTTTATTCTTGTCCAATAAAACTTTCTTTTCCCTTTCTACAGCATACACTTCTTCTCTCAGCTTTCCTGACCATCTTTTGTAACAATAGTTACCCATTATTAACTCAGTCTGTTGTTTCATTAGGATTGAATTACTCGCTGTTTCTTCACAGGAATCAGATTCATTCATTCTGTTTTGCACCTTCACAAATGCTACTCATTTCCTTGGTGCAATGACATAACCACATGTGACAGTGGAGAACCTTAGCAAAATCAAAAACCTTATAGTATTATCAAATTTTGAATTGTTTTATTCAAAGTAAAATCATTTTAGATGCCTCGCCACTCAAAACAAGTGGTCCAACATTTTAAAATGGCAGAGGTGACAATCCTGAAGCCCTTCAATCAGTCCTCTCATCTCTTACTTTCAATAGAGGTATAGAGGCTGGACTTTTCTTAATCCAGGGTGATCAATCACTGATTTGAGTTCCAGCAAATCACCTATGCCAACTATTAATCTCTCTTTTTTCCTTTTTCTTTCAGGCCTGAGCCTTATTTATCCTACTTTTATTCTCAAATTTTTCTCCCAATTTTTCTTTTCATGCTACAGAAGCAAGCATAGTTAAGGCTTCCTAATTAGAAGGACATTTCAAATTCTAATGCCATTTCTCTAGGTGTTTAAGACATTTTCTCTCTCTTTTTTTTTTTATCCATCAACATAACTCTCATTTATAAATTTGATGGATCCCTATCAAATAGTTAAATAGTCAAGCAACAGCCACTTTAATGTTTTACTGAGCTGCACTCAACCCCCCTTCTTCTTCAGCCGCTTCGTCTCTGCCCTTAAGTGCAGGTAAGGAGTGGCTTAAACTTTCTGTGAAAAATTCCTAGCATTCTTGGGCATGCGCAGATCAGTCAACAGTGTGATTTCACAGTGAGAGGAACTCCACAGCACCTAGGCTCACACTCAACCAAGAAGAATAACTAAAGAATCACTCAGCTTACTTCAACATAAAAGTTCTTAATCTCACTAGTTTCAAAGCAGCAGATAACGCAAATAGCAATATGCTATCATAAAGCAGTTTAAACGATCTCAAAGAAATCAGAGAAAACTTAATGATTCTTACAAATTCCCTCAACAGACAGACCTATTGTCTCTCCATTTTCCCTTCAACAGACCACATTAAAACAACAATGACACAGGACAAAACAAACCAACACAACACATAAAGCACAAATACTAATTTGAAGCTTCTTATGTTTACTATAGTCTAGTCTATTTTCAAATCCTCCAAAGGGGACTCATAAGTTTTTAGCAATTTTTGAAAACGTTCTCCTTCGAAGAAGACTCATAAGATTATTAAACAAAAGTCCTCCCAAAGAAGGCTCATACATTTTAACATATTTGAAAACGTTCTCTTGAAAAAGAGACTCATATTTTAACCATAATGAACAGAATATCTTTCCTTACAGATAACTATGACTCCTGTTTTCAACCAAAACATATATGTATATATCTATCTAATATAGGATCCTTATGACGCATGCACAGCCTATCACACACAGCAGAAACACCACTGTTCACACACACACCGCTGTTCACACACACTCTCTCTCATACACACAAAAGTCGACATCATTCATGCATGTAATTCCTAAAAAGAGCTTGCTTTCCGCCGTATTGTTCTTTTCTTTTCTTTTTTGTTCTTGTTTCTTTTTCCTTATTATTTTGCTACCTAGATATAGAAGTCCAATGGGAAGTCTGCTTCGGACATTATTCGTCAACAATGAATCGATCGGCAAACCTACCATTGAACTGTTAGTCTACACCTCAGTTCTCAGAACTGGCTCAAACTTTTCATCTAATAAAAGTTCAAGACTACGGCCCATCCTAAGATCACCTTTTTTCAAAGGGCTTTTTATCAGATTAACGGCGTTATCCTTTATTCTTTGTTCCTGTTATTTTCTCTTTATTCTTTTATCTTTCCTGTTATTTTCTGTATTCCTTTTATTTTCTCTGTATTCCTTTTATCTTCTCTTTATTACTTCTTGTTTTTATTTTCTCTTGTTTCCTTTTTCTTTATGTTGTTTAAGCCAAATTGCCCTGGCCAGGGTTAAACTGTTTTCTTTAATCCAATTTGCCTATTCCTTAAAGCCTTTTCACATTGTCTATGTGAATATTCCTTAATCCCTTACTTTTTTCTCCCTTTTCTCTATTTCTTCACTTAAATTTCCTTTTCCTCTGTTTCTCTAACTTTTGTTTTTTTCTTATTTCTCATATGTTAACTCACACTTCCCTCTGTCTGCGTTGATTTTAACGCAAATAAATTTAAGACGGAACCTCCCCCTCACACAGCAATCACTACACAAAACACACACAGGTTCGACACGGTGCAATCCCTCAACGCACACACAGAGCCACACATGAACTGACCAGCGCCCAAATCTGTGAGAAAGCTCACCTCATAGTCGACCAATGCAGCGGGAGTCAGTCCCTGGGTGCCCATGATGAAACAATGACCTGGGAGATGCAACCGATCCCATCCTCGTCGCTAAAATTGTGGTGTCTTAAATAGTAATGCTGTGATGCTGTATGAAGAGGAATCCGCCGACACTGTTCTTGATTATAAAAAGGTTTATTACAAGCAAAGATTCAGCATCAATTTTACAAATTCCTGCAGAGAGCTTGGAGAACGACCAACCCAAATTCTTCCAAAAGTCGTTCTCTCTTTTCTTTGTGTGAACAACGTATATATCCTATGCATTGTATCAACATAGGACGTAATTTTGTAAGTATATCATTGGATCAGGTAACTAGCCAATCAATGCCTGTTATCTGGCACAACTCCAAAAAAGGTCTCTTCTGTCTTGGGGGGACCTCTGCTCATGTTAACAATTTCCAGATGTTCTCAGTAAATGTAGGGTAAAGTTCATAGGACTCCCTTATAACAAACCTTTAAGCAAAGTTTATAGAAAGTTATAGAATGGTCATATACTACATAAGTAAATATGAACTATATTGCACAAGTACATATTTTTTGTCGAAGTTTACTTTGTGCATCTTGTAGTTTATATTAGTTACATGATGAGTGTGAGACTCAGTGCCATCAGAAATTTATTTATATATATATTAGGGCTGTCAGCATTAACGCGTTAATCGCGATGCGATTAAGGGCCGCCGTGATGCGATTAATTTTTTACATTTTTTAATTGCATTAATCGCATTAATCGCAGAAATTCAGAGAAATTAAAAGAAATTAATCGTTTGACAGCCCTATTTAGGAGTTACTAAACACTATATTGACTCTAGTAAGGATAGGGATTTTTAGTTTTTTAGTTAGGTACTTGGAGGAATTGTGCAATAATGACAGATTCACACATTTTTCTTTTGTTTACAGTAAATAAATAATTACAAATCTTA
Organism: Sander lucioperca; assembly: GCF_008315115.2. NCBI lineage: Eukaryota > Metazoa > Chordata > Actinopteri > Perciformes > Percidae > Sander > Sander lucioperca. The sequence continues at coordinate 12,246,033 of NC_050189.1, forward strand.
AAATCAAGTTCATAAAGTAACTTTCTTTGCATTCATTGGATTCCCAATCAAGATACACTGTTAAGAATGGCTTTCCGTTGTTAATATGTACTTAAAAACTGTTCTGAAATGCAAAATAATAGAATTTTAATCATGTGATAAAATATGCGATTTATCGCGATTAACTATAGACCTTCAGCGATTAATCGCAATTAAAAAGAATCGTTTGACAGCCCTAATATATATACATACATACATACATACATACATACATACACATATATATATACATACATACATACACATATATATGTGTGTATATATATATTTATATATAAAAAAAATATAAATAAATTCCTGATGGCACTGAGTCTCACACTCATCATGTAACTAATATAAACTACAAGATGCACAAAGTAATGGGGCTGTCCGCTGTGACCACAATGTTGCAAAACTGGCACCACCTCAACATCCTGATTTGAAGAGCAGTAGTCAGCAGATTTAGAGGAGGGCGTGGTTTTGGTCCTCAAATATGACTGCAAAGGGCTGGAGGTACACTCGTCTCACTCCACTCTGCCTGTTCAACCCTCAGCTCCTGTTGCTGGCAAAGATGGCTTATCTCACAGCGCTTTTTAACTATGTGGATGAAAACCAGGATCTGTACGTGCAGGTAAGCTCATCCTGAGTGTTTTGATGTAATAGTTCTATGTAAGTTTACTCCCTTAATGACCTCCTGCTGTTACGGTAATGGCTGGGTATTGTTCAAAAAATGTCGATACCAATACTGTGACTTCGATACCGGTTCCTAAACGATACTTTTTTTGATTCCAATTCATACAACAAAAATAAATTACAACAAATCTTTTGATTTATTTTTCAGCTCCTACTTTGTGAGCTCTGCGTAATGCTGGATTTCCACAGGCAGCTGAAATAACGGCAGAGTGGAGCGATTCAATTCATTCCCTATGGGAACAGCAGTGTGAGCGAATTCCGCTGACGGTGACGAAAGTCCCCAGATGTTCACCGCTCTCCCCTCTCTCCCAAAGTTGACTCAGAGTCAATGCGGTAGCCAATGAGAGTGCAGACTCACGAAGGTGCCTCCAATATATTCTCCCGTGTATACAATACGCTATATTTGAAATTCCGCCAAAAATAAAAAAACGGAAAAATTAACAGAACCACAACCTGAATCAGAATGGTGGAAAAATGAATTAATGTGATAGGCGAGTTCCCTTTTTGTTTTGTTAATAGAAAAAAATCAAGCTTGCCAAAGGGTATCCCAGGCAGTAGGCATTTCTGGTGAGTAACGTTACATTATATATTTTTTATTTAGTAACGTTAGCACTTTAGCATGACAAACCACTAGCTTGGTGGGCAGTTCTCTTTTTCGTAAAAAGATAGCATGCCATCAACAGTTTCTTTCTACGGTCCATGGTGCACGAAGAAATGACAGAAACACTGTATGCAAATAACAAAACACAACTTTTTAAGCAGCAAAGTATGTGATTGGAAAAATACCTTAGAAAATTAACGCAGCGACACCCGACACCACCAAAACGTGTACACCGTTGGCACTATTTTGTGGTGACACAATTCTGTTTGGAATCCGCTGCATGTCAATGCATGTGACCAACGACAGTGGAGTTGCAGTTGAAAAATGCTGCCTGTGGAAACTCAATGTAACCTAGCGTTTATCCTGCCTGCCTCTGCGATATGTAACATCAGACAGCCAATCACAAACGTTATTAGATCTTGGTAGAAGCATGCCTCATGCTGATTGGCTCACTGACACTGATGAGATTTACTCCTCAGGTATTGAAATTGGGTATTGAATGACGAGGCATTTTTTGATACCTGATACTTTAGAGGCAATTTGTTCGGTGACAAAAGTATTGAATTCGGTACCCAGCCCTAGTTATGGTCAACTAATCATCGTGGTAATCAGATTGCATCCAAATGATGTTAATCTTGAACAATAAGCAGCATTGTAACTCATTCACTCCGGGTTAGAGAATGTGCCAAATGTCATTTCAAATGAAAGTTGAGCCACCAGACAACATGAAATCATATCAGTTTCAGTGACATGTTGCTTTTGTAAAACTTTGTGGAACCCTGATGTACATTCAAGGCCCATTCACTCTGACTACACTTTGCAGTTTTGAATTAAGCTTTAACAAAAATGTGAGCCTTACACTTCTCAAACTTGGATGTGCTGTATGTATCATGTTTTCTTGTTAAAATCAATATTGAAATGTATGTGAATTTTTCTTGTTCCTAGCGTCTCGCAGACTGGGTGGGAGTCCAGAGTGTGTCTGCTTGGCCAGAGAAGCGCGGGGAGATCAAGAAGATGATGGAGATGGCAGCCCAGGACATTAAGAATCTTGGGGGAACAGTGGAGATGGTGGACATCGGCAAACAGACGGTATTTAAGAGTGTGCTGTGTAATGTTGTGGACTTAATACATTGGTTTTTCATTGCTTTCCCTACGTATACTGTTTTGATTATTTGGTTCTGTTTTTAGGTTTTAATTTAACAGAATGGGCCAGTTTTGAAAAAAACCTTAACTCATATTAAAATGTAGGCTGTTATTTTTCTTTGTGCATGCAGCTTCCCAGTGGCGAGGAGATCCCCCTGCCGCCTATCATCCTGGGTAGTTTGGGTTCAGGCCCGGGCAAGAAGACGGTGTGTATCTACGGCCATCTTGATGTCCAGCCAGCTAAGATTGATGATGGCTGGGATACAGAGCCTTTCACTCTGGTAGAAATAGAAGGTGAGAGCAGAAGTGTTTTGGTTTCTCTTTGACACAGAATTACCCTGAAGCTGTTTTCATATGATCCGGAAAGTTTGTCAGTTAAAATCCAAACAGCTTCATTGGGAGTTATTGAAGTAGACTGGGATGTTGTTTTGGCATGTAACACGAGGCGTGGTGTGGTTAACTTCAGGGTTTCTGTTCTCAAGCTTTCATGTTATGATTACACTACTTTCTTTTTTGGCTTGGCAAACATAATATCACATTGCACTGAAATAAACATGTCCTACAGAGAAGGCCTGAAGGCAGAACCAAAGAGGACAGGTAAAGGGAAATGTAGTTTACTGTAACTGAGCCATGACCAGGCTACAGAATGAAATAACATTGGTAATTTAGTATGTTCACTATTACTACCATCTCTACTTAAATGTAACCTCTGTATATGTTCTTTGAGCTTTTATCAGCTTTGAACTAGCAATCATATCACAGTTTGCTGCATATTGCCAAAGTCCAGCCTACTTACCTCATGCTTTAGGGTAGAGTTGTTCTCTTAATCAGGACTTATCTGCAAACCTTGCAGATCAAGTTGAACAAGTACTGTTGTATTTAACAAAAATACATTAATGGCTCACGTGAAGCATTTTACTTAGTGAATGTATTACATGATGACAGATGTTCAGTCTTTTTGGATCAATTTATTTCCCATATTTATCATTTTATTTTTGGCTGCTATTTAACCAACTTGCCAGCGTTCCTAAATTAGTTACTGTGAATCATTAAAATCTACACAATAATTAAAATGCTATAATAATTTTACACTCTGAAGGTGTATTTGTCATGCGTTAAACAACTGTGGTAGAAGTTTTTCGATGCAGCAGGTGTAGATGTTTTAAAATAGGAAAGTGAAACAAAATAAGGACAGTCGAGGACTAAACCAAGTTAGATTTTTGTATTTTATTAAATGTATTTGCAAATATAGGAGTAACACGATTTCACAAAAGGCACAGCAGCCCCGTGTGGAAAAGTGTCTTCAATGAGTGAACAGAAACACTGAGGAAATGGGAGTGATAACCACACGTTCTGGTCTACACATGACTTGGCATTTCTTACAGGCATATCTGAACACAGGATACAATCTAAATCATAAGAGACACCCTGGATCCTCTGCGTCTCTTCCCTCTTGCCCCACTATCACCCTGGGGTCACATACCCCGTACATCTCGAACTAGCAAGGGAACACTGGATCTTCACAGAAAGATAGTTTACTGTGACCTTGTACCTTTATCGGTTCAAACAAGGCCTGTACGCATTCGTCTCCAGACTTCGTGTACGCAATCTACATGTGGGAATGAGATAAACTCCCTTCCAGCGTTGTGAGAGAAACACAAAAAGAAATTATACGAATAATATAGAGAATCATGCTTAAATGTAATTTTTGCCATCACACAACACAACAGAATTACTTAACTCTACTGTGTGTGAACCCCTTTGTAAGGTATCAGCACTTATTAACCAGGTCAATTCCCCGGCCACTTTATTAGGTCCATCTGTTCAACTGCTTGTTAACGCAAATATCTAATCAGCGAATCACATGGCAGCAATTCAATGCATTAGGTATGTAGTCACAGTCAGGTCAATCTGCTGAAGTTCAAACCAAGCAACTGCTAATCTACTGGGATTTTAATGCACAACGAAAACATTCCAAAAAAGAGAAAATATCCAGTGAGCAGCAGTTCTGTCGTCCTTGTTGATGGCAGAGGTCAGAGGAGAATGGCCAGACTGGTTTGAGCTGATAGAAAGGCAATAGTGACTCAAATAACCCCTTGTTACAACTGAGGGATAAAGAAGAGCATCTCTGAGCACACAACACGTCGAATCTTGAAGCGGATGGGCTACAGCAGCAGAAGACCACAACGTGTGCCACTCCTGTCAGCTAAGAACAGAAAACTGAGGCTACAATTGGCACATGCTCTCCAAAATTGGACAATAGAAGATTGGAAAAACGTTGCCTGGTCTGTTTAGTCTCGATTTCTGCTGCGACATTTAGATGGTCCGGTCAGAGCCTGGATCCATCCTGCCTTGTATCAACGGTTCAGGCTGGTGGTGTTGGCCCCTTAGTACAAATTGAGCATTGTTTAAACAAAGCTCAAATCATCTCAAACTGGTTTCTTGAACATGATGATGAGTTCACTGTACTCAAATGGTCTCCTCAATCACCAGATCTCAATCCAACAGAGTACATTTGGGTTGTGGTGAAATGGGAGAATCGCATCATGGATGTGTAACCGACAAATGTGCAGCAACTGCGTGATGCTATCATGTTAATATGATAAATCTCTGAGGAATGTTTCCAGCACAATGTTTTGTTGGATTTATGCCACGAAGAATTAAGGCTGCTCTGAAGGCAAAAACGGGGTCCAACCTTGTACTAGCAAGGTATACCTAATAAAGTGGCCAGTGACGGTATATTTGTAGTTTATTTTTTTATGACAAAAGGATTAATACAATTTCTTTTACCTCTTTCTTTTTTATTTGTTGGATTTTTTTCGTGCTACCCAAATGGTCTTGTGTACTTTCTGGTGATAGTCAGCTGACAGAAAGTGCCACATCCACTTCCTCCTGTCTCATTCCTGTCTGCTCAGCCCTCTTCTTGCTTATGTCATGTTTTACTATCCAGTTGTTTAGTTGCTAAAGAGTGACAGACACCATATATCTGCTCCTCCACTTCCCCCAGGTCAGCGTCCAGCCTAGGGGCAACATACTTCAACTAGAAACGTAAAAATAATAATAATAATAATAATAATAATAATAATAATAATAATAACTTGCTGATGTCATATAAAAGCCCAGGACTTTAAACTAAAACACTGTTTGTGTTTTTTATTTGCAGGTAAGCTCTATGGAAGAGGTTCTACTGATGACAAAGGTCCTGTGTTGGCCTGGTTTAACTGCATTGAGGCCTACCAGAAGATCCAACAGGTAAAGTTCCCACCACAGCTTCATCTCTAACTTATTGTGTCTTTCTTTACCCTCCGACGGGCACTGTGATTAGGGACAAACTGTTTAAATTGGCTCCAGGGGCAGAGTTGCCAAAACCACATCTGCAGTATCCAGTTTACAGTAGTAAATCATGCTTCAAGTAATCAAACCTTCCTGTTGGTCCAACAGCAGCTCAAAGTTTGAGTGATATAGGACCAGACCTCTGTAGCAAGACTTGAGGTGTAGTCACAGTCAACTGAATGTGCAGCCCGCCAATATCATTGATGATGGTGTTACAGAGCTTTTTACCGTGAAGATAATAAGATCAAACCTGTTTGAATTTTGGTGTGGTTTTGTGTTTCCAAAAATAACCTGAAGCTCCTTATTAGCACATTAGGTGTGGTTGAACAGTGATGGGAAACATCAACATCAATCAGAACTTTACTGGATGGAATGTTGTTTGGTAAGCGAAAATATACCTAGGTGTGGTGATTTATTTTATGACGTTTTCACATTAACATTGTTTGGAATTTGTAGATGGTCAATGGAATGATAATTCTAGGTTAAATCCATATCTTGTATACAGTATCTCAGTCCGTAGGGAGTTGGGTTGGGAACCGGAGGGTAGCTGGTTCAAGTCCCCGTACGGACCGAATTAGGGAGCGTGGATTGGTAGCTTGAAAGATGTCAGTTCACCTCCTGGGCACTGCCAAGGTGCCCTTGAGCAAGGCTCCCCCCCCCAACCGCTTAGGGTGCCTGTTCAGCAGTTGCAGCTCCCTCACTCTGACATCTGTCCATTTGTACATATAAAAGGACCTATAGAGTGTAAATTGTAATTTCCCCACTGGGGATTAATAAAAAAGTATAAATGAAATTATTAATTATTAAATTCACAGATATTGTGACAAGGAGTGTTTTATCTAAAAAATAAATTATCTCTGTGTTAAAGTACAGGGCTGATCCTGCAACTATGTCTTATCCAGCCGTCACTTAATAATTAAACCAAGTCATGCTACCTGCGTGTTGTTTTGAATCACCTTTACTTTTCCCTTAAACATGGAAACTGTTGGTCTGAAGGGAAACAATCCCAATGACATACTGTAGGACATGCCGATCATTATTTAAGGAGCTTCAGTCAACACACCCAGGATTTATTCTATGATCAGGATTAACATAAAATATGTTTTCCAAATGAGAAGGTTTCTTTGCGCCATTTCAACTTACCATTAAAAAATCCATAAACCTTTAACCTACTGATCTTTAAAATGTTAACACAGTGAGGCCTGGTGATTTATTTTTATTTATTTATTTATTTGTTTATTTAAAAGGGACAATGCACATTAATTGACATTTTTTGTTTACACTCAAAATGTAAATGTGCCAGAGTTAGCAAAAAAGCTAATTTTCATCTGTAGTCCCTTGGCAGGTCAACACATCATCATATTACATTAATAAAAAATAATGCAAGAAAGATAGAAAGCAAATTAAGAAAGAAAGAAAGCAAATTAAGAAAGAACAGAGAAAGGGACAAATAAAATAAAAAATAAGTACAATACAAAGAAGGGCAGTACAGTGAGGCCTGGTGATAAATTTAGCCTTATCTCTCTTCTTGTTGCAGGCGCTTCCCATCAACATAAAATTCTGCTTCGAGGGAATGGAGGAGTCTGATTCTGAGGGCCTGGATACACTGGTGTGTTCTCAAAAAGACTCCTTCTTAAACGATGTGGACTATTTCTGCATCTCTGACAATTAGTGGCTCGGCAAGACCAAACCCTGCATCACCTACGGTCTGAGAGGAATCTGCTGCTTCTTTATTGAGGTAAAGTCTGATTTTAGTTCTGTTTGCATTTTAGTTAAACTGTGGCAACAATAAATCTAGTTTCACTGTAATGCAATTATTCCAGTATACGTTTTTTTGTGAAATTGTATTTTGATGAAGCACAATAAAAGATTTCTTTCTTAAATTATAGGTGCATTGCAGTGACAAGGACCTACACTCAGGGGTGTTTGGTGGTTCTGTTCATGAAGCCATGACCGACCTGATTGCACTTATGGGCAAGTGAAGCTGATAATTGAACTTTAATCTCATAAAACAAATTTTAATGCAGTTTTAGAGGTAAACACTGGAGACAAAATCAGTTTCTTTAAACTGCACTTTAGACATTTGTAGGGTTTAAATCGTCAAAGAGTTTAAATATTGTGTCTGTGGCTTTCTTAACAGGCTCCCTCTTAGACAATAAGGGGAATATTTTGGTTCCTGGGCTAAGTGATGATGTGGCCCCTCTGACAGATGAGGAAAAAAAGCTGTATGAGAAAATAGATTTTGACTTGGATGAATACCGCAAAGACATTGGAGTCGAACGCCTACTATATGACACCAAGGCAAGGCATCGATTTCTGTTTCTACATCACTCAAAGATAGAAATGTGTTGCACTACTCTGGATTACTCCAGGCTAATCATCGTAATTTAATCGTACTGTTCTTTTTTTTTTCATGTAGGAGAAAGTCCTGATGCACCGCTGGAGGTATCCATGTCTTTCTCTACATGGTATTGAGGGAGCTTTCTCTGAAGCAGGAGTCAAGACTGTTATCCCCTGCAATGTCATTGGCAAGTTTTCCATCCGCCTCGTCCCCGACATGGACCCCAAAGTTGTGGAGGAAAAGGTAGACCCTGAAATATCTTAACTGTGATTATAATTCTGTCATCTGCTAGTATTCATGTGACTGGAACCCAATAAAGGTTGTGGTGTGGAACATATTTAAGCCTCTGCCAGTAGAATTTAAAACTTGATGACTTTGCCAACCACTCGAGGGAATTAGTGGTAGTGTGTCACAAAGATGACTCTCAGAATATTGAACCTACAGCTAAAATCTTGCAAGTAAAGCAGATTCACAGAGCAGCCTTAATTGGTTAAATTCTTAAGATAAAAAAAAATGGTTCAAAAAGCTACTGGATCTATTCTTCTTGACAAAAAATCCGTGACTTGTCAAGAGGAGTTGTGTCAATGAGTTGTATAAGATAATCTTGCCACTACTAGTAGTTCTAATAATAATAATAATTCTTAAAAGAATGTTTAAAATAATCAGAACAATTTTTTAACAATAGTTGTTCCTTGTTTCCCAAGTGGGAAAAACAAGGCAGAAAACAAGGAATAGGTATATACTATATATATTAGTTATTATAATTACTAAATTTAACTTTTTCACATTTCTTTTTCATTATCAAGGTTATTGATCATCTGCAGAATAAGTTTGCTGAACTGAAAAGCCCCAACAAACTGAAGGTGTACATGGACAACGGAGCCAAGGCCTGGGTCTCTGACTTCAACCACCCGCACTACATGGCTGGCCGAAAGGCCATGAAGACAGGTACAGAGGCTGAGTGATGCAAGACCAATAGAGATGGATATGGTTAAAGGATTAGTTCACTCAAAACACATACTTCCCACTTACCCCCCTGTTAGCTAGCCATGTTCATAGTTTCATTCTTTGTACGCCAAAGTTTTGAAATAGTCACTTGTTTGTGGGGCTCAAAGCACCGAAAACCAAAAGTAGTACGTCTTTACAGAAACAATGTCCTGGTCACTCAGAGTAATCCACAGACGTTTTTAAAAGGCAGAACATAGTTTCCATTTGTTTTTATTGAAGGTAGTTAGTGATAACAAAAGCCTGTCTCAAACCCTTAAACCACAAACAAAACTGATGTCAAGATGCCACAAAGGCTTACGCAGGAAATGTTTTTGTAATTTGGGTGAAATGAAAATCATGGATAAGGAAATCTTTTTTTTTTTTTTTATTACACTCCGTCCCTCATGTTGTAGACATTTTTATTTTTTATTTTGACCCTCTTCACTCATATGGCTATGCATAGCCATATTCTACTGCTCTTCATACTATCCATCCTTCACATACACTTATTCTTACTAGTCTTATAATGTGACCACACTGCACATAGCTGTACATACTGTACATATGTCTATATGGTTCATTCAGAATATCCATATTTATTGTTTTTCTTATTATATATTCTGTTAATACACTGCATATGTCTATATCTATATAATTATTACTACTAGTATAATGTCACTGCCACTACATTTCACATATCTGTACATGTTGTTCATACATTGGTCATATTACATAGCCATATTTATACATTATCATATTTCTTGTCCTGCCTATGCTCCACCTGTCTATACTTTGTATATCACATTGCACTTTTCTGCTTTTTTTTTGCACTTCTGGTTTCGTTGTCTTTGTACTTGTACTCCGCAGAATGACAATAAAGTTGAATCTAATCTTGAATCTAAAATCATATTGACCCATTTTCTCCTCCTCTTGCTGTGCCATAGTCTTTGGTGTGGAGCCTGACTTGACCCGTGAGGGTGGAAGCATCCCCGTCACCCTGACCTTCCAGGAGGCCACAGGACGTAACGTCATGCTGCTCCCTCTTGGATCCTCTGATGATGGAGCTCACTCCCAGAATGAAAAGCTCAACAGGTCTGTCACAGTGCTTCACTTCTCCTTATTTCCCTTTCTACCTGAATGACTGTGATTGAGAAGAGAGGGGGAATCTCCAGAAACCAAAGAGTTAAAATATTCTCATAGGAGTTCAGTGTCTAGTGTCACTAGAATAATCACGTAAAAATTTACATGTAATATTGAGGAAAATAAATGATTTAATTAAGGCAAGGCAGCTTTATTTGTATAGCACATTTCAGCAACAAGGCAATTCAAAGTCTTTACATAAAATATTAAAGAGCAGTTAAAATGAAGGCTAAAGGAAAGATTGTCATAAGGCTGAGTACTGTCTGTCACGTCCACATTTTGTTTTACGGTATGTTGAATTTAGTGATAGTTTAAGTACCAAATTAAGTTCTTCCACCCAAACGTTATAATTAAAATGAGATGCAATAACTTTAATCTTTATGAATGATCTTCACGACTTACCATTCTGTTGCAGCTTGTGAAAAAGGCAACTATTTACCCATTAAACAAGCTCATCACTGTTTTATCTTTCCATTTTCAGAACCAACTACATTCAAGGGATCAAGATGCTCGCTGCATACTTCTATGAGGTTTCCCAGCTGGAATAAAGTGATGTCTCATTATGAGAAAAATGTAAAATATGTCCATCCTCATTATCAGAGCCATAGCCTTTGTGGTGTGATCAAGGTTATTATAGTTTAGCATTTTTCATTAGTTTTTATTTTTATTTAGTTTTGACTTTTTGTTTTCAAATTCAGTTTAGTTTTAATTAGTTTTTAAAGCGGGTTTACTAGTTTAGTTTAGTTTTTATTTTTTGAAAATGCTTAGTTTTAGTTTAGTTTTTATTAGTTTTAGTCTTTTTTTGTAATATGGGTTATCTGTCAGGGGATTCAAAAAGGTCAGAAAAAGTATTGTGTAATAAAAAGGGACCGTTCGGTATTTATGGAATGGACCACCGGAGGAAAATAGGGGAGGGTCATGTCTTTTTATTCTTTGTTGAGGGGAGGGTCATCCAACATTTTTTAGTCTAGAAGGGGGGGGGGGGTCACCCAACTTTTGTATTCATGAAAAAAGCAACATTTCAAAGTGGCTTGTTTGGTGCATATTTTTTCATGTAGCTCTTAGTCTCGGCCTTCCTTCGCTACCAGACGGGTCTGACCCATGAGTTTGCTGGGGGGCAGAGCACCCCCTGGTGGCTGAAACGGGTGATTGCATTGTTTAAAAAATTTGTGGAATAATTAATTATATCTGGCATGACCAGATATTTTATAAATATCTTAAATAACACAAAACAACTAAATGGTGATAGGTAATATATCTGATTTCATATACTGCTTTAGTAAAAAAAAAATTACCTGGCTGACGATGGGAGCAGCAGGACACAAAAAAACGAAAATTACTGTTGCACTAGTCTGGACACTTGCCGTGCCAACCTTGTAATAAAGGTTTCCTAAATGCCATGTATATACATGTGATGTCAGCTTACTAATTGATTGTAGGTTTTGTGTAGATTTGGACTTTTATACGTTTATTCCACTTTGTTTAAACGGCAAAGTGGAGAGGCCTCGTTCACCTGTTTGGAGCTGGCTGGTGAATGTGGCGCTCGTATCGGCCTTGCTGGATACACTGTGACCCTTTTTGTGGATCTTTGTGGTCTTAAAGCAGCCATATTATGCTCATTTTCAGGTTCATAATTGTATTTTAAGGTTGTACCAGAATAGGTTTACATGGTTTAATTTTCAAAAAACACCATATTTTTGTTGTACTGCAGTGCTCTCTCACTGCTGCAGATCCTCTTTTCAGCTGGTCTCTGTTTTAGCTACAGAGTGAGACCTCTTTTCTTCTTCTTCTTCTGTACTATCTTTGATTGCACTGCACATGCCCAGTAGCTCAGATGTAGATCATGTCAGCTAGCTAGCTCCATAGACAGTAAAAGAAAGGCTGTTTCTACAACTTTGGTCAGTTACAAGGCAGGATTAGCTGGGAGACTTCTAAATGAGGGCGCACATGTAAGTAGTTCTTTTGTAGATTATGGTGAACTTGTGTGTGTTGTAGCAGTGCTTTGCTATTGAGAATGAGGTAGCATGCTAGCGTTAGCATGCTAGCGTTAGCCATAGCGTTAGCATGCTAACGCTACGAGCTAATGGTTGCGGTTAGCCTGCTCATTTCGGCTTGTGACGTCACAAGCCGTGCCGATTTTGAACATCTCTTTTACCCAGAGACTGAAGGCAGGACACATTCAGAAACTGTATCTCACTCTAAACAGCATGGATGGATTTTTTTCAAAGTTTGTATGTGTGTGGAAGCACCAGAGACACAACATAACACCCCAAATCCCAGAAAGTGATTTTTTCATAATATGGGCACTTTAAGGTTTTATGGTGTGACTGCGCTTGGTTTCTGCGTTTGGACTTTGCTCAACAGAATGTAGGTCCAACACTGATTGTTCACTGTTACATTTTAGTTGAATTTAAGTGTCGGGGCATTCCGCCACGTCTGTCTATTGCGTTCCAAGACAGCCGTGCCGCGATTGGATTTCATAAGGGCGAATTGTTAAATTGTTACAATGTACTTTAAAATCTGCTTTAAAAATAAAGTGTCCTTTGCTGAATGGTCTCAATGTTTTATTGTTTTATTTCAAATGAATACTAGTTTACTAGAGGAGTAACTTAGTATCTGAAGTAATGCAGTAATGCAGGAAGTGTGCATTTAGTTTCCATGCTTATTGTGTTTTCACAACAATGTTAGTGAGTAAATCTACTGAAATGGCCACCACACCATAACAGAGGAGTGTGATGTGTAAGATGAGAATGCAGAGGTTAACTCATGTTCATCATGGCCGTAAACAATCAAATGGCATCTGTATATCTTTGCTAAGCGCAAGCTAGCACATAAGGGGAGGGTCATGCTTCTTTTTCAAATCATTTTGGAGGGTCATAGGAAAATTATTACTGACGAGGGGAGGTCATGTCTTTTTAGGTTAGAGGCCACAAAACTCCTCCGGTGGCCCCTTAATTAAATAACGAACAGTCCCTAACGATTATTTTCATTGTCGATTGATCTGTCGATTATTTTCTTGATTAATAGTTGTTTGGTCTATAAAATGTCAGAAAATTATGGAAAATGACGATGACATTCTCAAATGTCTTGTTTTGTCCGCGATTCACAAATATTCAGTTTACTGTCACAGAGGAGAGAAGAAACTAGAACATATTCACATTTAACATCTTACAATTAAAAAGCTGAAATCAGAGTATTTTAACCTTTTTTTTTCATAAAACACTCAAACCGATTAATTGATCATTAAAGTAGTTGCAGATTAATCTTTGAAGCCCTACTCCTTAGCTTCTCTGCATTGGCTTCCTGTAAAATCCAGGATTGAATTTAAAATCCTTCTCCTGACCTACAAAGCACTAAATGGTCAAGCACCATCATATCTAGAAGAGCTCTTAGTACCTTATTGTCCCACTAGAGCACTGCGCTCCCAGAACTCAGAGCTACTTGTGGTTCCTAGAGTCTCTAAAAGTAGAATGGGAGCCAGAGCCTTCAGCTACCAGGCTCCTCTCCTGTGGAACCAGCTCCCAATTTGGGTTCGGGGGGCTGACACCGTCGCCACATTTAAGAATAAACTGAAAACCATCATCTTTGATAAAGCTTATAGTTATGGAGTGAGGAGTTGCAGTGTAGTAGAGTAGAGTAGAGGGAGGCAGGAAGTACAGCCCGTTCCGGCAGGGGAGAGTACGAGCCCGGTCCAGGGCCCCTCTCTTTAGCCTGCCTCTCTTAGTTATGCTATTATAACTCTAGACTGCCGCTGGGAAAGTTCCTTCCTTCCAAGGACACAATGAGCTGCTCTCTCTTTTCACTTGTCTCCTTTTGTGTGCATCTTAGTCCTAGAAATGCTTGTTACTAACCTAGCTCTGGGGAGTTTTCTCCCCAGAGTCCCTATGTTTCTTCTTCACCCAGAATATCGCCTTGGAATAGGGTGGCACCTAGACCGGGGTCTTGAGTGCAGCTGTCGCTATGGACCTACTACACCCTGCTACGCTCTGCGATTCCCTGCAGTGTCCGACTGCGTCCTGCTGCGTCCAACCGCATCCAACTAGGCTGCTGTGCCACACTACACCCCGTAACGTCCTGCTGTGCCCTACTATGACATGAACTACTACGACTACCATTGTGGCCACTGTTCCACCATCTTTACTATGACTATTATTGCCACCATTCATCACACCCCCAACTGGTGCCGTCAGACACCGCCTACCAAGAGTCTGGGTCTGTCCGAGGTTTCTTCCTAACAAAAAAGGGAGTTTTTCCTCGCCACTGTCGCAATAGCTACTGCTAATGCTTGCTCTTGAGGCAACCACTGTAATAGTTGGGGCTTCGTAAACTACAGAGTTTGGTCTAGACCTACTCTATCTGTAAAGTGTCTCGAGATAACTCTTGTTATGATTTGATACTATAAATAAAATTGAATTGTATTGAAAATTGGAGTCTCCCAGATAATGTAGCAATTAGGAATGAATATTCTTCCAGAAGCACACTATCCCAGGAAAACCTTAGCTATAGTCAAAACACATTGGTCATATTTCATGCAACACTAAATGCAACAAGAAGAAATATACATTAAGCAATCGGTTGCCAACCTGACCATTCTAGTGTAAGCCTATTTTGTGGTGGTAAATCATTATTAAGGCAAAAATAATGGCATGTATGTTACCCATAACTAACATAACTAACTTTGCATGCAGCTTGAACTTCGCAAATAATATGAAACATTCATAGTTTTGGATCTATCTGTCTGCTGAGAGCAGCCTTATGGAGTTGATATTTGACAATTCTTGTATTGTATAAACAAAATCATTTAAAGCAAGTAATTTGGCGTTTTGAAAGTCTTTGAAATAAGCTGAGACAGTTTCCATATTCTGTTGCATGTGTGTGTATTTACCTGTGTGTGTAATGTGTATAATAACAGGGTGAAACAATTGGATTTCCCTTCGAGGGACTAATCATGTTTGTCTCCTTTTAATACAAGATAACCAGTAACTGAATTTTACATCCACACACATTTGGAGAATAACAGACTTCTTAAAACTAACTGTAAAAGTGAGAAAACATTAGCAGAAGTTGGTTATGTATAGTGTTTTTGTAGCCAAAGTCTCCAGTGGTGGGAAAAGAAGAGACCAACTTAAATATTTGTACGGTGTTAGGCGATGTAAAATATTAACTGAAAATCATTAACCTATTAATGAACACCCACCTTGTCAGTAGTGTATCTGATTGTCCTTATCCCGTGTCTCAAGCGCACTGACTGCTGACATCAGGCTGCCGTTTAATACAGTTAAGGAGGCATAAGTGGAAATCTTTTTTTTAATCGATCTTTTAGACTGACATTGATTTTTCCATAGTAATAGCTATGTTTCAATACATCACGTTTGACAGGATTCGTATGACCTGCAAACACAGACAGGTGTTCATTCAAATCAAGCAGTGTCATGCACACTGTGTGTTCATAGAGGACAGTGAACTTTAATACAAACAATTGTATGACCCCATGACCCCAGCCATCATTATTAGTCATTTGGAAGTGCTGTGTTTAATCAGCTTAATGACCAAACAAGTTGAAACATAACAATTGTGGTTGCTAATTAGCACTTAAACGAAATTTACATTACACCACCAAATGTTATCAATTCATTGGAAAATACTCCATTGCATTTTAATTAATATCATGTTAGCTAATGTACAGTCATTGTGGTAGAGCTCTAATAAAGACAGACATATCCAGTAATGTGTACAATTAAAACATGAGTAGGTTCAGTGGAATGGGTGTCAGCAATACACCAATCCTAAACAATGGCTTGAACCATTTAGATTAATATTTGACAGGATTCAGATGGTATATAAACAAACAGGTTTGTATTCAAATCTAAAAATGTCAGCCAGACAGCACCTTTTTGCTGTGTGTGTGTGTGTGTGTGTGTGTGTGTGTGTGTGTGTGTGTGTGTGTGTGTGTGTGGGTAGAGGCTTGTATTGCGATCTTTGTGAGGACTAAGTCCTAAGTTTTAAACCCTTGCAGAGAGGACATTTTGGCTGGTCCACTTCATTGAAGGTTAAGACTTGGTATTAAGGTTAAGCGTAGAATATGGTTTTTGATAGGGTTAGTGGAGGGATTAGGCATTTATATGTGATGGAATTATGTCAATAAGGGTCCTCACATGTACAGAAACACTAAGTGTGAGACAAAGTGTGAGTGACGTCTAGCTGAAGCTCCTTAACAAACTTTGATTCAGGAAACCAGGGTCTGTAGGCAAATCAAATCACATTGGTGCAGTCTGGTTACCTAGCCTGTTCAACGTGCAGGAAGCCTGGCACACAGAGTTGTTTATGTGGGATAAGACTCCTCTAACATTTTACCTGTTCTTTTGATTATGCATTTGTTGTTTGGTGATTCAAATGACTGTCAGAGGGAGCCTATTATCTGTATGTTGTCAGATGATTCACGCCCCACGTGCATTTTTTAGCCCTAGGTAGGTGATGGGGTGAACAACAGCGAGGTATAGCTCCACACAGGTCAGGATGTACGACGTACGAAAGAATGCCTCTCCATAGAAAACGAAAGACATAACATAGATTCCTACAGCTATCATCTCCAGGCGATTAGCATATGTGCCACAAAGGTAGCAGAAGCCCCCCAAGACCCAGATCAGATTCATGGCAGCCATGTGGTAGGTGAAGATGTCAGAGTTGCTTGTTGTTTTAAAGGAGTGCTGCTGTCGCCATCGTTGGTAACCAAGGTAGAGGACCAGAGTGCAGAGAGGCAAGGTGAGGATGGTTCTCATGGCAATGGTGGCAATAGCATTGCCAACTGTGAAGCTGAAGCAATCGAAGGGTAGAACGTTGCTGGAGTTGAAGGTGGAAAAGGAGTTAGCTGCCATATCAACTCTATGTAGCTGTTGGCCTGAGGAGAAAAATAAGATAAATAAGAAGTGTAAAGAATGTGAAGAGAGAGAGACACAGTTAAGTTAGATTATATCGTCATAAGGCATTGCGTGGAGTACGTTTCAGTAAAGATTTCTTTTAATGATCTACACGATGCTCCTTAATGGAAACATTGGAGTCTCCTAGATAATGTAAGAATTAGGGATTCATATATTTCTGTCCCGGGAGCAGCAGCACACTATTCCGGGAATCCCAGGAACTTAACTAGTTTTAAGGTATAACTTCAGATACAGTTAAAACACAGTGGTCATATTTCAAGCAACATTAAATGCAACAAGAAGAAATATACATTAAGCGATCGGTTCCCAACCTGACCACTAGTGTAAGCCCATTCGGTGGTAAATCAATTATGTTACTCAATATTAGAAGGAGCATAACATGAACTTTGCATGCAGCTTGAACTTAACCAGTAATATACAACATTCATTGTCTTTCATCTGTCTACTGAGAACAGCCTAATGGAGTTGATGTATGACATTTTTTCATTGTATAAACAAACAAAATTCATTAAAACAAGCAATTTGGACATTTTTTAAGTCTTTGCATTAAGCTGAGAAACATTCCATATTCTGTTGCATGTGTGTGTAATATGTATAATAATGGGGTAAAAAAATTGAATTTCCCCTTGAAGAACTACTTAAGTATGTCTCCTTTCTTTAATACAATAAAACTACCAACTGAAATTTAGGTCAAAACACATTTGAAGAACAAAAGTTAACTGAAGTTGGTTAGGTATAGTGCTTTTTAGCCAATGACTCCAGTGGAGAAAAAAAAAAAATTTAAATATTTGTACGGTATTAGGCATTGAAAGATATTACCTGATGATCATTAACCTATTAATGAACACTCACCTTGTCAGTATCTGATTGTCCTGACCCCGTTTCTCAAATCTTTTATTTTTTTAATGGTTCTTTTAGACTAAATTAATATTTCCATATCCAAAGCTGGATTTTTAGTACATAACGTTCGACAGTATTCAAATGACCTGGAAACAAAGACAGTGGTTCATTCAAATTAAGCAGTGTCATGCACACTTTGTGTTCATAGAGGACATTGATGGCACGTGTCCTTTATTTGCTTTCACAGTGAACATTAATACAAACAATTGTATAACCCCATAACCCCCAGCTATCATTATCAGTAGTATGGTAGTGCCATGTTTAATCAGTTTAATGACGAAACAAGGTGAAACATAAAAATGTTGGTTGCTAATTAGCACTTAAAGAGAAAGTACAGCCATGGCTAGGCCCATTACACCACCAATTGTGATACATTTATTAGAAAACAAATCCATTGCATTTTAATATACAGTCCTTGTCAATAGCCCTTGCATACTCAAAATCAATTATTTATTCACATTCATTCCTGTATGTTATAAAATACATTTACTCAACATTCAACTCAGGGGTTCTCTGCCCAAACATTGCTGCATCAGATATGAGATTATGCCATTAAAAGATTCACGTTATTTACCATGAAACCAATGTATTAAGCTCTAGAAAGATGAATACGTCACCACCACTCAGCCTTGCTGTCAATTTGCTTTGGGGCCAAATAAAGTCATATTAAGAATTATTCATCCATTTGGTTTAGGTTTTATATAATCCACCAGGCAAAACTGCGCTGCATCGTACGAAAATGTATGCACACCAAAACGTATGACATCCTAAGAAAATTAGGAGACCGCCGGCTGGTCACATGATGCCGACGCTGGCTAGCTACGAGCTCCATGACGCCGAGCAGCAGTTGCTAGCTGTTTAAGCCGCTACAGAGCAATGTGACGCTGGCTACAGACCTCCGTTGTATCAGCGGTAGTTGGTGGATCAGTTACCGGGAAGTAGGTGACTGTGAGCCGGGTACAGAGCACCGCGAGCGGCCGGTCCTTTCGGGGGACATTACGGTTAAATTTAGTCCACAAAATAGGAGCGTTTTGCCGTGACGAAAGTTAAGATTAGGTACCAAAACGACTATTTAAGATTAGGAAAAAGATCGTGGTTTAGATTTAAAACACTCCTAAGGAACACACATTTCCTGGGTGAAAGGCTTTAGTTTTCCCGGGGAAGCAAACTCCGCTCTCGTGCTTGAACGTCATGTATGTTAATGGCCACCCATCGCCCCCGACCTCTTCCCTACTCTGCCAGCCGCGTTATATAAAGCGGCCGTCAATTCAGTAAATACAGCAAAAAAACGTGGAATGCTTACAAATTACAGTGCTTAACTTTTCGTAGCTTTTTGAACAAATTGTGGTTCATGAGAACAGGGTGTGGTGTTAGGGGTCTTCATTAGGGCTTTACCCTGGTCTGGACAGATGCTGTTCCCTATGCTGACCTGTGTGGAGCGCTACCTGGCTGTTGTTCACCCCATCACCTGCATGAGACTGAAACCGGGGGGCTGAGTCAGGATCAGAAATATCAGCACTGTGTGCATTTGGCTAGAAGGCTTTTCAGGGTTGGGTTTCATGTTCCTGACCATAAATTATCCTGAATACATCCTTATACCAAACACCATCCAACTGGCCTTCTGTTTTAATCTCCATGACTTTCTGCAGCCTTTCAGTTCTCTGCGTTCTGATTTGCCCACGGCCAGGGGAAGCGGGTGGGAACATGGAGCGGGTCGACCAATCAAAGCAGAGGGCTTTCCACACCATCATGATCATAATGGGAGTGCTGTTGCTGAGGTTTGAAGGGAATTTGGTTTGCATTGTGATGGGCTTCTCACCAACAGTTGGCTACAGTGTTCAGTGTGTGTGGAGGGCACTTAAAGGGTGGTTCAATCTGCACAGCAGTCTGGTGTTACCTCTTCTCTTTGTACACTGAGCAGGAAAACTACCAGGCTGTCAAACACAACACTGAAGCAAGACGAGAATTGGGTCAGATTAAAGTGTGTGAAATTACTAGTGAATTAAGCCATATTCAAAGTTATTTAGGGAAAGTCACCCGGCCAGCTTGCTTTGTATCAGGGTTTTTCCTGCTTAGAGGAATTTTTGGCGCCCCCCCCAAAGAGGTTTTAGCCAGCCCCAAAGGACAATCAATGCTAAAATGATAGAAACTGAGAAAAAAAACTGCAATTCAAATCCTCCCCAAATGTGTTTAATAGCAATTTACAAAACAACCTTTGAACAACTTGAATAGGAGTGCTACTCTCAGTTTTAATGTCCAGAGTCTGGCTGAATACCAGACTCTCTCAATGATTTTAACGGTAGTATTTAAATATTAATATTATTTTTTAAAGCATTTTTTAATTGGAGTTTTATTTACTCAAGCATATTCATTCATTTCATTTATTTATTTATATAACATTTTGTTTATCAAATTGTCAGAAATAACAGGCAAATGCATAGATTTGAAATCGCCGGCAGATGGGGCGGGGTTTACCCAGTCTAGAAGTCAAAGCTACAAATATGCTAATGTCATTTCCTGTTTTTATATATTTATATCTATCTATAGCCCTATTCACACAGGAAAGGTGGGGACCTAGCGACCTCTGTTAATTTGACGGAAGTCATCTGGGATGTTAATGACGTGCAAATGTGCCATGTCTGTAATTTGTCAACTAAAAACTCCACCGCAAATTATCTCAATTGTTGAATGATTGGACTTGCTAGTAACATGGATACTGTGGCTTTTCACTCATGATTCTTTTGCGTTAGACTGCATTGCAAAGTGCAAATAAAACTTTTTTTTTATATATTATTATATTATATTATTATCTCCTTATCTGTGTGGCAGTGCAATTACCTAAAATATCTCGCAATCAGCTCACAAAAAGATTTATACAAAGATAATATATTAGAAGGTAATAGACGCTTGAACCCTCGACTGAGGTTGCAGTGTATTTTGGCCACAGCTGTTTGCAGGTATGGTTAGGACTGCAGTGACTCATTTAACTAATAGAGTGGGGAAATGTGATGGTTAAATCACACCTGGCCGTGGTCACGCTTACTTAGTAATTACAATAAAATCTTCATTAGAACATGATAATTTGTATACATGGTCATTACGAGGCACCTGACAAAACATTTCCACCAAACTGCTGTCTGTACACACAGTGACTTCCAGTCAGCATCACACTGAATTTGAATAAACACCTGTATAAGTTAGCAGGTTATTTGAATCCTGTCAAACATGATGGACTGAAAATTAATGATAGGAAATATCTTAACACCACGAGTGATTCAAATGCTTATGTTTGGATCTAAACATTGCATTATGACAGATTTTAACAAAGAAAAACACACACATCTACCAAATCATACCATTTCAAACTCCTGAAATATCCTCCCTGTGGAAGAATAATGTGAAACGAAAATTTGCCTGCCACGATTGAGAGTATAAAGTGAAAAGAAATCCATCATTTGTTTGACAACATGCAAAAATCCCACAGTCCTGGGTGCCATTAATTCACTCAGACTCAGAAGCATGAATATATCTTTGGATCAGAACGAGTGAATAGCAGTCGGTGAGTTTGGATGCGCAGGAGAAAGATCGGAAACAAGCACTGCTGAGAAGGTGGGTGTCCTTAAATTACATTACAGTTTTCAGTTAAAATTGTATTGCTTTTCCTTGGATATACCATTTACATTTTTAACCGTCATTGACTCAAATTAGGGACAAGCAAGAGAGCAGTACATTAACTCCATGTCCATTTTTTGTTGAAATCAACTTTACTTACTTTTGAAGTTAACCAAACAAATTATACGCAACACTGTTTGACAGCTCTGAAAAATGAATTTCAATTGTTAAAATAAATGTTAAAATTTTTAATAACTTTCATCTTAAGAAGGGACTTTGTTTAATAAGATATTTTCTTCGAGTGGTTTTTTTTAAAATTGTTTTTCTGTAACATGATGAACATTTAATGGAAGCCCATGTCTGCCAGGAATGAACAAAAAAGTGGTGAAAAGTTACTAATGATGGAAGCAAAAATACACTTGATAAATCAAATTTTGACTTTTTAAGTCAAAATGATGTCCAAAATGGGACTAAAGTCAAAAGTCCCAAGTCAAAATGACATAGTAAGCCACATAGTGACTCAAAACAGTTACGTTACTTAAGTAAGGATCTCGTTATTTTGATTGACTGTTGCAATTTCTATTCATAGAATCGATTTGCCCTTAAGTTTCTTGCATGAAACTTTATTTTTTCACATTATTACAAGTTATTTTCCACATTATTTTCTCTTAATCACAACACTTTTCTTGTTATGTCAATGTCATTTCATGTTATAGCACAAAACTGTATCAATGTATCTAATTAAAACAAGAAAACCTTTCTTGCTATTATATAAATCAGTATGTTGTAATAAAAAAACACTTTTATATCAACTTCCAGATATTCAATTTACTCATTTCAATTTTCTCACTTAAAGAAAAACAAGCAAATATTTTTTGGGATTTGGTGGCAGCAATACACTGTCATACTTTTACACAGCCTAAAACAACTGCATACAATAAATAACCCACAATGTTATAACAAATATATCTGCTGTTACTATGCACAAAATTTTGAATGGCTAAAAAAACAATGTGTCGTAGTTTTTAATCACTTTAATTATCTTTGAAATTATAGCAGTTATTTTATTTCTGTTCCTCTTGTCTTCCTTTTTTTCCATAAAAGCAAATCCACACAAACCGATATGTCCGTCAACTCCTCTTCCTCCCACTTTTACCCCTGCCAAGACTCCAGAGCTGGACTTCTCCTCTCCATAGCCTACAACGTAACTAAGAACATCCTCATCCTCCCTCTCTCCACTTTTGTCCTCTACCTGGGTCACAAACGATGGCGACAGCAGCGCTCCTTTGCAACAACGAGCCACTCTGACATCTTCACCTACAACATGGCTGCTGTTGAGCTCATCTTTGCATTTGGAACCACAGCCTTCTTTTGTGGTAGGGTTTTATACGTATTCAATGGTTTTCCCTGGAGAGATGTTCTTTCACATCCTGACCTGTGTGGAGCGCTACCTGGCTGTTGTTCACCCCGTCACCTACATGGGGCTGAGACAGTCGGGTGGAGTCAAGATACGAAATATCAGCATTGTATGTGTTTGGTTGCTGTGCTTTAGATGGAGTGGTGTAGGAGTTGACTATGATATAAATGTCCCTTTTTTCTGTGCATTGGTCTTCGCTTCAGTTGTCGTAGCTTTCTGCAGCCTTTCAGTTCTCCGTGTTCTGATTTGTCCAGGGCTGGGGGAAGCGGGCGGGAACAGGGAGCGGGTTGATCAATCAAAGCAAAGGGCTTTTCACACCATCACTGCCATAATGGGAGTGTTGTGGTTGTGGTTTGCAGGGTTCCTTCTTGGTCTTGCTCTATACTACTCAAATCTGCTGAGCTACGATGATGGATGTGTGGCACTGGTTACTGGAATCTGGTTTAGTCTGCCCAGCAGTTTGCTTTTACCTCTGCTGTTCCTACATGACTTCTTTTAAATTTGATAAGAGTAAGTTTCACTATAATTGAACTTTGGACAATAAATAAGAATTATTATTGGAAGTTGTAGCACAGAAGGATTTGATATAATTTAATAAAAAATGGAAATAGAGCATGTCATATCATGTCCATTCAGTAGTCCCACGTGGATCTCCACGTTATCCTGTTATAATTGTGGCCTAAAATTAATAGATGTGCAGCAGCTTTCTCTTCTCACAGCAGCTGTGATTTAAAGGGGTCACATTTTCTTTTTACTAATTCACCAACTTGTGCAGACAAATTAGTATTTTTTTTCCTTTGAAACAATAATACATTTATATTGTTTCAACCATTGACTTTAATGACTCACTCACAAATCATACATTTTAATTATATTCACAGGATGTTCATACATATACAAATATTTAGTATATTTACATGTATCGATAATGTAATGAAATCATATGTAACCTATGTGGCACATTTAGAACTTCAACTGAATATTTGTACCCAACTAATAGCAACCAAAGTTGGCTAGAATTGCTAAACGTGCAACAAAAAAAGAGTATTGAAAGCACAATGATTAAGTTATTGACAAACAGCTAATTTGAGAATATGAGTCAGTAATTTCAGAGCCCAAATGAGCAATTTGTGAATACCAATGAACTCCTCTAAGAGCACAACTGAACCTATTCAAGATTACAAATTGTGAATTTATATTAACACATTTAACAGTTTGTTCCTTGTAACAAGTGTGAGCTTTTTAGTTATGTCTAAATTTTGATCAGTTTCTTAAAGTGTCAACTGCCTGATCTTTCATTCTCTGCATTTACCATTTGTCAATGCTGTTCATTGTTATCGACTATTGCTACATACAATCCTCAAAATAAAATATTTCTAAATGGGCGTCATTTGTTGTGGTTTGGTTTTTGAAGATAATCTGTTTTGCCAATGTTTGTATCTTGACTGAGTGTCTTCTGAATGTGTGATCCTGACATAAGCAGCACTTAAAGTTATGTTAGTTGCTAGTGATGCAGGGCTCGACAGTAACGGTTGCCCGTGGCAACCAGATTGAGTCTATTGGCAACCGTTTTGTGGCTTCTGGTTGCCCCCTATCGGATCCACGCTGAATGCCAACGATTGGAAAATAGGCATTCATGTAAAAATTGAGTTTGGCCACATGGGTTATGACAACCCATGGGCCCACCACCTGTGGGAGGAACTGCTGGGGTCGGGTGCGCTGCCACATGGGTGGCAGTGAAGGTCAGGGGCCTCGACGGACCAGACCCGGACAGCAGACGCTGGCTCTGGGGACGTGGAACGTCACCTCTCTGTGGGGGAAGGAGCCGAAACTTGTGCAGGAGGTGGAGCGCTACCGGTTAGATCTGGTGGGGCTTACCTCTACGCACAGTCTCGGTTCTGGAACCATACTCCTGGATAGGGGTTGGATTCTTTTCTTCTCCGGAGTTGCCCAGGGTGTGAGGCGCCGGACGGGTGTGGGGATATTCACAAGCCCCCGGCTGAGCGCCGCTACGTTGGAGTTTACCCCGGTGGACGAGAGGGTCGCCTCCCTTCGCCTGCGGGTTGTGGGGGGGAAAACTCTGACTGTTGTTTGTGCATATGCACCAAACAAGAGTTCGGAGTATTCGGCCTTCTTGGAGACCTTGAATGGAGTCCTGCATGGGGCTCCAGTGGGGGACTCCATAGTCCTGCTGGGGGACTTCAACGCGCACGTGGGCAATGATGGAGACACATGGAAAGGCGTGATTGGGAGGAACGGCCTCCCTGATCTATCTATGTTTGTTGTTGGACTTCTGTGCTAGTCATGGATTGTCTATAACGAACACCATGTTCGAACATAGGGATGCTCATAAATGTACTTGGTACCTAGGCCAAAGGTCAATGATCGATTTTATAATCGTTTCATCTGATCTGAGGCCGTATGTTTTGGACACTCGGGTGAAGAGAGGGGCAGAGCTGTCAACCGATCACCATCTGGTGGTGAGTTGGGTCAGGGGGTGGGGGAAGACTCTGGACAGACCTGGTAAGCCCAAACAGGTAGTGCAGGTAAATTGGGAACGTCTGGAGGAGGCCCCTGTCCGACAGACTTTCAACTCACACCTCCGGTGGAGGTGTGAGTTTTCGTGCAACCCTGTGGAGGCTGGGGGCATTGAACCCGAGTGGACAATGTTCAAAGTTTCCATTGCTGAAGCTGCGGGGAGGAGCTGTGGTCTTAGGGTCTTAGGTGCCTCAAGGGGCGGTAACCCACGAACACCATGGTGGACACCGGTAGTCAGGGAAGCCGTCCGACTGAAGAAGGAGTCTTTCCGGGATATGTTATCCCAGAGGACTCCGGTTGCAAGGTACCGAAGGGCCCGAAGGGTTGCAGCCTCTGCCGTGAAAGAGGCAAAGCAGCGGGTGTGGGAGAAGTTTGGAGAAGACATGGAGAAGGACTTTCGGTCGGCACCAAGGTGCTTCTGGAAAACCGTTCGCCACCTCAGGAGGGGGAAGCGGGGAACCATCCGACTAATACGCCCTCTATATTAGAGGCAGACCTGGAGGATGATGGGGGATTGTTGTCAATTTCCCAGGCGGAAGTCACTGATGTAGTCAAACAACTCCACAGTGGCAAAGCCCCTGGGATTGATGAGATCCGTCCAGAAATGCTCAAGGCTCTGGGTGTGGAGGGGCTGTCTTGATTGACACGCCTCTTCAACATTGCGTGGAAGCCTGGGACGGTGCCTAAGGAGTGGCAGACCGGGGTGGTGGTCCCCCTTTTCAAAAAGGGGGACCAGAGGGTGTGTGCCAATTACAGGGGTATCACACTTCTCAGCCTCCCCGGTAAAGTCTACTCCAAGGTGCTGGAAAGGAGGGTTCGGCCAATAGTCGAACCCCAGATTGAAGAGGAACAATGTGGATTCCGTCCTGGTCGTGGAACAATGGACCAGATCTTTACTCTCGCAAGGATCCTGGAGGGAGCCTGGGAGTATGCCCAACCGGTCTACGTGTGTTTCGTGGATTTGGAGAAGGCGTATGACCGGGTCCTCCGGGAGATACTGTGGGAGGTGCTGCGGGAGTATGGGGTGAGGGGGTCTCTTCTCAGGGGCATCCAATCTCTGTACGACCAAAGCGAGAGCTGTGTCCGGGTTCTTGGCAGTAAGTCGGACTCGTTTCAGGTGAGGGTTGGCCTCCACCAGGGCTGCGCTTTGTCACCAATCCTGTTTGTAATATTTATGGACAGGATATCGAGGCGTAGTCGGGGTGGAGAGGGGTTGCAGTTCGGTGGGCTGGGGATCTCATCGCTGCTTTTTGCAGATGATGTGGTCCTGATGGCATCATCGGCCTGTAACCCTCAGCACTCACTGGATCGGTTCGCAGCCAAGTGTGAAGCGGCTAGGGTGAGGATCAGCACCTCTAAATCTGAGGCCATGGTTCTCAGCAGGAAACCGATGGAGTGCCTTCTCCAGGAAGGGAAAGAGTCCTTACCCTAAGTGAAGGAGTTCAAATACCTTGGTGTCTTGTTCGCGAGTGGGGGGACAATGGAGCGGGAGATTGGTCGGAGAATCGGTGCAGCGGGTGCGGTATTACATTCAATTTATCGCACCGTTGTGACGAAAAGAGAGCTGAGCCAGAAGGCAAAGCTCTTGATCTACCGGTCAGTTTTCGTTCCTACCCTCACCTATGGTCATGAAGGCTGTGTCATGACCGAAAGAACGAGATCCAGGGTACAAGCGGCCGAAATGGGTTTCCTCAGGAGGGTGGCTGGCGTCTCCCTTAGAGATAGGGTAAGAAGCTCAGTCATCCGTGAGGAGCTCGGAGTAGAGCCGCTGCGCCTTCGCGTCAAAAGGAGCCAGTTGAGGTGGTTTGGGCATCTGGTAAGGATGCCCCCTGAGCGCCTCCCTAGGGAGGTGTTCCAGGCACGTCCAGCTGGGAGGAGGCCTCGGGGAAGACCCAGGACTAGGTGGAGGGATTATATCTTCACCCTGGCCTGGGAACGCCTTGGGATCCTCCAGTCGGAGCTGGTTAATGTGGCTCGGGAAAGGGAAGTGTGGGGTCCCCTGCTGGAGCTGCTCCCCCCCACGACCCGACACCGGATAAGCGGACGAAGATGGATGGATGGATGGATGGATGGTTGCCCCCTTTGGCAACCACCCATTCAATGTGTTTTTATATATATATAAACTTACAAAACTGTGTCAATTACGGTGGTTATTTGTGAAATTGTGCAAACGACAGCCTTTTCAAGGCATTTGAGAATGAAGGAGTGGTACCCAAATTGACGCTTGTCTGAGAAATGGAGTTTTCCACAATGTGTTAGTGAGTAAATCTACTGAAATGGCCACCACACCATAACAGAGGAGTGTGATATGTAAGATGAGAATGCAGAGGTTTAGGCATGTGAGTCAAGGCTGTAAAAAAAAACAATGGGTATCTGTATATCTTTGCGAAGCGCAAATCAGTACAGAATGCATCAATAACTTTTTGGGGAGGGTCATCCCTTTTTTTCCACTTCGTTTTGGAAGGTCATCCAAAATGTTTTGCCGGTGAAGGGAGGGTCAGGTCTATTTAGATTAAAGATCCCAAAACTCCTCCGGTAGCCCCTGAAATAAATAACGAACAGTCCCTAGAGTTTAAACAGTTTGTGCGCAACAACATTTCAGCTGTTGTGCGACCGTTTTCCACACATGCGCGTTTGCTGTGAAAAGATCCAGGCAACGCAATTTACTTTTCACCTTAACGGCGCATTAAAATCTGGTGTATTGCTAATATGGCCCAGGTGTTTGGTATCTACTGGACAGAATATCAACGCGGATTTTGGTGCCTCATTACGATGCCACCTAAATGTCTGCGCTGCTCTCTGATGCTCTGAAACAGACATGAGAGAGGCAACAGATGCATCGCTGCATGTCACGCTACAAACAAGTTACACTTAGCAGCAGGTAGCATTAGCCTACTGTTAGCTAGAGTAGTAACTGGATTAAACACGGTTAAAATGCAACCAAATGGTGTAAAAGTGTGTCTGTATAGTAGGGGGCCTAGTTGTGGAGGGCTCTGTTAGTCAGCAGGACTTCGAATTGTATCCGTTGTGGGACAAGGAGTCAGTGGAGGTTCTGGAGGACCGGAGTGATGTGGTCACAGAAGCATGAAAAGTTGAGCAGACAAGCAGCAGAGTTCTGGACATACTGAAGTTTACTAAGGACTTTGGATGATCAACCATATAAAATGCTATTGCAGAGATCAATTCTGTATGTAATGGAGGCATGAATCAAGTTTTCGGCAGCAGAGAAGGTGAGTGATGGGCGGATACGGGCAATGTTTTTGAGGTGGAAGAAGGCAGTTCTGGTAATTTGATTGACATGGTGTTTGAAGGTGAGGTTGCTCTCAAAAATAACTCGAAGGTTGCGGATGTGTAGGGAGAGAGACAGAGTGGAGTTGTTGATGGTGAGGCAGACGTTGTGAGTGGTTTTGGTGAGGGATTTGGGACCAATGATGATCATATCTGATTTGTCACAGTTAAGTTTGAGGAAGTTTTGCATCATGGTTTTAATTTCACTGAGGCAGTTGTTCACCTCACTAATTGAACACAACACTGCTATTATTTTGAACATGCCCCTTTCAATTACAGATTCAATTACACAGAATGAGCAGCATGCATGTCACGACTGTTGGCTCTGTTGGTTTTCTATGACTCTACAACACTTACTAGTCAATTATTTGCCATGTAGAAATATCACTTCTACCAAAAAATTTGATTCATGAGGTTAGTGATGTTGGAACCTCGACTCGGCGCAGTGTGCGTCCGTTTTCCATTGCAGATTTTAGTGCCGCCTCAGCGTGGCTGGTCGCCGCAGTAAACTCCTGTGACCTAATGCGACACACACATTTATATACAAAATGACTTAAACCGATTAATCGATTATCAAAATAGTTGGCAATTAAATTAATAGTTGACAACTATCGATTCATCGTTGCACCTCTATATGAAACATGACCGATTTACAGATGTGTCACATGTTAATCTGGGCGCAGTGAAACGTTAACACAACTACAGCAGCGGTCTCCACTCCACGTTAGAGCTGCTTCGTCAACAAACACCTCAGACTGTTTCCCGTACATGCTGTATGTAAGTACAAACACATTAAACACGACCATGGTACAAATAAGAATGACAACATGAACATTTCGACGATTTATTGACGTTTGCAGTGTTTTGAATAGGCATTGATACAGTCACCTACGTGATTATTCATATAGATCTCAATTTTGAATTAGCAGTTTGATGAGATCCCTGTGAATTAATGTGAAGGATGGTGATGTCTCAAACTACATTCTGAAGCATGTCTGCAAAAACTATGCAATACGTACATTAACAAAGTAATGTATTTCCTGGATCAAGACAGGGTTCCTCATGCCACGCCTGCGTCACATCTCGAACAATGTCACCAGTTAACTCAGTCACCACTTAAACTGTAACACCGGCACAGTGGGGACGTTCTCCTTGCCGACAAGTAGAGGGATCATCTGGTTCATGAAGGCAGTCGTGTCTTTTGCTTCACTTCGTTCCGGAACATTAATAAAACAAAGGTTAGAGGACCGACTTCTATTCTCAGCTTCATCAACTTTATCCTTCAGGTAGGCATTTTCCTTTACGAGTGTTTGCACACGTTTTGTCCCACACTCAGGTGGTCTCTGATGTCAGTTAGGCCCCATCCAAAGGTCACAGGTGAAGATTACATAACTTGTTTTCCAGCTCTCCTTCACACGAAACATAATAATTACACCGATCCTGTCATGGGGTCACACCCAGACGTTTCCCATGATCCTCACCACTTGGGTCCCTCATATCAACTTTTAGATGTCATGACAACATTCAGTTGTCACACAACATTGAACAGTATGTAACATATATTTAAAATTATACAGACTTAATTTCATCCTATCAGTAACGATCATTGTCTCTGTCAGAGAAACGTCACTAGCGGTCTCGTGCAACAAGTGTGGGCATCACCAATGGGCCGAAGGCAAAGCCAGAGTCGGTAATGTACTACAATAAGTATGGCGTGGATGGACTCTCTTCTGAATCAGATGGCAATTGCCATGTGTGTACTCTGCGAAAGGCACGGTATGCATAGATGGCTGGTGGCTGTATTCATATAACGTTATACATCCTCGACATGGCTGAAAACAATGCACACATCCTCTTCAAGAAGGGCACCAGCAGTAAAATTGTCCAGAGGAAGTTCATGCAGCAACTGGCAGAGGAGCTGAGAGCGGAGTTTATGGAGGAAACAAGGGCAGCAGAACACGGTCCGAGCAGCGCTGCGCACCGCAGCCGACACCAAAACGGTGGCAGTGCCAGGTTAGGTTAGGCTGTAATATTCAAATAAAATGTTTTATAATCAAATAAGATACTCTTAATTGTTATTTGCCTGTTATAAGTTATGTTCAATAGATTTCCATATGGAAAAATACTGGTGTGAATGTATGAAATAATCACGGTTTACTTTGCCACGATAGG
The DNA here is from genome assembly GCF_008315115.2 of Sander lucioperca. Lineage (NCBI taxonomy): Eukaryota > Metazoa > Chordata > Actinopteri > Perciformes > Percidae > Sander > Sander lucioperca. The sequence goes on from NC_050189.1 coordinate 12,277,154, forward strand.
AATTTATTGATGAATGTATTACTACTCAAATGTATAATTAAACTTGTTAAAATGTACATGTTGGTGTTATTTCGTTTTTGTAAAGATATCCTTACACAATAAATGCATTAATATGGCAATTGGGTATTTATCATGAGAGATTACAGACATGTTTTACTGGTTGGACAGTGTAAATAAATAAATAAAGAGAACAGGACATGTTTTACTGGTTGGACAGTGTAAATAAATAAATAAAGAGAACAGGACATGTTTTACTGGTTGGACAATATAAAGTATATAAATAAAGAGAACAGGACACAACTTTTCTTTCGCTTCTCTGAGTCGTTCGTTTGTTGTCTCTATCTATTTCTTCACTTACACTGTCACTCTCTCGAAATATGCTGCTATACTGTTTGCTGCTTCAATCCAGATGAGTATTTAAAAGTATTTTCTGCGACTGAAAAAGGCACGTGTTGAGGATGAGGACCAGCCTGAACCGGAGGTATCAGTCTGAAACAGAGCTCAACAGTCCGACCAGTGGAATTAGTTATGTTATTAATTTGTTTACAATATTCTCAGGCTTCAACCAGTGAAAGACAGAGTCAGGGAGAGAAAGAGATAGGTTTAAGTGGTGACTGAATTGACTGGTGACATTGTTCAAGATGTGACGCAGGCGTGGCATGAGGAACCCTGTCTTGATAACCAGGAAATACATTACTTTGTTCATGTACATATTGCATATTTTTTGCGGACATGCTTCAGAATGTAGTTTGAGACATCACCATCCTTCACATTAATTCACAGGGATCTCCTCAAACTGCTAATTCAAAATTGAGATCTATATGAATAATCACGTAGGTGACTGTATCAATGCCTATTCAAAACACTGCAAACGTCAATAAATCATCGAAATGTTCATGTTGTCATTCTTATTTGTACCATGGTCGTGTTTTTTAATCATGTAGACCACATGTGTCAAAGTCAAAGCCCAGGGGACCAAATCCGGCCACTTGCAAATTTTGATGAGGAAATACTGTAATTATGCGACACTGCCATGCAGAATTTGACAGATTTGCCAACTTCACTTTAAGATCCAGAATTACCCGCAGAAGCAGTGAGTTTTTTAATATTCAGGCTGTGAAACAGGTTGTTGTGAGTCGGCTGGGTGGCAGCTGCTTTTAAAAATGTGATGTTTGTTTTGCATGACTCGCTAAATTCTACGATGGCTAAGAAACGTTTTTGCTGACTTTTTTAGGGCTTTATGTCGACCAAACTGTATGGGAGAAAGCTATACGAGACATGCAATAATACAAAGTTAATTTACTTTTTTTGTTAAATACAAGCATGTCAATAAAGTCAACATGTCTGGTCCTTATCGTGATCGTCATTTCCAGTGTGGCCCTTAGTGAAATTGAGTTTGACAGCCCTGGTCTAGACCTACCAAAATCAATCCTCAACATAGGCCACACGACAGGTGAAAAACTAAACAACCAAAGAAAAGTTGACACATGTTAAAACGGTACACAAAACCAAGTTCAACATGCAAGCTCTAGGTTGTCTAGTAACTAGAGTTTCACCAGTTAATTTAGTCACCACTTAAACCGTAACACCGGTCACCGGGATGAAGTTAGTTTAGTGTTTGACATTTGTCGGTTTTCACGGATGATACCTTCAATAGGTCCGTGTCAAAGCCTCGATTTCACTCAGTGTAAGGTGTCTGAGACATATTACAGGTGGTTTGATGTCAATACCTTTTAAAATAATAATCTTTAAATATGCATTTAATAGCCAACATATCAGGGATATTGATAAGTTATTTTCAAAGTATTTTTTACACAAACTAACAGCTGTGAAAGTTGTGAGAGGATGTCGGAGAAATATTACAGGTGGTTTGATGTCAATATATATTCATTAATGAGAAACGTGTTGAAACTACCATCTTTATTGGTAAATATACATCTTTATTTATCTTTATTTATTTTTTACTAATTCACAAGTGTGAAATGTTGACTTTGGGTCAAACTGACCCGTTTTCAATTTTTGTTTCATATCAGAAAATATGGGATGTAGAAATAAGCGGTGAAAATGTGTAGAAGAAAAATTTAACAATTTAACACGTTGGAAAAAGCAAAAACAAACTGTGAAAAAAAGGCGTCAAAAACGTCGAAAAAAGTTGACGGAAAGACAACACAAGGGTTAATGGCTCTCCCTCTCTATAATGGAAGTAGTTTGAGATTTCTATGTTGAACAGCAAAAAAGGTATTAAAGATAGAAATAGTTGGTATTGCAATTTTACGACGGTCCCTAAGTACATGTATTGTGACGGGTGCGTTGGACAGACATTCAGTTCTTTGCGCTCTTAAATGCATCGTCATTTTTGGTGATTTTTAGTTAAAAATAACTGTGAAACGTCTGCCTAAATTAGCTCTCCAACGTACCCTGAAACTGAGTGAAATCGAGGCTTTAACAAAGACCTATTGAAGGTAACATCCGTGAAAACCGACGAATGTCAAACATTAAACTAACTTCACCCCGTAAGTAGATCCTGCAAGTTTCCAACCTCCTAATTTCCTTGTTTGACTGACGTTATTCCTTCTACTGGATCATGTTGTGTAACTGGAGTGAATAAATTATTTCAAGAACTTCAGCTTGCTTTTTTCCCCCGTTGCGTTACTGGCAAACAATAACTTTTCTGCAAACTTTATTTTCTATTAGACGCCATGATGGCATGTTTGCCGTAAAACTGAGACGTCGGTGACGTCCCTTTTCTCTCTTTGTTACTAAAACATTTTTCTTCTTCTTTCTCTCATTTTATTTCCTGATTTAAGCTTTATAGCAGGCTTAGGCTGTGGTTATGTGTTCTAACCTTTTATTTACTTCTTTATTTTATTTTATTTTAATTTTGTGTGTGTGTTGGTTGTTTGTCTATCTCTGTATTGTAGGGTCTTTATAAATTATAGTGTGGTCTAGACCAACTCTGTAATCAACAGCTCTGTAAAGTGTCCTGAGATAACTTCTGTTATGATTTGACACTATAAATACTTATTGATTTACATAATTGAATTTGATTTGATTGTAACATGGACACTGTGTCTTTTCACTTGATTATTTTGCGATAAAATGCATTGCAAAGTGCAAATGCTTATTTTCAGACCTCTATTGTTGCAGTGCAGTTAGCCAAAATATCTCGCAAAGATAATATAGTAGAAAGTAATATACACCGTTGACTGAGGTTGCAGTGTATTTTGGCCCCAAACTGTTTGCGGTAAGTACGGTTAGGACTGACTAATAGAGTGGGGAATTGTGATGTTAAATCACACCTGGCAGTGGTCACACTTACTCTAATTACAATAAAAACTTTATTTGTATAACACAATCATTTGTTTTCATGGTCATTACGAAGCACCTGACAGAACATTTCCACCAAACTGCTGTCTGTACACACAGTGACTTCCAGTCAGCATGACCCTGAATTTGAATAAACACCTGTCTAAGTTAGCAGGTTATTTGAATCCTGTCAAACATGATGGACTGAAAGTTAATGATAGGAAATATCTTAACACCACGAGTGATTCAAATGCTTATGTTTGGATCTAAACATTGCATCATGAAAGATTTGAGCACAAAAAAACACAAATCTAACAAATTATTCCAGTTCAAACTTTTTGTTCCTGAAATATCCTCACTGTGGAAGAGTAATGTGAAAAGAACATTTGCCTGCCACGATTAAGAGTATAAAGTGACACGGAATCCATCATTTGTTTGACAACATGCAAACACAACCTGTCCTGGTTGCTGGGTGGGTTCACTAAGACACAGAAGCATTAATATATCTGTGGATCAGAACGAGTGAATAGCAGTCGGTGAGTTTGGATGCGCAGGAGAAAGATCAAAAACAAGCTCTGCTGAGAAGGTGAGTGTCCTTTAATTAAGTAACAATTTTCAGTTAATATTATTTCATTGCTTTTGCTTGGATATTAACCAACACTGTGTCAATGTTTATGAACATTAACATTTAGAATTACCATTTTGCAGTCATTGACTCAAGTTGGTGAAAAACAAGAGACCAGTAGCCTTCTGTAAATTAACTTGTCCATTTTTTTAACTTTACACATATATCTTTTGAAGGTAACCAAACAAAAAATACCCAGTAGTGTTTGCTAGTATCTGAAAATAAAATGTAATCGTTAAAAAATAATCTGAAGTTTTATTTTGGTTTTAATCTCTTTAATCTCAAGAAGGGACTTTGTTTAATTAGATATTTTCTTTATACGTGTTTTAACATTTTATGGAAGCCCATGTCTGCCAAGAAAAGAATAAAACAAAAGTAGTGAAAAGTTATTAATGATGAAAGCCAAAATACACGAGGAATCAAATTTATTAAGATTTGACTTTTAAGTCAACATTATGTCCAAAAGGAGACTAAAGTCAAAGGGATGAGATAGCAAGCCAAATTGTGACTCAAAACAGTGACATTTTGCATTGGGATCTAATTCTCTTGATACCGTTGCTATTTTTATTTTTGTCCTAGAATTTCATCCTTTTATTTCTTTAGAATTAACTTCCCTAAGTGTATTGCATGAAACTTTTAGTTATTATTTCACTTCATTCAAAGTTATGGTTCACATTATTGGAACACTTCTATTGGAATTATTATAATATATAATATAATTATTATACTTGCATACAAAATTATTCAATTTTAACAAAAAACTCTTCATGTTCAAATAAATCACTTTATCACAACACTTCTCCGCTATCACACAAAATAAATGTATCTCACTGAAATGAGAAAACCTTTTTTGTTAATACATAACTCAGTATGTTGTAATACAATTTAATTAAGTTTTAGATATTCTACTAACCTCAATTTCAATTTTCTCATTTTAAAGAAAAACTGAACACGTTTTTGGGGAGATTTGGTGACAGCAATACACTGCCGTACTTTTACTTAGAAAAGTCTCAAGACAAATTCCAATTGGCACATGAAGCGGGCATAGTTGTTGGACTGTTGTGGTCAGGTTAGCAGACTCTGCTGTCATGTAGTCACACATGCCTATTACATCTGCATACAGTATATACTCAGCGATATTAAACGCAAATATATCTACTGTTACTATGGACAAAGTGTGCAATGGATAAACAAAATAATGTGTCGTAGTTTTAAATCACTTAAATCATCTTCGAAATGATCTCAGTTAATTTATTTCTGTTCCTCTTGTCTCCCTTTTCTTCATAAAAGCAAATCCATATAAAACCATTATGGCCGTCAACTCCTCTTCCTCCCAATTTTACACCTGCCAAGGCTCGAGAGCTGGAATTCTCCTCTCCATAGCCTACAGCGTCAATAAGAACATCCTCATCCTCCCTCCCTCCACCTTTGTCCTCTACCTGGGTCACCAACGATGGCGGCGGCAGCGCTCCTTTGCAACAACGAGCCACTCTGACATCTTCTCCTACAACATGGCTGCTGTTGAGCTGATCTATGCATTAGGAACCGCAGCCTTCTTTTGTGGTGTATACACTAGTCTCTCAGAGTTGGTGAGGGTAGGGTTTTATGCGTATAATCTGGTTTTCCCTGGAGAGATGTTATTTCACATCCTGACCTGTGTGGAGCGCTACCTGGCTGTTGTTCACCCCGTCACCTACATGGGGCTGAGGCAGTCGGGTGGAGTCAAGATACGAAATATCAGCATTGTATGTGTTTGGTTGCTGTCCTTTGGATGGAGTGGTGTAGCAGGTGGCTCTGACTTTCCCTATATCGCAATGTTATGTTTGACAGTCTTCGCTTCAGTTGTCGTATCTTTCTGCAGCCTTTCAGTTCTCCGTGTTCTGATTCGTCCAGGACCAGGGGAAGTGGGCAGGGACAGGGAGCAGGTTGATCAATCAAAGCAGAGCGCTTTCCACATCATCACTGTCATAATGGGAGTGTTGTGGTTGGGGCTTGCAGGGTTCCTTCTTGGTATTGTTCTGAACTACTCACATCTGCTAAACTACAATGACGGGTGTGTGGCACTGGTTACTGGAATCTGGTTTAGTTTGCCCAGCAGTTTGGTTTTACCTCTGCTGTTCCTACACAGAGCAGGAAAACTGCCTCGTTGCCATTAAAGCAATGTAAGCGACACTATAATTTAACTTCAGACAATAAAAAGGAATTCATTTTAGGAAGTTGTAGCACAGAAGGTTAGCGTTGTTATGAAGTTGAATCTAATCTAATCATTGGACAAAACAATATAGAGATAGAGCAAGTTTTATCATGTTATCATGTCATCAATAAAGTAATTCCACCAGGATTTCCTGGAGTTTTCCTGTTATATTTGTGGCACAGAATTACAGGGTTTGCAGCAGCTGTGATTTAAAGGGGTTACATTTGACTTTCACCAAGCACACAAATTTGTTTTCTTAAATCATAAACAAAATGAGTATTTTTTTCTCTTGAATCAATAATACATTTATATTGTGTCAACCATTGTGTTTATTGACTCACACTCACAAATTACGCATTTCTTAACATTTTAATTATATTCATGGGATGTTAATGATGAGAAAATATTGTTTAGCATAAACATCATCAGTATATCTACGTACATGTATCTATAATGTAATGAAATCATGTTTAACCTATGTGGCACATTAAGATCATTTGCCCTCGTTTGCACCCAACTAATAAAGCTGGCCAGAATTGCTAAACATGCACAAAAAAAGAGTATTGAAAGGACAAGGATGAAGTAATGGACAACATTTTTTTTTTAATTTGAGCATATTAATCAATAATTTGAGAGCACAAATGAACCAAGATTAAAAGTAGAAAATTTGTATAACACTTTTTACAGTTTGTTTCTTTGTAATGTGCTGACTGTTTTTGTTGTTTAAATCAGATCTGGGGTCCGTTTCAGAAAGCAGGTTGAGTGAAAACTCTGAGTTTGTTAACCCTGAGATGAGGGAAACTCTGGGTTTTCTGTTTCAGAAAGAGAGGTTACTTAACCTCAGAGTCAGTTACTATGGTAACTGAGTCTGTGAACCTAACCTGGTCGGGAGCAGGTTTTCTTCAAGAAACCTCGAGTTTCTTCTCTCTCATTTCCTCATTCATTCATTCAGTCTGTATCAGGCACATTTTAAGTTTGTTATCTGCATGAATAAAAACGTAATGAATAAAACTTATTGTTAGGCAGATTATAAAACGTTTTTTCTCAAACATGTCATGTCCTTTTGTCGACGATCCCGTTGATGAAAAAGCTGTATTACTTCACAGAGAGTTTACGTCAGAAGATGATATTGAGTCCCGACTAAATGTATTTTCATTTCCACATTTTTTCACAGTCAATCAGATATGTAGATACCTTATCCGTCCTCCTATCACTACATCCACCATCGTGGACATGCTTTAACATCCCAGCAGATTCTTTGTGTCGCATTACGTTTTCTGCAAACGGCAGTTTTCTTTATTGGTGATGCGGATCATACTGTAATAGTAAAGCCACTGTAGCCGTCAGAAAATTGTGACTCGCTCTGAAACATTTTTTAAACGTTTTTTGTAGTTGTTCCCTGGATACAAACCAGTGAGAGCCATTAAAAAGAAATAAATTATTGTACATTATAGTTCTGTTAATGATCATGGTGCTGCAGCCTCAGAATGGGATAACTAGTAGCGTAGGCTAAGCTTACTTTATCCCGCAGGATTGCACCCAAATAAAATTATAGGTGTAATTACAAGGATCCAGTTTTCACCAGTAATATTATAAGTTAACTGTGATTAAATATGAAATTAATACACTGTTAATGCTTACGCATTGACTCGAGCAGCACTTTTCTCCCACACCAATTATCTCTCTGTTGCAGCAGCAACCGCTGTTTTGCTTTTTTAACGAAATACATGTTCAAACTCGCTGTATGTGCGCATGAGTATTTCCGCCGACCCGTTTGTTTGTGGTTGTTACCATGGTGAATCGTAGTATCATGGCTCCATTCATACTGCCTTTTTCTTGTGGTGGTGCATGCGCATGAACATACTTGGAGTTGATTGAACCAACTCATATCAGCTGTTCTGGAACCGAAAACTCTGAGTTTCCCATCTCAGGGTAAATCAACTCAGACATCAGGGTTAGACTCAGAGTTTGTTAAACCTCCTTCCTGAAACGGACACCAGATGCCAATTGCCTGCTCTTTCATTCTCTGTATTTACCATTTGTCAATGCTGTTCATTGTAAAGGACAATTGCTATATGCAATCACCAAAATAAAATATTTCTAAATGGGTGCCATTTGTTGTGGTTTGGTTTTTGAAGATTACCTGTGTTTTGCCAGTGATTGTATCTTGACTGAATGCCTTCTGAAAATGTTAAGATTCCTGATGCGCATAAAGTTTTGAAGTTAATTAAAGGGTTTTTAATGATTAAATGTTTAACAACCAACAATACAAATTTTGACCAAAAAGAGTTAGTCAAAAAGCACATAAATGCAAAAAAAAGCAATAACAAAAAATTATTAAAAAAACATGTTTTGTTGGTAAACGAAACATACGCTTTAATCTATATAATTAAATTTAAAACTGCTAGTTAACTTGCGAGTAAAAACCAGGCCCCCAGGAAGTGTGCCAGGCTTTGACATTGCAGCCAAACAGCGGAATTCAAATGAACACAACAAACATCAAGGTTGAAGCAAGGTTAGTGGTGCACGTACTATTGATTTTTAGAGACAGTTATCGCAAAAGCTGTTTTGGAAATGAATGATATCAGATTATACTTTTGCCTAGCAACAACAAGCCATCAGTAACACCAGTTTGATGCAGATTAGAACTGCATGGTGTAAGGACAATCACAATGAGCCTTACTCTTAAGGAAGGAATGCAATCACCAAGCGTAAGATAAAATTTGACAGACATTTCATTACTATGATAGTACTGATTGACCTAGAAAGTAGACCCTAGAACTCGTCATGGTGTCGCATTCTAGCTGATTCTTTGTTAATGTTGGAAGCAGCCCTGATCGCAGATTTCATAGATGTCTCGATCCAAGCGTGAGAAAAAGCTGTGTGTTCACCTGCAAAGTGCACCCTGCCTTCACCACTGAAGAGCTCTTCAGAGTACTCTAAATGTTGGTAGGGTGTGAAGAGAGCAAAGGCACCCAAGCTGTGAGGATCCGCACTCCACCTCTTCACCAGCACCCCTGTGCAGAGAGATTTGACGTACTCGCCGTGGATCTTCGCCAAATCTCTCAGAGCCAGCTCTTTCAGGTCTTCATCGCTCAAACCTAAGAAGGGGAGGGATTCGTCAGACCAGGTGTAGGAGGCCAGGAGGACGCCAATGGTCTTATTGGTTGAGAAACTGTGGCTGGGGTAGTAGATGAAACGACAGGGCCGGTCGGTGATGCTCTTTCCTCCTCGGATGCCGTCCTTCTCCCAGAACTTCTCGCTGAAGGTGAGGATGATTTTAGTGGAGCTGTCATAGTGGACTGCCCTCAGTGCCTCCATCTTTCTGATGGAGAGAGGTGGGTCAAAGTCAATGAAGAGGGCTGCTTTGGCTGTGGTTGTTACCAGGACAACGTCAGCGGAAAGATCTGTCAAAGAGGACTGTTGTCCTGTCTGGTACGATACTACTACACCTTTATTTGACTGGCTGATGTTTTTGACCTTGGAGTTGAGGAGAATAGGAACATCCAGGACATTAAGAAAAGCTTTCGGGAGAAGGTCTGATCCACCAGTCACTTCATAATACCTTAAAAAACAAATACTTGTTTGAGTGCAATGTTGTAGAGAGGTGCACATTTCCAATATGTCAATATGGTATGTTTATGTACAATTATATTTATAGGTTATGATTTAAACTGGAAGAGCAACATTCAGGCATACATGTCAAAGGAGTTTTTCTACCGGTTGATAAAAACAACTTTCAATTTCATCTAAGTTAAGGTAAAAAATGTACTTTACATAGTGCTACATGTAAAGCCACCAAATTAAATGTAATGGTTTCTCTTGAAGCCAGTAAACAATGTACAACTTTAGTTTTCCAGACCTTTCATGACCACCTGACATTTTCTGGCCAGGGGTTTCATAATTTTTAATTCTACTGCAAAAAAATATATTCCAATCTTGAATCGTTGACAGTGTGGGATGTAGGGCCTTACGTAGTGTTGTCGTTGATGTCAGTCTGGTCATAGATCATCTCAGTCAGCGCTGTGTACATGAGGCTCTCTTCATTAAGAAGGTCTCCAATCATCCTTATTGCCTCTCAACTCAGATCTCCTTCTTCTTTCAGATACTCCTATTAAACAAAGTTCCATGTAATGCTGTCAGGGTGGCTCAGAAAGAAAGCTTAACAAGTGTTAAAACAAAATCTTTGGATTACATGCTTTCCCTAGTCAGGTTTTCAGCTTTAAATCAAGAATTATTAATGGACGGACACTTGTGGTTGTGCTGGGAAGTTTCAGTAACAACTTGTTTGTTTTCAAATGCTAAACCATTGAAAATGGCTTGGGAAAATAATGCTATTTATAATGCACTAAAATATCAGTTGTGATTCGCAATTTACCCCACATATGGTTCTCATTTTACAACATTTTATGACATTGTTGAATTTTACCTTCACAGAGTAGTGGTCATATTTTTTCAGCGCAGCCTCGCAGCCATTAGTCTGCACGTAATCTTTTACCTACAAAAAACAGGAACATTTCACTCATTTATCTATTGAGCTGATGGTGTCCCCATGAGTCAAACTGAACTTTGATTTGCCTATAATGACTCATAAATGTGTAACTCAACTGTATGGCCTAGATACAATATAAAGTCATTCACAGAACTCACATCACCCAAAGTAAAATGTTCAAAATGGGCCTAGCAAACACGGGAATCTGTTCACAATGCACCTTAGGTAGCACTGATGACTATCTGCATGCCATGTGGCTCTGTCAACCAGTTCACTCATTCTGGATTACGGTCACTGAGACACTGTCCAATACCCTGAGCTACAGAATCCCATCATCTCCAACACTCTTGGTGATATCTCCGAAATCCACATCCCGCAAAAATTCAGTAATCCGTTGTTCATTTCTCTAGCTGTCGCTAAGAAAGTAGTCCTCCAAAACTGGAAATCAAAGAATTCCTGCCACTGGACAAATTTAATCTCAGAATACATCTCAATAGAAAAATACAATGCACACAGAAAGAAGCAAATGTCAGCCTTTGAAGGCACCTGGTCCCCATTTCTAACTTTTCTAAATTCAACAAAAACATAACTACAAGCCGTGTACATTACCAGACATATACCTCCCTCCTCCATTATGTAATACAACGCCCTCCCTAGTTCTTTTACATTATTTATATCATTTAATTATTATATTTTCCCCTTTGTTTTTTTTTATTTTGTATTTATTTCTCCCTTGCAGTTACCACTTTACTCATACACACCATCCACACTTATGCATAACATGTTCTTCCAACTCCCTTCAAACACAAAAACCGTGATCACCCAATATGAATCGTAGATCATTCTTCCCAATTACTAATAATACGTCTTTGTGTTTGTCAACTGTCCTGTCCAGTCCCGTCTTGTTAGTTCTACTGTTGTCCCGTCTCACTTCCCTCTGTTTTTCTGTTTGCCACCTTGTCGCGTTTTATGTGTTATGTGTTACACTCCGTACGTGGTGCTTTAATCCCCCCTGCCCTTATATGGATCCATGGTCTCACTAAAACAGGGCGAATGGTTAAAAAAAGATAAAATAAAAATAAAAAAACTGTATGGCCTAGACCAGGGTCCTCATGTATAAACGTTGCATAGGCACGAAAAGGTTCTGTACACTGGTTTTTATGGACATTTTGTGATGCATAGAAAATTAACTTGACGTCACGCAAACCGTTGAGCAGTCGTGAGAATGTGCAGGCTGTCCACAAAGTCTTTTTGGCTCTGTAATGTGGTGAATGTTTATACTTTTTGTTGCATTTTAGTCGACATAAAGCCCTACAACAATGATCTTTTTTTTACGTTTCTGCCTAAATACGAAGGAATTTCTGAGTCTCAAAGTCAGCAAATCTGCCAAATTCTACTTTGAGTGTCGCATAACTGCAGTTTAAAAAACACTTTCCCGTGTTTTTGTTTTTGGCGCACAACTAGGCGGGCCAAAACCTATTGTGAACATAAATTTATTTGCTGGCCGGATCATAATCTGCAAAGGGCCGGATTTAGCCCGCGGGCCTCGAGTTTGACACGTGTGGCTAGACTGACACAAAAAGGCACCAAATGGAAGTGCTTAGAGGTTGGGCCCAATGAACAGCAATGCCAGTAGTTCAATGTTTATCTAATTTTCATATAGCTCAGACTTTAAACATGTACTCTTTTAACCTTACTGGCCGGAACAGCTTAACAGTAAACTGACTTCTGCAATTAGTGAATTTCCTGGATATTGAAGAAGCTATACCATTAGTTATGTTGCACCATGTTTTATATAACCCTTCTATGCCGGTGATAAACTACTCTACAACAAAGAAAAATACATTTGCTTTCCAAGGATGTGAATTTGTGTAACTTTCTTTCCATCCCTCCTTCCTTTCTTCTGTCTCACGTACCTTCTGCAAAGCTTGTTGTAGCAGTTCGTCGGCTGACTTCCCTTTCTCACTTGGCGTCACGTTGTACTTCAGAACGTCAGGGTCATTTTGCACTATGTACGTCTTCTTCAACAACCCATTAACCAAGTAAAAGGTGTTGGGGTCATACATGATGAATTCATTCAGCTTGATATTCATCTCTATAGCAAACCAAAGGGTGATTCTGGTGACAAAGGGGACAGTGGTTAGCTTGTTACTGTAATGTATCTTTACCGTGTGAGCCCAGACAGTAAACAATGACATTCACTAACTACTCTTGATGTTTAGGTAAGACATTTATTGGTGGCACATGTAACAATCTTACATCATTTTGAGTTTTAAGTTAACAAGACAGCGACAACAGTGGCAGCCTCCAAGGACCTCAACAGCAAAATTCACCTTCTGCTATTTTGAAGTAACTCGCCATGTTATTTTTATGTAAATAAAAAGGAATGTTTCGCTCTATAGAGCAGTTCGACTGTAGCGATAGTAAAACCTTTACAATAACTTAATTATTAATTTCTTTTTGATTCTGTTCACGTTGAATTGTTATCTCACCTATAGTGTTTTAAATAATAATAATATGGATGGTTTCCTTGCAAATCAACCCCATTAAAAGCTGGAAGTTTCATCAGCATCTTTTTACACAATCATTTTAGTCTGAGAGAGGGAAGGGTTGCATGCCATGTTTATATGTAAATGCCCAACTGAATGTTTTTAAAACTTAAACTCACTGGTGATCACTTGGGATCCTCATGGCTCCCAGTTCAGCATACCAGCCCTCTTCTTCATTCCTGTAGGTCTCCACCCATCCTCCAACACGACCACTAGACTCTATTATGGTTACCTTGTCAGAACAGAAAAATACAAACAGATAAATACGCAATAAGGCCCTTATGTAATGTCTCAAAGGTAGTAGGTTTGGTATTGCTACAACTGGACAGCCTAAAGCCCTCTTTGGTGGAAGTTACAGCTTACTCACTCTGTGTCTCCATAGATGATGGGAGACGTAACAGCAGAATAAGACAGTGCTGCCTCAAACACTCCCATCCTGCCAAGGTCATGGAGGAAGTAAACACATAGCACATTCTGTCTGTGCTGAGGTATTTGGGTTAAGCATCTGTGCGGCACCCTCAATATCTCCGTTGACATTGAAGGTTTAGCTAAACTTAATGCCTCCAGCATTAGTTTAAATATACCTTCAGGTAGACAGGAACTTCAGAGAGTTGGGACGGCACGACATGACATCCTGGTTAACCTGTACGGCCTGCCTAATTTTCTCCTCAACAGAGATTCCATTAAATGCTTCTGTGTAAGTCATTAAAGTCTACCTACCTTTATGTATGTGAATATCAATTGTGCTTCTCCTGTGTTAATGTTTAATATGTTAAGTGTGCATTTATCACCAAGGCAAATTCCACTTAGGCTAACTACTGTGACAATAAACTCCTTTCTGATTCTGAGTTTTTCCTTAACACCCTGCTCCAAAGTTGCCCACTGCTGACTGCTGCTCCTTAATTTCCTTCGGGATAAATAAAGTGTCTGTCTGTCTGTCTGTCTATCTATCTATCTATCTATCTATCTAAGACCGGTGGAAGCTAGGGGCAGGGGTGGACTCAGCCCACCCAAACGTGGGTCTTTTTCACACAATCAAAGGCTAATAAAATGTGTTCAGTCAATGGAATAAGTAGCAAAGAAAATACCTTTTCCAACTTCTGACTGGGTGGGCAGCCTAGAGACGGCCTTTATAGCAGTTTTATGGAAGTTACACCTGCAAATGAATGATAGTGTTCTTGGCAGGACTTTGAGGAAAAATTTTGGATCCAAAAAAACACACACACACACACACACACACACACACACACACACACACACACACACACACACACACACACACAGGTATTCCCATGAACTGTTTTGTTCAGTTCTGTGGAAGTCGGACCTTCAAAATAATAAATAATAGTGTATCTTTCTAACCTCCGGGCTACCAAAAGTCCATGTAGAGATGTAAAAATTCCAAATTTTGCTGTACAATTAATGTCTCAGAAATAATTGCTATTAACAATATATTTGTCTCTTTTAGTCAGGGGTGTTTCTAGGATCTGTCCTTTGGGGGGGCTCATCCCCTAATGAGCAGTTGATAGCAGTTAAGCTAGGGGGGTCCGGGGCATGTCCCCGTAAGATTTTTTTTTTTTTTAAACACTTAAATCATAACTTCTGGTGAGTTTTGGATAAAGAAATAGGCATATTCAGACAATATATATTATGACAAACTATCAACAGATTCAAGGCATCTGCTGAGAAAAAAGATGGCAACTACAAAGCATGATTATTACAGCACAAATACCCAGGGGCGTCGGACTGGGGGGGAAAAAGGGGACTGAGTTTGTCTGAAGCTTTCCAAGCTTTCAAAGAGTCCTTCCATAGACACTCTGATGTCCAACAACGAGGGTCGATCATAAGTCCATGCAGCAGAGACACAATCGTTAGATGATAGTGCTGATATGGCAACATAGAAGGCGAGTACAAACATAGAAAGTTGACACAGATGCGGTGCAGCAGCGGCCAAACCAAACACAGGCGCCATCTTGCGTGCATTTATTCCAGTTCAACTAATTTAACAAAGCACAATAGTAGATTAAACACAACTGACGGCCTAACTACATTACTAAACGTCAAAAGCTGATTTGACTTGCAACTGCGGGTGGGGCGTTCTTTGGTAGGAGTCCATAGGATCATATGATAGCTACTGTTAGGTGATGCTACGCGGGTATTAGAAACGTGTTTGATGGATGCAAAAAAAACAGTGCCCCATCTCATTAAAAAATGCTCTAATGCTTTAATTGCGGTAAGACGATTTTTAAATAATTGTTACAGGCCTACACCCACGTCGCCCAACTATAGTTTCTATGAGCCCACCCTCATATAGCAGGTAAAAACCAGCCCTACCATGTAGTGGTCTTTATACCAATATCAGCTTGTTGCACGTACCTTGTGTCCTGCGTCTCACAGTAGCTTGGCAGCCGTCAGTCCAGCCATCCCAGCTCCCACAATAACAACATGATGAGATGTATTTATGTGCGGGAGGCCATACTTCACAGTCTGCAGCAGTTCATCATAGTCTGTGTCATTCAAACAATCAGCCAGATTTTCCTTCAAGCTGACAGCATCAGCAGGGCTGTGGTAGAGTGTGAGCAGCAGCAGCAGCACCACACTGACGGCTACTTATCACACAAAAAGAGAAGCATACCCAAGTTGGAAACGTTTAGCAAGGTGTCTTTATTAAGTCTTACAGAGTTTTACTGATCCAAAGTCTAATTGAGCAACTAGATGCGAGACACTTGACTACTTGACCTTGTTTGCATCACATTTACAGACATTTTCTGATGCTGTTATGAATGAAGATTTACAAAATAAGTATAATAAAACAGTTTAAAGTTCCTCTTCTGGAAGGATTTTTTGTTGACCAAGCCCATTTCTTCTAGACATTGTCTCAAAAACATTCCTTTGAAGTCAAGAAAAACTAAACATATCCTCATTTCATAATAGAGTAATGAAATCTAAAGTGTACCAGTGTAAAGGTGAACTCAAACACATTGATTTCTTCAATGGGTCTGAATTGTATATATGGACTACATCAAGGAACTGAGCAGACTACATGTGCACCTTAAGCACATATTTGACTCTGCTATTCAAACAGAACTCTGCACCTGACCCGTGCAGCATTTTTGGAATCAATGCCTCGGGCCATTTAGCTACTACAAGCCGGATCAGATTGACAATAAGAAAAAAAGTCATCACAAAATAAAGAAGTTCTTGTTTAATGGATAATATTTTAAATATTAATTTTGATAGCAAATACTCACACAATTTCCATCTTGCCAGACGCAGATCCATCTCATTTATTAATCCCACCTTCTTTCACTCTTTGGTGACATAAAGAGGATTTATCTCATGTTTCAGAAATCAAAAGATTTTATAAAGTTGACGAAAAGACTGATATATTTTTATAGTAAAATTGTAATGATAGTCTGAGATAAAAAAATAAATAAATAATGATTCTTACCGTTTAAAGAGTTTAAATGTCAATGTCAATCTGCTGTAAGAGTGAATTGAAGTGAAAGGAAAACCTCTTATATACGCACACTTAGTGCTGTTTTTCTTGGACCCATCACCACACCTGCACAAGAATTTAGATGAGAAGATTAGATTCCTGTCCTGTTCTTATGCAATACAGTACTTTTAAGATTGAAGTTTGGATAAAAACAAGTAAAATTTGAACACACACACGCACGCACGCACGCACGCACGCACGCACGCACGCACGCACGCACGCACGCACGCACACACACACACATATTCCCATGAGTTGTGATCATTTCTGTTGAAGTCTGACCTTCAAAAGAATGTGTTCTTGGTAGGACTAGGGGTGAACACACACCCACACACTTATAGTACATACACTTTAAACCTAGCATCATTAATTATAGAATTTAAATAATATATTTTCAAAATGCCTCCATGAACTTTCTTTATGTAACGTTACTGCTTTCAAAACTGATACATAAAATAAACCTTTAGGTTGTTGTATAATGAAAATGATGCATTAGCATTAATATTGTGAATTTGAATTTGCCAGGTTGCAATGGAAGAGTAAATCATGTCTAAATGTGTAGTGACTCAGCAGAGGTAACATTAAATGAGAAAAGCTAATCTACAGGAGAATAGGCCCATCTCTACTGCTTGAATGTCAACATCTGCTGTAAGAGTTTGACTTGCTATAAGACACACATTTAGTGCTGTTTTATTTCCTCATCTAACTGGTTTAACTGGAGCCATCACCACACATCTGCACAAGTAAACACACACACAAATAAAAAAAAACACAAAGTAGGTCATAATGTGAAATTCTAAAATATATAAATGACAGAATTACAAAATAATACCTTATAAAAACGATTGTAAATACATTTTGAATCTCAGTTTTGTGTTAGTGTTTTAGTTTGTAAAATGTTTTAGTGTATTACAAATATCATTGTGACACACAAATTAGACCGAGACGGACGAATACGTCAAGTCGCTTCATCTTTGTTTCTGTCATCCTCCCTCTGTGTGAAGACCAGTGTTGGGCAAGTTACTTCCAAAAGGTAATACATTATAGATTACTAGTTACTGTAATTTGAGAGTAATTAGTTACATTATAACATTACTGTCTCTGAATTCTAATGCTTTACACTACTTTTGAGTTACTTTAGCCAAAATGACAGCTGAAGTATGCCTTGGCAGGTAGCTTGTTAATTTTATCACGGCATCAATAAAGTCTCATCTTCATCCGCTTGAAGACATCTTAGTTTATTAATAATATTTTGTATAATTAATTTTTTTATGACATTTAATGGTCGTCAATCAACACCCAAGGCAGAGCACCAACTGAGAACATCAACCCAACATGGAAAGGTGTTTCCTGGATGGAGATTGACAAAACACACTTGGATGCTTACATGGGGTTGTTGCTTCTTGCTGGGGTGTACATATCCTGGAATGAGGCTACAGCTTATGGGATGCTGAGTCAGCATTTCATGCTAACATGTCACTTCAGAACTTTATGCGTTACCCTTTGTTTCAAGAGTTACCTGCTTTCACAATCGGGAGACAAGAATTACTGGCCGTGTGAATGACAGCTTTCTCCCATTAGGGATGTTTGGGACAAATGGGGGGAACGCTTGCCATACATGTAGCCTTATTCCAGGATCTGTCCACGAAGCAACAGCCCCATGTAAGCATCCAGGTGTGTTTTGATGATCTCCATCTAGCAAACACCTCCCCTGCCATGTTTGTCATCTCGAGCAGGATCTTCTCAACAGACCACGGTATGAACAGCTCAAATGCTGTCTTGATGTTTTTGACATGTGACACAGCATATCTAGTAGGCCCTAGGGTCATTCGGATTATGGTCTCAGTTGGTGCTCTGCCTTGGGTGTTATAAAGGGTCGATAACCATGAAATTTCACCTTTTGTGATTGGTAAATCGTTGATGCCACGCCCTTAGAGATGATACTTACTTATGAGAAAAAAAGTGGTTTACTTTTTTGTAGAAGTTACTAAAATTGTGACATCTTTTGTTGTGTTGGAATAGCTGTTTCTGAGGATATCATGAAGCCTTGTTCAAATCAAAAACGGTACTTTTTACATGTCTGATCTTGAGTCATATTGGACCCTTACACAATATAAGTGTTCATTAATGGTATGAGGAATTCTGATGGTTAAATCACACCTGGCCGTGGTCACACTTACTCTAATTACAATAAAAACTTTATTTGTATAACACGATCATTTGTTTTCATGGTCATTACGAAACACCTGACAGAACATTTCCACCAAACTGCTGTCTGTACACACAGTGACTTCCAGTCAGCAGTACACTTCATTTGAATAAGCACCTGTATAAGTTAGCAGGTTATTTGAATCCTGTCAAACACGATGGACTCAAAGTTAATGATGGGAAATATCTTAACACCACGAGTGATTCAAATGCTTATGTTTGGATCTAAACATTGCATTCTGAAAGATTTTAGCACAACAAACACAAATCTAACAAATTATTCCAGTTCAAACTTTTTGTTCCTGAAATATCCTCACTGTGTAAGAATAGTGTGAAAAGAAAATTTGCCTGCCACGATTAAGAGTATGAAGTGACACGGAATCCATCATTTGTTTGACAACATGCAAACACAACCTGTCCTGGGGGCCATTACTTCACTCAGACACAGAAGCATTAATATATCTGTGGATCAGAACAAGTGAATAGCAGTCGGTGACTTTGGATGCGCAGGAGAAAGATCAAAAACAAGCACTGCTGAGAAGGTGGGTGTCTTTAATTAAGTAAGAGTTTTCAGTTAATATTATTTAATTGATTTACCATGAATATCAATCAACACTTTGTCAATGTTTATGAACATTATCATTGACTCAAGTTATGGAAAAACAAGAGACCAGTTCATTAAATTCATGTCCATTTTTTGTTTTAACTTCACTCATATACTGTATCTTTTAGGGTAACCATACAAAAAACACACAATTCTGTTTGTTAGTATCAGACATTTTTAATTGTTAAAAATACATTTTAAAGGACATTTTTATGAACTTAATTCTTGTAAAGGGAATTTGTTTAATAAGATATTTTTATTTAAAGTGTTTTGTAATTGTTTTTCCGTAACGTGATGAACATCATGTACTAAGAATTTCTCATGGGGCTGACAGAAAGTACGCACTATAGCTTTAAAGTCAAATTGTTCCTCAAAACAGTGACATTTTGAGTTTAGGATCTAATTCACTATTATTAACTGTTGTTATTTCTATTTTTGTCATAGTATTTCTACTTTTATTTATTTAGCATTAACTTCCCTAAGTTTCTTGCATTAAACTTTTAGTAATTATTTCACATTATTAAAAGTTGTTTTTCATGTTAATACACAGTTTTTTGGAGAGACTTGGTGACATCAATACACTTACACAGAAAAGTCTCAAGATGAATTCCAATGGGCACATTTAGGCAGGATATTTGTTGGACTGCTGTGGTCAGGTTAGCAGACTCTGCTGTCATATAGTCACACATGCCTATAAAATCTGCATACAATAAATAATCTGCAATGTTATAGCAAATATATCTGCGGTTACTATGGACAAAATGTGCAATGGCTACAAAACAATGTGTTGTAGTTTTAAATACTTTAATGATCTTTGAAATGATCTCAGTTATTTTATTTCTGTACCTCTTGTCTCCCTTTTCTTCATAAAAGGCAATACCACACAAACCAATATGTCAGTCAACTCCTCTTCCTTTTCCCCTTACTACTGCACGGACTCCAAAACTGGATTTCTCCTCTCCATAGCCTTCAACTTCACTAAGACCTTCTTCCTCCTCCCTCTCTCCACCCTCGTCCTCTACCTGGGTCACCAACGATGGCGGCGGCAGCGCTCTTTTACAACAACGAGCCACTCTGACATCTTCTCCTACAACATGGCTGCTCTTGAGCTGATCTGTGCATTTGGGGGCACAGCCACCGTTTGTGGTGTATTCACTAATCTCTCAGAGTTGGTCAATGTGGGGCTATATGTATATTCAATGGTTTTCCCTGGAGAGATTTGTTTTCACATCCTGACCTGTGTGGAGCGCTACCTGGCTGTTGTTCACCCCGTCACCTACATGGGGCTGAGACAGTCGGGTGGAGTCAAGATACGAAATATCAGCATTGTATGTGTTTGGTTGCTGTGCTTTGGATGGTGTGGTGTAGGAGTTGGCAATTATCTAAATGTCCCAATTTTCTGTGCAGTGGTCTTCGCTTCAGTTGGCGTATCTTTCTGTAGCCTTACGGTTCTCCGTGTTCTGATTCGTCCAGGGCCGGGGGAAGCGGGCGGGGACAGGGAGCGAGTTGATCAAACAAAGCAGAGGGCTTTCCACACCATCACTGCTATAATGGGAGTGTTGTGGTTGTGGTTTACAGGATTCCTTGTTGGTTTTGCTCTGGATATCTCAAATCTGCTAAACTACGATGACGGGTGTGTGGCACTGTTTTCTGGAATCTGGTTTAATCTGCCCAGCAGTTTGGTTTTACCTCTGCTCTTCCTACACAAAGCAGGAAAATTGCCCCGGTGCCATTAAAGCAATGTCAGTGACACTATAATTTCACTTCAGACAATAAGTAAGATTTTTTTTAGGAAGTTGTAGCACAGAAAGTAAATAGAACAAGAGTTTTCCTGTTATGATTGTGGAGCAGATTTACCCCTGATTTTCCACCAGGTACGTCTGTGCTGCGTCTGTGCGGTTTTCTTCCGTTCTCCGCCAAGTGCCATACCACACCGGGAGCGTCTCAGAAGCAGAGAGTCTTCTTGCTGCCCAACTCGCAGATTTGTTTGTCTCTTCAAGTACTTTACAAAACAATCACCTTTTTATTAAAATCGTATTTAACTTCCACTCCAAGCGCTTCTGCAATTAAACTCCATGCTCACTATCTTTTCTAGCGTTGTCCTTAATAAAAACAAGATGTCTATTATGTTTTTCCACCTCCAAGATGAATCTCTCGTCGACCGTTGTGTTGTAGACGGAACGTATACTTTATTGGTGGGTGACCTTTGGAAAATTGACTGGATGCTCCCGCTGTTTCACTTCCTGCCTGGCTGTCAAAATGCTCCGCGGCTTGCGTGAAAATAGACTTGGCGCGTATGTTTAGCGGAGTGGAGAGCCGCTTCATGCATGCTTCTGGGACGCGCCGTGGTGGGGGGTGGAATATCAAGCATTGACTTAAAAAGTTGCGATTGCTCGTGCGGGGTTCGTGGCGCCTCCGGACCAAAGTGCAGACGCGCATGGTGGAAAATAGGGGTTACAGGGTTTGCAACTGATTTCTCTTCTCGCAGCAGCTGCGATTTAAAGGGTTAACATTTGATTTTCACAGAGCACACAAATTTGTTTTCTTAATTTACCAACTTGTGCACACAAATTATTATTTTTTTCTCTTGAATCATTAATACATTTATATTGTATCAACTATTGTGTTTAACTAATCACATTCACAAATTACACATTTTTTTAACATTTTAATTATTAAAATTAAAGGTGCAATATGTAATACTGACAGCTAGTGTTTAAAATAGTTACTGCAGTACAAATTCAAAATACTGGAGAATTGTCACCCCGGCCCCCTCCTCCCCAGACTCGAAGTTCACGTAGGTTGCCAGGCTGAGACCACAGTATCCATAGTATCGCTTAGCCAGACCCTCCTTCAAAGCGCGCTGAAGGAGCATCCGCAACAATGTTGCTGGACGCTTGTCTCACATAGCCAGACATTACTTCAAAGCTCAGCGGAGTAGCAATGTTAGATTCTGACAGACACACTTTTTTTGGCATAGAATTACGGAACCGTTAAAAATACAAAAACCTTGCTGTCCTCTCCACCCGACGGAAATACACACTTCCTAGGCTTAGAATTACTGGTAGCAACTGTTAAAAATAACATTACCTTGCCATCCTGTCCACCCAACTGAACACACTTTATTGGCTTAGAATTACGGCAACAATCGCTAAACACACTGCAAACTCACGGTCCTCTCTTCCCGATTTACAGCCTCCCTCTCTTGGCTTAGAATAATCCACCGTTGTCGGCTATGGCCTCTGAACAGGCTACATGTTGTAAACAGCCGTGGCCCATTTGCCTGGTCCTCCGGTAACATTAGCAGGGTTAGCATGGCAGCGTTAGCCAGGACCAGTCGGGATCACTTTACTGGCTGTCTCAATTCGTTTTTGCGAGTAACCAACTCGGGTACTTTAGCTATATAATTCAATGTGTTGAAATGATAGAAAATGCCCGTCCCTTGTAGCCGTGATAAATTAGCCTGAAGCTAATGCTTAACTACCTGTTCAGGAGGAAATTAGCCATCTCTGCGTCCTTTTGTGCTCTAAGCTGTCTCCATCTTTCAAATACATCTCCAATATTTGCCCAGGGTTTGTTACGTCTCTGGTCACGTTTTTTTTTTTTTTAGGTCGGGTAGAGTCTATCTCCATTAATCCTGTTTGTATGTTTTCTGCTTTCATGGCTGTACTAACATTACAGCTGTAGCACGCTGGGTTTACGTTTTTTTCAGATATATCTGGCAACCCGGCTGTCGAACTGGGCAGTTGATAACAACACACAGGCCAAAACACAAACAGAAATTCCATCACGGAACGGAAATTTCAAAAGGAGAAAATTTGGATTTATTACAGTAAATATAATTACAAATTTGTATGAACACATTTAACAGTTTGATCCACGTAACACGTGATGAGCTTATTAATAATTTTTTTAAATCATATAAGTTTCCTATGAAGTGTCAACTGTTTCTTCTCTCTGTATTTACCATTCGGCAATGCTGTTCATTGTCGTGGACTATTGCTATATACAATCACCAAAATAAAGTATTTCTAAATGTGAGCCATTTGTTGTGGGTGTTTTTGTTAAACATTATCTGTGATTCCAATGTTTGTATCTTGACTTTATGCCTTCTGAAAATGTTAAAGATCCTGACATAAGCGGCACATGAAGTTATGTTAATTGTGTAAAAACTAAGGATGCTAATGATTAACTGTTTAACCCTTAACCAACAATAACAATTTTGACTGATTCATATTATCAGTTAAAGCCACTATATGTAACCTTTTCTGAAACTGTAATTTTTCATCTGATGATCATAAATTACCTTTAACAGCAAACAAGACAAACAGTAAAAAGAACGCTATTTTTACATAGTTTTTATTAATGCCTTTGCCCGGGTTTTTTTTTTTTCCTGCAAAGTCACAAAATGATTCACGGTAGGCAGACCGGCTCTACAGAGCACACATTCTGATGGGTCACCGATTTCTCACCGGAAAAGCATTGTCAGCTAGGTAAAATGTAGCACTTTTTTTTATTTTTTTATAATAGGCCTTGCAATAGACATTGCAACCACTGATCACACTACAAAAAAGAGCTATAAGAACAATTCATAAAGCAGGATATTATGATCATACCAACTTACTGTTTTTACATTCCAGAGCTTTAAAGTTCATTGATCTAGTTGAATTTCAAGTTGCACAAATGATGTATAAAGCTAAAATGAGACTATTAACAGGTAATATTCAGAAGTTCTTTTCTGATAGAGAGGGGGGTTATAATGTAAGGGATAAGTTTAAATTAAAGGTCCGAGCTGTTCGCACCACTATAAAAAAACAGTGCATTAAAATAGTGTGAAATTGTGGAATGGTCTATGCATAGAACTAAAGCAATGTCCAAACATAATCCAGTTCAATAAAAGGTACAAAAACCCTGAGTCGATTGGTCTGGCTTTTCAACAGATGGAGACAGGGGTTGTAAATGATTCGAAACCGACCCTGAATTGGCCCTCATGTATGTAATTTGTCTAGTCTTTCATAACATAACTTACAATGTGCAATGTGATTGTACAGCAGTAGCCTACATTAAATTATGCCCCCCTTCCATTTAGCGCCCAGTTTATTTATTTTCAGTCCGTGTTTGTGTTGGCCTTTTTTCTTTTCCCTTGTCCTCCTTTACTTGTGTAAAGCGTAAAGCGTTCAATCACACAGACAGAAATTACCACAACATAGACATCAAGGTTTAAGAAACATTAGTGGTGCATATACTTTTGATAATCAAGGCAGTTATGGCAAATGGTAAATATCTGATAATACTTTTGCCTAGAAATATCAATGTATCACCCATCAAAAGTGCTACACTTTTGTTTGATTTTACCTCTATACATCCTGGACTACACTAACATTTGACACAGACATTTCATTACTACAATATTACTGATTGCCCAAGAAAGTAGACATCATGCTATTGAGTTGTAGCTGACTCTTTGGTAATGTTGGAAGCAGCCCTGATCGCAGATTTCATAGATGTCTCGATCCAAGCGTGAGGGACGGCTGTGTGTTCACCAGCAAAGTGCACCCTGCCTTCACTTCTGAAGAGCTCTTTAGAGTACTCTAAATGTTGGTATGGTGTGAAGAGAGCAAAGGCACCCAAGCTGTGAGGATCCGCGCTCCACCTCTTCACCACCACCCCTGTGCAGTTAGACTCACCGTGGATCTTTGCCAAATCTCTCAGAGCCAGCTCTTTCAGGTCTTCATCGCTCGCACCTAAGAAGAGGAGGGAATCGTCAGACCAGGTGTAGGAGGCAAGGAGGACGCCAATGGTCTTATTGGTTGGGAAACTGTGGCTGGGGTAGTAGATGAAACGGGATGGCCCATCGGTGATGCTCTTTCCTCCTCGGATGCCGTCCTTCTCCCAGAACTTCTCGCTGAAGGTGAGGATGATTTTAGTGGAGCTGTCATAGTGGACTGCCCTCAGTGCCTCCATCTTTTTGGGGGAGAGAGGTGGATGAAAGTCAATGAAGAGGGCTGCTTTGGCTGTGGTTGTTACCAGGACAATGTCAGCGGAAAGATCTGTCAAAGAGGACTCCTGGCCTGTCTGATACGATACATTCACACTTGTATCTGATTGGTTGATACGTTTGACTTTAGAGTTGAGGAGAATAGGGCCCTCGAGGACATTAAGAAAAGCTTTGATGAGAAGGTCCGACCCACCAGTCACTTCTGTGTAACTTCAAAACAAAAAGACAAATAAATTCCGTTGAATACATTATTGTAGAGACAGATGCAAATTTGCAATGTATTCATGTGCTGTGGTTGCATACAACATTTATAGTTAAATATTTAAATGATTATGAACTATTTTCTGAACTAGTCATTCATGTCTATTGGGATTAGGTTCAGGCTGCTAGCATCAGAGTCAAGGTTGGGTTTTAACTGGATAGCCAACGTTTATCATACCACAAATCAAAGACAATCTAAAGTTATTTCCATCAACCAAAGTGTGTTTTGATAAATCCTCTGTACAGTATACCTGCCCAGGTTTAACAAAGGTAGGGAGTTACTGGTAAGTCATCAAAAGAGCTTGCTATTTCCCCTCAGCCAATTTTGTACATATACCTTGGTGTAGTCATAAACATTAAGACAAAGTCAGACTACTATGACTTTAAGAATATATCAAGAATAAAAGGATTTGTATCTCAGCATGATTTGGAAAAACATGTCCATGCATTCATTTTGAGCTAGTCTTAAAAAAGCTAGAAATATCTTGTGCTGTGCCAGCAGTGGAGAAAACGTTTGTCTAAACCCATAATAATTACACCCTAAAAGAAAAGAAAACACTCTGGGTTGTTTGTATTTCTTTAAACAAATCACAATCATTTTGGACAGCAGTGAGCCTAGGATGCAATGATGGTGCTTTTGCAAAATAGTGTTTTATTTTGGTGGAAGTGGCAGTTTTGATATCAAAATACTACTGTTGGTTTATAAAGCACTGAATGGTTCAGGGCCAAAATACATTTTGGAAAAAAGCTATTCCCATTGTGAGTAGTTGACAGTGTGGGTCTTACTTAGTGTTGTCATTGATGTTACTCTGGCTATAGACCATCTCAGTTAGTGATGTGTACATTAGGCTCCGTTGGTTAAGAAGGTCTCCAATCATCCTTATCGCTTCTGAACTCAGATTTCCTTCTTCTTCTAGATAGTCCTATTAAACATACAAAAGTTTTCCATTAGTCAAGTTTTTAAACATCAAGAATTATAAATGTAAAAACACTTGTGGGTGAGGTGGGAAAATTTCATCTACCACTTGTTTGTTTTATAATGGCTAACCATTGTAAATGGCACACCCAATTTATGCTATATGTAATGCACTAAAATATCAGCAGTGATTCCAAATTTACTCAACACAGTTTTCTCGATTTACATTTCATGACATCACGTTGTGTTTTACCTTCACAGAATAACGATCATATTTTTTCAGCGCAGACAAGCAGCCATTATCAACCACTTCATCTTTCACCTAAGAAAAAGAAAAGGAAGAAGCCTCTTGCATTGAAGAAGTCAATTGAATCATCTATTGAGCTAATGGTGTCACCACCATTGTGTTAACAGACAAGATTTGATATGTGACATTGGTATTCTAACCATGAAAGTGTAATTTAACGTAAAATGCAATGTAAAAAGGTGGCACCTGACACCTAAAGCAAACTACTGGAAGCTCTTGGAAGTTGGGACCCACACAGAGTCGTCCCTGACCAGTTTGGTGCCCTAGGCAAGATTTAGTCGTTTCCCCTTGCATACGTGGTTTTCACAGGACAGCGGCACTAAAAGCCTATGATGATCACTTCCACTGCAATAATATGCAATATGCATCAATAATGAAACTATTAATTACAAATGGAGCTGGATCTGGGGCCACAAACAAAACAATTGAGTCACATAAAGCCAACAAATAGTAATGTCAATCTTTTAAATCTTCTTTTGAGATTAATGTAGCACTACATAGAAATGGAGAGGGATGATGCATTAATCGCCCATCAGCGAAAACAAAAGGATAGTGACGCTCTTGGGTATCGGACTTGGCAGTTATGCCTAAATTGCCTGGCAGTGCACATGTTTAGCAATAAGATTTGAGGCATCAGCAGAAAAAAATTTTGAAAACTATGGGATCCTGACTCTCAGTTATGCATTTATGCAGTTATGCAGCAAGCATTTTGCTAATTTGGCCAAACAAACTGTAGAGGTTGAAGCTAACTAAGCTATGTTGTCCATGGGTTTGATCTTTATAAGGTTACCTGTTAATTTGATCAACGTTCAGCCTTGATTGCATTTAATTGCATTGATTTGTACTATCAATTACAAACCAATGGTGTCAGTAATGACTTTGAAAGAACTGAGTCCTGGAAGGTCCAACATGAAGGAAGCGATACTATGAGCTATGTTGCACCATGTTTTTTATATACAGTGAGGAAAATAAGTATTTGAACACCCTGCTATTTTGCAAGTTCTCCCACTTAGAAATCATGGAGGGGTCTGAAATTGTCATCGTAGGTGCATGTCCACTGTGAGAGACATAATCTAAAAAAAAAAAATCCAGAAATCGCAATATATGATTTTTTAACTATTTATTTGTATGAACCAGCTGCAAATAAGTATTTGAACACCTGTCTATCAGCTAGAATTCTGACCCTCAAAGACCTGTTAGTCTGCCTTTAAAATGTCCACCTCCACTCCATTTATTATCCTAAATTAGATGCACCTTTTTCAGGTGTCTTTAGCTGCATAAAGACACCTGTCCACCCCATACAATCAGTAAGAATCCAACTACTAACATGGCCAAGACCAAAGAGCTGTCCAAAGACACTAGAGACAAAATTGTACACCTCCACAAGGCTGGAAAGGTCTACGGGGAAATTGCCAAGCAGCTTGGTGAAAAAAGGTCCACTGTTGGAGCAATCATTAGAAAATGGAAGAAGCTAAACATGACTGTCAATCTCCCTCGGACTGGGGCTCCATGCAAGATCTCACCTCGTGGGGTCAATGATCCTAAGAAAGGTGAGAAATCAGCCCAGAACTACACGGGAGGAGCTGGTCAATGACCTGAAAAGAGCTGGGACCACCGTTTCCAAGGTTACTGTTGGTAATACACTAAGACGTCATGGTTTGAAATCATGCATGGCACAGAAGGTTCCCCTGCTTAAACCAGCACATGTCAAGGCCCGTCTTAAGTTTGCCAATGACCATTTGGATGATCCAGAGGAGTCATGGGAGAAAGTCATGTGGTCAGATGAGACCAAAATAGAACTTTCTGGTCATAATTCCACTAACTGTGTTTGGAGGAAGAAGAATGATGAGTACCATCCCAAGAACACCATCCCTACTGTGAAGCATGGGGGTGGTAGCATCATGCTTTGGGGGTGTTTTTCTGCACATGGGACAGGGCGACTGCACTGTATTAAGGAGAGGATGACCGGGGCCATGTATTGCGAGATTTTGGGGAACAACCTCCTTCCCTCTATTAGAGCATTGAAGATGGGTCGAGGCTGGGTCTTCCAACATGACAATGACCCGAAGCACACAGCCAGGATAACCAAGGCGTGGCTCTGTAAGAAGCATATCAAGGTTCTGGCGTGGCCTAGCCAGTCTCCAGACCTAAACCCAATAGAGAATCTTTGGAGGGAGCTCAAACTCCGTGTTTCTCAGCGACAGCCCAGAAACCTGACTGATCTAGAGAAGATCTATGTGGAGGAGTGGGCCAAAATCCCTCCTGCAGTGTGTGCAAACCTGGTGAAAAACTACAGGAAACGTTTGACCTCTGTAATTGCAAACAAAGGCTACTGTACCAAATATTAACATTGATTTTCTCAGGTGTTCAAATACTTATTTGCAGCTGTATCATACAAATAAATAGTTAAAAAAATCATACACTGTGATTTCTGGATTTGTTTTTTTAGATTATGTCTCTCACAGTGGACATGCACCTACGATGACAATTTCAGACCCCTCCATGATTTCTAAGTGGGAGAACTTGCAAAATAGCAGGGTGTTCAAATACTTATTTTCCTCACTGTAACTATTCTATGTCAATGATAAACTGCTCTGCAAAATATACAAATGCATTTGCTTGAATCAATGTTATTTTATTGTCTGGTTAGCAGGCATGGACTGGCCATCGGGAGTACCGGGAGATTTCCCGGTGGGATGGTCTATTTGCGTGGGCTAAATGGGCTGTACTCCGGTCGAAAACTTTTTTTTATTTGTTGATTGGCGCATAGAGAGAAGAGAGGTCACATGATTGGCCCACTTGTGTGTCTTTCATGTGAACACTGGCCATTCACATCCTTGGTCTTTGACTGACCAGCCCAGAGAAAGGAGAGAGATCACATGATTGGCCCACTGGTTTGTCTATTTGAACACTGGCCAATCACATCGTACTGTGGCCCACTTCCATCCAACCATAGAGAGAGCGCATTTAGGTCCCGCCCACACCGGCTGCGAAAATAACTCCACAAAGTGCCAGAAACTTACTAAAAACACGAGATTTAAGCATGCCAAACGCTCATTTTACTTCTTTTTTTGGCTGGTGAGTCAAGCAAATCTACCAGCCAATTACATATTTTACCAGCATTTGGCTAGTAGATGGTGCTAATTTTGAACACTGCTGGTATGCACGTGTAGAAGGAGACTGCAAGTACGGTTGGTGTACATCCGATTGTGGTTGGCTGGTCTAGGTCTCATAAGTCCAGGGCTGATTTTTTACCCCAGTCCAGCCCTGCTGGTTAGTGACGCAAGCAACTTTACAAGGATGTGTGCATGTGTGCAAATTTCTTTCAATCTCTCCTTTCTGTCTTCTGGTAATGTACCTTCTGCAAAGCTTTTTGTAGCAGCTCATCGGCTGACATCCCTTTCTCACTTTGCCACACGTCGTACTTCAGAACATCAGGGTTATTTTGCACTGTGCTTGTCTTCTTCAACAACCCATTAACCAAGTAAAAGGTGTTGGGGTCATCCATTGTGAATTTATTCAGTGTGACGTTCAGTGTTTCAACAAACCAGTGGACGATTCTGTTGAAAGAGAAGTTGATAGTGGCAGTTAACTTTACCATGTAAGCCAAGACAGTAAACAAAGAATGATCCCTCTGACATTCAAGACAAGTAAGACATTTACTGGTGGCACATGTAACATTCATAAATATTTTTTTTTAATTTTATTTAAGAAATAAATAAGACATGGTCACACAATGGCAACCGTCACTGGCCTGAAAATGAAATGTATCTGCAGTCAAGTCATATTTTGAGGCAAATCTGCTATATTATTTTATGGCACAAAAATGTTTTATTTTATTCTACAGATAATAGACAACTTTAAGTCAATTCCATTGTACATGTTGTAACATATTTGCCTTTACAATAGCTTAAAGTTTTTATGCGCAATTATTTTCTATTAATGAACGTTCATTATATTTAAGCCATCGCCAAATTAGTTAATACAAAGCTCAATAAGACTATCAGCTCCTCACAACTCTCTCTGTATTCCTCAATATGCCTATGTTTACAAAATGGTGTAGTCTGGCGATATTTGTGCACAGCAGCTCGAGTGATGCGTTTTACATCCCCGCTGAAAAAGAAAACGGCAGCGCTTGCTTCGGAGAAAAAGAGGACGGCTGAAACAGGTGAAGGCGTGGCTGATAACTCAAAGCCCACGAAATGTTCCATTCTGTGATTGTACTGCTAAGAAAAGACCTACACGTTTAGCAAGCACTAAAATCCACAAAAGAAAGTGGCCAACGGCGAAGACTAACGCTGATAACCATTGGTCTGGCTTTTCCTAGTTGGATAGCACGTAAAAAGCTGGTAGCTTCAAAAGCACCCCTTTTACACAAGCATGGTAATCTGAGAGGGGAAATGGCTGCATGCACATTTATATGTACATTTCCTAACTAAAGAAATTAAAGACTTAAACTTACTGGTGAGCACTTGGGATCCTCATGGCTCCCAGTTCTGCATACCAGCCCTCTTCTTCATTCCTGTAGGTCTCCACTCGTCCTCCAACACGACCACTAGACTCTAATATGGTTACCTTGTCAGAACAGATATATATGAGTAAGGCCAGTCATGTAAGGTTGTAAAGGTAATATTACTACAACTACTAATTACTACAACTGCAAATGCTACTACATCCAAGATTGTATACCTATCAATGCTGCTGATTCTGCTTCTATGTAAAACTGTGACTACAGCTTTTATTATGACAAATACTACTACATATGCTGCTACTTAGGGCTGGGATAAAATAGTTGATTCTTCAATTAAAATTGGTATTTGGTTAGAGTGATCTGATATTGATTAATAAAATCCAGAAATCAATCTATTAATATATGCCTTTTTAAGCATGGATTTATAACCCCCACAAACCTTTTTGGGGTCAATTGTTTAGATATTTTTGGGGGGCCATTTTCGGCCTTCACTTTAACAGAACAGCTGAAGACATGAAAGGGGAGAGAGAGGAGGGGAACAACATGCATCAAAGAGTCAAACCCGGGCCCACTGCGTCGAGGAGTAAACCTCTCTATATGGGTGCCCGCTCTACCAACTGAGCCCCTTGGGATCAATCATTAATGTAAACATTAACCTGATGCATTATAAAAAATTATTTGAGGGTTGCTTCTTGCTTAACAATTGCTAGGGCTCCCTAGCAGATCAATCGGCTTACCCTAGTTCCAAAGACTCTAAGAGAGTACAGAAGATTTTCTTTGTTGTACCTTGGTTTTTATAATAACATTAAAGCATATAAGCCTGCTGCATGTACCTTGTGTCCTGCGTCTTGCAGTAACTTGGCAGCCGTCAGTCCAGCAATGCCGGCTCCGACAATAACAACATGATGGGTTGTATTTATTTTTGGAAGACCAGTTTTAATAGTCTGCAGCAGCTCGTTATAGTCGTTGTCCTGCAGACATTCAGCCAGATTGTCCCTCAGGCTGGGATACAGTTTGACATCTTCTGGAAAAATACCAAGAGAGGGAAACACACCACTTACTCCAACAGGAGTTTCAGGTTGACTAAATAATACTACTGTTTTGATAGTTTGCTTGCTCTTTTGCTAGATTTATATTTTAAATTGTTTGCATTCTGATATTGTTTTGTTGCCTACAAAGACAAAGAAATAAGTTTTATATTTTTGCCCATTGTGAGTTACAGTGCCCTTTAGGAGCGTGTGCTGATTGCTTGGTTCCCATTGTTGTTCCCATATTGTTTGCACAACCACTCTTCCAATAACTTTTTTCACTAGAAATCAGTACTGAAACTACTAAATAAAAAGAGAAGCATTTATCTCTAAAGCGTATAATCCACATTACATCCATTACTTTCCCATTTGGAGCAACCTTGTTATGCATTATCACCACAACACCTTACAATGTGAGTAGAATTAATTATTGTTGATTTATTTGCTGTATTCAACTTTCCAAATAATATAAAATAAAAACAATTCTATTACAAGCTCAATAATTGTGTAGCTTTGAAAATGTCTTTTTAAATATTGTTGTATTTCAATGTGTGCTTTGTGATAACATTGAGCAACCGGGAGAAAACTATGGTAACACTGGTAAGATAAACAGGTCAATAACATTTACACAAAGTGCTGACAAAAGTCAACTCAAATACACATTGCAACACTGTTTGAAGTAGAATGATTTCCTTACAGATCAATAGTATGAAGGTCTTCATGTTCTTATTTGTTTATGCCTTGTTTTTCCTCTTCATACTGCTCTGCCCGGTGCATCCCATACATATGCTAAAGGGTGCCTTGTGCATCGGTATCTGACACTAAGGGCCACTGACCAATGATTAGTATTTGATGAGTTGGTAGTGAGAATGGGATAAGGAAGTACCTGGGACCTTGGAGATGGTTGCTGGGGATGAGCTGGAGCCTTCCTTCACTGGGCTCAACTGGACTGTCTGTGCCTGAGAGAGAAAAATAATTACTTAAACTTGAGTGTGCATGGTAGACAGTGTAATGTGTGTTTTTGTGTGAATTATGGCAACAACAAAAAAGTGATGATATCTACATTATTCCTAGCCCAAGGATACCTTGTGTGAATTATGTGGTGGACTGATGGGCAAGATTGCTGCAGGTGGAAGTGAAACAAGCTGCAATGTAACGTTAATGGACAACAGCGCACCTTCAATGTCTGTCCACCAGAAGTGCTGTTTTAGCCACTGAAATGCTCAGATTATTATGTTGTGTGTCTGACAACATTGTGGAAATTATCCCTATAGAGATGGACCTTTTTGTTAAAGAGTAAAATCATTTTTGTTTAACCAGAAACAGCCACAACACCACTATCGCCAAACCCAGCGGACTCCATGTAAATAATCAGTAATTTTATAATAAAACACACAACTTCATTCAAAGTCAACAGAAACAAAATTATCAAAAGCCGTCTTGGGTCTTCTTTCCACTGTTCCAACAATCACCACCCTGGTTTTGTTGAAATAGACTCCCTTAATTCCCCAATTTACATGTGAAAATATGCTGGCTCTATACACCTAAAAGTTCTGTTTATTTAAATGGAGTCTGGTGGGTTTGGCAATGGTGATTTCGGAACTGTTTCTGGTAAACAAAAAGGATCTTACTCTATAACGAAAAGGTCTATCTCTGTAGGGATCCTTTCCATAATGTTGTCAGACACAGCCTGTCAGTGGCAAAAACAGAACTTTTAGTGAACTGAATCTGATGGTGAACATTTGTCCTATAGGTTCACGCTCAATTCTGGACCAATTAGCCTTTAAGCTGAGATGAGTGGACGACCTGAGGCCTTTAGTTAGCCTGGGTAAACCCTGACGGACTTCCGGCAAATTTGAGATTTGCTCTGCAAGTCAGTCTGGCGAAGAGCCCATTCAAACCCATTTCCAATGTCCCCAAAATCGAGGCACCAATCACAACCGTTGAGGCAGGCTTCACACCAATCACAACCGTTGAGGCAGGCTTTACACGCCGACGGTAGCGCAGCGACGGCGAGCAGCTTTTTGTTTACATTCAACATGACGGAAACCGAAGAGAAGCGTCACCCGGATCGTTGGTCTGATTGGTTGGACTATCCAATGTGCCCAGAGGCATTTGAGCGGCGTCCGTTGGTGACTTTTGGAAATGAACTGTCAATGAACCTTTCCCAGACCCACTCTCAGTTACAACTGAGAAGGGTCTGGTGTCAACCAGGCTAGCCTTTAGTACAAAGCAAGGTCAAAATATGCAGGATATCTTTTTGATGTCTGGCTTCATTAACCCTAACATTGGCCGTTTGGATAACCTATATCACGAAGCTGATCATCAACTAGCTCAGTCAACTCTGGGTTTTCCTTTCCAGCCACGACCATTCATGTAAAATAGGCAGGGTTGTTAATTAGGAGCGACATCATCAGAACCATGAATAAACTACGTCATATGATATAAAATACAAATAATTGTATGCCATTAAATCAATGTGATGATTTGAAGGCACAACAACTTCATTTGCTATGCATATTCAAGTGTTGGCATATTAGGTTTGAAAACACATTTGCAGATTATATCCACTATAGCATATATACAGTTGTGTTCAAAATAATAGCAGTGTGATTTAAAAAAGTGAATAATGCTCAAAATCCTTAGAATAGCTTTTAATTCCATAATATCAATGCATTTGGGAACACTGCACATTCAATTCCAAATCAAAACATGACCAAAATTGATCAAGTTTGTGTTATACCTTTACAGAAAGTGAAGAAAAAGGAATATTAGGCTGTTTAAAAAATAGCAGTATTTGCATTTTTCTTTACAAACTCAAACATTTACTGTATGAACTGAAAAATGTCTCACGGGTTTGCTTTACTTTGAATCACTGCACTAATATTTAGTTGCATAACCATTATTTCTGAGAACTACTTCACATCCATGGAGTCGACCAACTTCTGTCTAGTTGAAAGACCCATTTCAAAGGCATTTCCTCTTCAGCATAAGGCAACATGACCTCTTCAAGTATTTTGATGTATTGAAACTGATCCATGATCCCTGGTATGCGATAAATAGCCCCAACACCACAGTATGAGAAACATCCCCATAACATGATTTTTGCACCACCATGCTTTACTGTCTTCAGTGTACTGTGGCTTGAATTCAGTGCATGGGGGTCGTCGGACAAACTGTCTGCGGCTCCTAGACCCAAAAAGAACAATTTTGCTCTCATCAGTCCACAGAATGTTGCCCCATTTCTCCTTTGGCCAGTCAATGTGTCCTTTGGCAAATTTCAACCTATTCAGTACATGTCTTTTTTTTCAGCAATGGGACTTTGCGGGGGCTTCTAGCTGATAGCTTTGCTTCACATAGCCTTCTTCTGATCGTAACAGTACTCACACATAACTTTAAGTCTTCTTTTATTTTCCTGGAGCTGATCATTGGCTGAGCCTTTGCCATTTTGGCTATTCTTTGATCCACTCGAATGGTAGTTGACCGTTTTTTCCCACGTCGTTCAGGCTTTGGATGCCGTTTCAAGACATTTGAAATCATTTTGGCTGAGCAGCCTATAATTTTCGGCACTTCTTTATATGTTTTCCCCTCTCCAATCAACTTTTTAATCAAGTCCGCTGTTCTTCAGAGCAATGTCTGGAACGACCCATTTTGCTGAGTATTTCAGTGTGAAATGCACTATAACCAGCATGGACAACATTTGCTTCCTTCCTTCCTTAAATATGGGCCATAACTGACACCAGTTTCTTCACAGAATCAATCACCTCACTAATTGAACACAACACTGCTATTATCTTGAACATGCCCCTTTCAATTACAGATTCAATTACACAGAATGAGCAGCATGCATGTCACGACTGTTGGGTCTGTTGGTTTTCTATGACTCTACAACACTTACTAGTCAATTATTTTCCATGTAGAAATATCACTTCTACCAAAAAATTTTATTTATGAGGTTAGTGATGTCTGTATGTATATATATATATATATATATATATATATATATATAAATACATTTCCTCCAATTTCCCTTAGGATAAACACAGTTTTATCTTGACAAATACAGCTAATAAAGCAGAAAATAATGAAAATAAGTAACACACAGTAGGTCATAATATAAACTTCTAAAATATCAAAATGACAGAATAACAAAAAATAGCTGATACAAAGACATTTAAAACCGCAGTTTTGTGTCAGTGTTTTAGTTTGTAAAATGTTTTACTGTATTACAAATATCATTGTGGCTCGATGTGAGGCTCACCAGAGTTGAAGCCACACAAATCAAACCCAGACAGACGAGTGCGCCGAGTCGCTTCATCTTTGTTTCTGTCGTCCTTGCTCTCTGCGAAGACTCGCCGAATGCTTCTCTAACAACTCCTTCAGCTCATTTAAAGCTGGAACCTGACTCATCAGGAAACATCTGATAGGTCAGATCAGAGTGTAGTAACTTCTGCTGTCAACACAGATGGATGTGGAGGCTGTTTGTTGTCCTGTGATCAGCCCACTCAGCTCAGTTCCTAACAGGTCTTACTGACATTTTAGCCAGAATGTTTCCTCAAAGCTTTTTTTCAGCAGTGAGCCACAGTTATATCAAAAATATAAAGAGGGGACATTTAAAGAGAACCTGTCTAGTTTTCTACACTATTACCAAGCAGACATATCAGTTATCTTCTATTCTACAGACTCTCTTTAACTCCACCCCTGTCTTATTTCTTACATTATGACATTAATTTAACATGAACTCATAGTTCAATTTTCTTTATTGGTCATGTGCACAACCATAACAGAAGTAGTCACTGGCAATGAAAATCTTCATTTCATATGATCATTTTAAATAACTAAACAAAACAAAAACAGAGGTAAAAGCAAAATATGAATCAAAGACAAAAGAAAACATAGTGCAAGCTGAGATAAAGGGCTATAATATAAATAAACACAATTTCAACACAAGATCCAAGTCATCTTTTTTTCCTGTGAAAAAAATCTGTGCTGTCAGAACATAATACCGACCTCATGACAATTTTCATGTGAATAAAAACAAAAACAAAAATCCACAAGCTTTTTCAATTTTTGTTTTCAAATCGGCAGCGGTTAAACCAAAACAAGAAAACAACTTTTATATTATTTGCCCTTACTGCATCTAAACAAAAACATTATATATATATATATATATATATATATATATATATATATATATATATATATATATATATATATATATATATAGTTATTGGCTATGCTTGCAATGGATGGATGGAT
Organism: Sander lucioperca; assembly: GCF_008315115.2. Classification (NCBI taxonomy): domain Eukaryota; kingdom Metazoa; phylum Chordata; class Actinopteri; order Perciformes; family Percidae; genus Sander; species Sander lucioperca. Next base: position 12,314,871 of record NC_050189.1, read on the forward strand.
GGATGAATGGATGGATTAAGCTTGAAAAAACATTAGTGGTGCACAGACTGTTATCATAGACAGTCATTGCTCAAAACACTGCGTAAATAAATGACATCTGATTATACTTTTGCCTAGCAACATCAAGCCATCTTTCACTGCCAAAAATCCATCAGTCTGATGCTGATTAGAGCTGCATGGTGGGAGGGCAAATAAATGAGACTCACTCCTAAGTGATTGGTTAAGCTTGGTTAAACAAAATTGCTTGTTTTAAGACCCTAGAGCTCGTCATGGTGTCGAGTTCTAGCTGACCCTTTGTTAATGTTGGAAGCAACCCTGATCGCAGATTTCATAGATGTCTCTATCCAAGCATGAGGAAAGGCTGTGTGTTCACCTGCAAAATGCACCCTGCCTTCACTTTTGAAGAGCTCTTTAGAGTACTCTAAATGTTGGTAGGGTGTGAAGAGAGCAAAGGCACCCAAGCTGTGAGGATCCGCGCTCCACCTCTTCACCACCACCCCTGTGCAGAGAGACTTGACCCTCTCACCGTGGATCTTTGCCAAATCTCTCAGAGCCAGCTCTTTCAGGTCTTCATCGCTCGCACCTAAGAAGAGGAGGGATTCGTCAGACCAGGTGTAGGAGGCCAGGAGGACGCCAATCTTCTCATTGGTTGGGAAACTGTGGCTGGGGTAGTAGATGAAACGGGATGGCCCGTCGGTGATGCTCTTTCCTCCTCGGATGCCGTCCTTCTCCCAGAACTTCTCGCTGAAGGTGAGGATGATTTTAGTGGAGCTGTCATAGTGGACTGCCCTCAGTGCCTCCATCTTTCTGATGGGGAGAGGTGGATCAAAGTCAATGAAGAGGGCTGCTTTGGCTGTGGTTGTTACCAGGACAACGTCAGCGGAAAGATCTGTCAAAGAGGACTGTTGTCCTGTCTGGTACGATACTACTACACCTTTATTTGACTGGCTGATGCGTTTGACCTTGGAGTTGAGGAGAATAGGAACATCCAGGACATTAAGAAAAGCTTTCGGGAGAAGGTCTGATCCACCAGTCACTTCATAATACCTTAAAAACAAATACTTGTTTGACTGCAATGTTGTAGAGAGGTGCAAAATTCCAGTATGTTAATATGTTATGTTTATGTACAGTTATATTCATAGGTTATGATTTAAACTGGGAGAGCAACATTCAGGCATACATGTCAAAGGAGTTTTTCTACCGGTTGATAAAAACAACTTTCAATTTCATCTAAGTTAAGGTAAAAAATGTACTTTACATAGTGCTACATGTAAAGCCACCAAATTAAATGTAATGGTTTCTCTTGAAGCCAGTAAACAATGTACAACTTTAGTTTTCCAGACCTTTCATGACCACCTGACATTTTCTGGCCAGGGGTTTCATAATTTTTTATTCTACTGCAAAAAAATATATTCCAATCTTGAATCGTTGACAGTGTGGGATGTAGGGCCTTACGTAGTGTTGTCGTTGATGTCAGTCTGGTCATAGATCATCTCAGTCAGCGCTGTGTACATGAGGCTCTCTTCATTAAGAAGGTCTCCAATCATCCTTATTGCCTCTGAACTTAGATCTCCTTCTTCTTTCAGATACTCCTATTAAACAAAGTTCCATGTAATGCTGTCAGGGTGGCTCAGAAAGAAAGTTTAACAAGTGTTAAAACAAAATCTTTGGATTACATGCTTTCCACTAGTCAGGTTTTCAGCTTTAAATCAAGAATTATTAATGTACGGACACTTGTGGTTGTGCTGGGAAGTTCCAGTAACAACTTGTTTGTTTTCAAATGCTAAACCATTGAAAATGGCTTGGAAAAATAATGCTATTTATAATGCACTAAAACATCAGTTGTGATTCGCAATTTACCACACATATGGTTCTCATTTTACAACACTTTATGACATTGTTGTATTTTACCTTCACAGAGTAGTGGTCATATTTTTTCAGCGCAGCCTCGCAGCCATTAGTCTGCACGTAATCTTTTACCTACAAAAAACAGGAACATTTCACTCATTTATCTATTGAGCTGATGGTGTCCCCATGAGTCAAACTGAACTTTGATTTGCCTATAATGACTCATAAATGTGTAACTCAACTGTATGGCCTAGATACAATATAAAGTCATTCACAGAACTCACATCACCCAAAGTAAAATGTTCAAAATGGGCCTAGCAAACACGGGAATCTGTTCACAATGCACCTTAGGTAGCACTGATGACTATCTGCATGCCATGTGGCTCTGTCAACCAGTTCACTCATTCTGGATTACGGTCACTGAGACACTGTCCAATACCCTGAGCTACAGAATCCCATCATCTCCAACACTCTTGGTGATATCTCCGAAATCCACATCCCGCAAAAATTCAGTAATCCGTTGTTCATTTCTCTAGCTGTCGCTAAGAAAGTAGTCCTCCAAAACTGGAAATCAAAGAATTCCTGCCACTGGACAAATTTAATCTCAGAATACATCTCAATAGAAAAATACAATGCACACAGAAAGAAGCAAATGTCAGCCTTTGAAGGCACCTGGTCCCCATTTCTAACTTTTCTAAATTCAACAAAAACATAACTACAAGCCGTGTACATTACCAGACATATACCTCCCTCCTCCATTATGTAATACAACGCCCTCCCTAGTTCTTTTACATTATTTATATCATTTAATTATTATATTTTCCCCTTTGTTTTTTTTATTTTGTATTTATTTCTCCCTTGCAGTTACCACTTTACTCATACACACGTACACACACTATTAACACCATCAACACTTATGCATAACATGTTCTTCCAACTCCCTTCAAACACAAAAACCATGATCACCCAATATGAATCGTAGATCATTCTTCCCAATTACTAATAATACGTCTTTGTGTTTGTCAACTGTCCTGTCCAGTCCCGTCTTGTTAGTTCTACTGTTGTCCCGTCTCACTTCCCTCTGTTTTTCTGTTTGCCACCTTGTCGCGTTTTATGTGTTATGTGTTACACTCCGTACGTGGTGCTTTAATCCCCCCTGCCCTTATATGGATCCATGGTCTCACTAAAACAGGGCGAATGGTTAAAAAAAGATAAAATAAAAATAAAAAAACTGTATGGCCTAGACCAGGGTCCTCATGTATAAACGTTGCATAGGCACGAAAAGGTTCTGTACACTGGTTTTTATGGACATTTTGTGATGCATAGAAAATTAACTTGACGTCACGCAAACCGTTGAGCAGTCGTGAGAATGTGCAGGCTGTCCACAAAGTCTTTTTGGCTCTGTAATGTGGTGAATGTTTATACTTTTTGTTGCATTTTAGTCGACATAAAGCCCTACAACAATGATCTTTTTTTTACGTTTCTGCCTAAATACGAAGGAATTTCTGAGTCTCAAAGTCAGCAAATCTGCCAAATTCTACTTTGAGTGTCGCATAACTGCAGTTTAAAAAACACTTTCCCGTGTTTTTGTTTTTGGCGCACAACTAGGCGGGCCAAAACCTATTGTGAACATAAATTTATTTGCTGGCCGGATCATAATCTGCAAAGGGCCGGATTTGGCCCGCGGGCCTCGAGTTTGACACGTGTGGCTAGACTGACACAAAAAGGCACCAAGTGGAAGTGCTTAGAGGTTGGGCCCAATGAACAGCAATGCCAGTAGTTCAATGTTTATCTAATTTTCATATAGCTCAGACTTTAAACATGTACTCTTTTAACCTTACTGGCCGGAACAGCTTAACAGTAAACTGACTTCTGCAATTAGTGAATTTCCTGGACCTGGAAGGTCCAATATTGAAGAAGCTATACCATTAGTTATGTTGCACCATGTTTTATATAACCCTTCTATGCCGGTGATAAACTACTCTACAACAAAGAAAAATACATTTGCTTTCCAAGGATGTGAATTTGTGTAACTTTCTTTCCATCCCTCCTTCCTTTCTTCTGTCTCACGTACCTTCTGCAAAGCTTGTTGTAGCAGTTCGTCGGCTGACTTCCCTTTCTCACTTGGCGTCACGTTGTACTTCAGAACGTCAGGGTCATTTTGCACTATGTACGTCTTCTTCAACAACCCATTAACCAAGTAAAAGGTGTTGGGGTCATACATGATGAATTCATTCAGCTTGATATTCATCTCTATAGCAAACCAAAGGGTGATTCTGGTGACAAAGGGGACAGTGGTTAGCTTGTTACTGTAATGTATCTTTACCGTGTGAGCCCAGACAGTAAACAATGACATTCACTAACTACTCTTGATGTTTAGGTAAGACATTTATTGGTGGCACATGTAACAATCTTACATCATTTTGAGTTTTAAGTTAACAAGACAGCGACAACAGTGGCAGCCTCCAAGGACCTCAACAGCAAAATTCACCTTCTGCTATTTTGAAGTAACTCGCCATGTTATTTTTATGTAAATAAAAAGGAATGTTTCGCTCTATAGAGCAGTTCAACTGTAGCGATAGTAAAACCTTTACAATAACTTAATTATTAATTTCTTTTTGATTCTGTTCACGTTGAATTGTTATCTCACCTATAGTGTTTTAAATAATAATAATATGGATGGTTTCCTTGCAAATCAACCCCATTAAAAGCTGTAAGTTTCATCAGCATCTTTTTACACAATCATTTTAGTCTGAGAGAGGGAAGGGTTGCATGCCATGTTTATATGTACATGCCCAACTGAATGTTTTTAAAACTTAAACTCACTGGTGAGTACTTGGGATCCTCATGGCTCCCAGTTCAGCATACCAGCCCTCTTCTTCATTCCTGTAGGTCTCCACCCATCCTCCAACACGACCACTAGACTCTATTATGGTTACCTTGTCAGAACAGAAAAATACAAACAGATAAATACGCAATAAGGCCCTTATGTAATGTCTCAAAGGTAGTAGGTTTGGTATTGCTACAACTGGACAGCCTAAAGCCCTCTTTGGTGGAAGTTACAGCTTACTCACTCTGTGTCTCCATAGATGATGGGAGACGTAACAGCAGAATAAGACAGTGCTGCCTCAAACACTCCCATCCTGCCAAGGTCATGGAGGAAGTAAACACATAGCACATTCTGTCTGTGCTGAGGTATTTGGGTTAAGCATCTGTGCGGCACCCTCAATATCTCCGTTGACATTGAAGGTTTAGCTAAACTTAATGCCTCCAGCATTAGTTTAAATATACCTTCAGGTAGACAGGAACTTCAGAGAGTTGGGACGGCACGACATGACATCCTGGTTAACCTGTACGGCCTGCCTAATTTTCTCCTCAACAGAGATTCCATTAAATGCTTCTGTGTAAGTCATTAAAGTCTACCTACCTTTATGTATGTGAATATCAATTGTGCTTCTCCTGTGTTAATGTTTAATATGTTAAGTGTGCATTTATCACCAAGGCAAATTCCACTTAGGCTAACTACTGTGACAATAAACTCCTTTCTGATTCTGAGTTTTTCCTTAACACCCTGCTCCAAAGTTGCCCACTGCTGACTGCTGCTCCTTAATTTCCTTCGGGATAAATAAAGTGTCTGTCTGTCTGTCTGTCTATCTATCTATCTATCTATATATCTATCTATCTAAGACCGGTGGAAGCTAGGGGCAGGGGTGGACTCAGCCCACCCAAACGTGGGTCTTTTTCACACAATCAAAGGCTAATAAAATGTGTTCAGTCAATGGAATAAGTAGCAAAGAAAATACCTTTTCCAACTTCTGACTGGGTGGGCAGCCTAGAGACGGCCTTTATAGCAGTTTTATGGAAGTTACACCTGCAAATGAATGATAGTGTTCTTGGCAGGACTTTGAGGAAAAATTTTGGATCCAAAAAAACACACACACACACACACACACACACACACACACACACACACACACACACACACACACACAGGTATTCCCATGAACTGTTTTGTTCAGTTCTGTGGAAGTCGGACCTTCAAAATAATAAATAATAGTGTATCTTTCTAACCTCCGGGCTACCAAAAGTCCATGTAGAGATGTAAAAATTCCAAATTTTGCTGTACAATTAATGTCTCAGAAATAATTGCTATTAACAATATATTTGTCTCTTTTAGTCAGGGGTGTTTCTAGGATCTGTCCTTTGGGGGGGCTCATCCCCTAATGAGCAGTTGATAGCAGTTAAGCTAGGGGGGTCCGGGGCATGTCCCCGTAAGATTTTTTTTTTTTTTAAACACTTAAATCATAACTTCTGGTGAGTTTTGGATAAAGAAATAGGCATATTCAGACAATATATATTATGACAAACTATCAACAGATTCAAGGCATCTGCTGAGAAAAAAGATGGCAACTACAAAGCATGATTATTACAGCACAAATACCCAGGGGCGTCGGACTGGGGGGAAAAAGGGGACTGAGTTTGTCTGAAGCTTTCCAAGCTTTCAAAGAGTCCTTCCATAGACACTCTGATGTCCAACAACGAGGGTCGATCATAAGTCCATGCAGCAGAGACACAATCGTTAGATGATAGTGCTGATATGGCAACATAGAAGGCGAGTACAAACATAGAAAGTTGACACAGATGCGGTGCAGCAGCGGCCAAACCAAACACAGGCGCCATCTTGCGTGCATTTATTCCAGTTCAACTAATTTAACAAAGCACAATAGTAGATTAAACACAACTGACGGCCTAACTACATTACTAAACGTCAAAAGCTGATTTGACTTGCAACTGCGGGTGGGGCGTTCTTTGGTAGGAGTCCATAGGATCATATGATAGCTACTGTTAGGTGATGCTACGCGGGTATTAGAAACGTGTTTGATGGATGCAAAAAAAACAGTGCCCCATCTCATTAAAAAATGCTCTAATGCTTTAATTGCGGTAAGACGATTTTTAAATAATTGTTACAGGCCTACACCCACGTCGCCCAACTATAGTTTCTACGAGCCCACCCTCATATAGCAGGTAAAAACCAGCCCTACCATGTAGTGGTCTTTATACCAATATCAGCTTGTTGCACGTACCTTGTGTCCTGCGTCTTGCAGCAGCTTGGCAGCCGTCAGTCCAGCCATCCCAGCTCCCACAATAACAACATGATGAGATGTATTTATGTGCGGGAGGCCATACTTCACAGTCTGCAGCAGTTCATCATAGTCTGTGTCATTCAAACAATCAGCCAGATTTTCCTTCAAGCTGACAGCATCAGCAGGGCTGTGGTAGAGTGTGAGCAGCAGCACCACACTGACGGCTACGTATCACACAAAAAGAGAAGCATACCCCAGTTGGAAACGTTTAGCAAGGTGTCTTTATTAAGTCTTACAGAGTTTTACTGATCCAAAGTCTAATTGAGCAACTAGATGCGAGACACTTGACTACTTGACCTTGTTTGCATCACATTTACAGACATTTTCTGATGCTGTTATGAATGAAGATTTACAAAATAAGTACAATAAAACACTTTAAAATTCCTCTTCTGGAAGGATTTTTTTTTGACCAAGCCCATTTCTTCTAGACATTGTCTCAAAAACATTCCTTTGAAGTCAAGCAAAACTAAACATATCCTCATTTCATAATAGAGTAATGAAATCTAAAGTGTACCAGTGTAAAGGTGAACTCAAACACATTGATTTCTTCAATGGGTCTGAATTTTATATACGGACTACATCAAGGAACTGAGCAGACTACATGTGCACCTTAAGCACATATTTGACTCTGCTATTCAAACAGAACTCTGCACCTGACCCGTGCAGCATTTTTGGAATCAATGCCTCGGGCCATTTAGCTACTACAAGCCGGATCAGATTGACAATAAGAAAAAAAGTCATCACAAAATAAAGAAGTTCTTGTTTAATGGATAATATTTTAAATATTAATTTTGATAGCAAATACTCACACAATTTCCATCTTGCCAGACGCAGATCCATCTCATTTATTAATCCCACCTTCTTTCACTCTTTGGTGACATAAAGAGGATTTATCTCATGTTTCAGAAATCAAAAGATTTATAAAGTTGACAAAAAGACTGATATATTTTTATAGTAAAATTGTAATGATAGTCTGAGATAAAAAAATAAATAAATAATGATTCTTACCGTTTAAAGAGTTTAAATGTCAATGTCAATCTGCTGTAAGAGTGAATTGAAGTGAAAGGAAAACCTCTTATATACGCACACTTAGTGCTGTTTTTCTTGGACCCATCACCACACCTGCACAAGAATTTAGATGAGAAGATTAGATTCCTGTCCTGTTCTTATGCAATACAGTACTTTTAAGATTGAAGTTTGGATGAAAACAAGTAAAATTTGAACACACACACGCACGCACGCACGCACGCACGCACGCACGCACGCACGCACGCACGCACGCACACACACACACACACACACATATTCCCATGAGTTGTGATCATTTCTGTTGAAGTCTGACCTTCAAAAGAATGTGTTCTTGGTAGGACTAGGGGTGAACACACACCCACACACTTATAGTACATACACTTTAAACCTAGCATCATTAATTATAGAATTTAAATAATATATTTTCAAAATGCCTCCATGAACTTTCTTTATGTAACGTTACTGCTTTCAAAACTGATACATAAAATAAACCTTTAGGTTGTTGTATAATGAAAATGATGCATTAGCATTAATATTGTGAATTTGAATTTGCCAGGTTGCAATGGAAGAGTAAATCATGTCTAAATGTGTAGTGACTCAGCAGAGGTAACATTAAATGAGAAAAGCTAATCTACAGGAGAATAGGCCCATCTCTACTGCTTGAATGTCAACATCTGCTGTAAGAGTTTGACTTGCTATAAGACACACATTTAGTGCTGTTTTATTTCCTCATCTAACTGGTTTAACTGGAGCCATCACCACACATCTGCACAAGTAAACACACACACAAATAAAAAAAAAACACAAAGTAGGTCATAATGTGAAATTCTAAAATATATAAATGACAGAATTACAAAATAATACCTTATAAAAACGATTGTAAATACATTTTGAATCTCAGTTTTGTGTTAGTGTTTTAGTTTGTAAAATGTTTTAGTGTATTACAAATATCATTGTGACACACAAATTAGACCGAGACGGACGAATACGTCAAGTCGCTTCATCTTTGTTTCTGTCATCCTCCCTCTGTGTGAAGACCAGTGTTGGGCAAGTTACTTCCAAAAGGTAATACATTATAGATTACTAGTTACTGTAATTTGAGAGTAATTAGTTACATTATAACATTACTGTCTCTGAATTCTAATGCTTTACACTACTTTTGAGTTACTTTAGCCAAAATGACAGCTGAAGTATGCCTTGGCAGGTAGCTTGTTAATTTTATCACGGCATCAATAAAGTCTCATCTTCATCCGCTTGAAGACATCTTAGTTTATTAATAATATTTTGTATAATTAATTTTTTTATGACATTTAATGGTCGTCAATCAACACCCAAGGCAGAGCACCAACTGAGAACATCAACCCAACATGGAAAGGTGTTTCCTGGATGGAGATTGACAAAACACACTTGGATGCTTACATGGGGTTGTTGCTTCTTGCTGGGGTGTACATATCCTGGAATGAGGCTACAGCTTATGGGATGCTGAGTCAGCATTTCATGCTAACATGTCACTTCAGAACTTTATGCGTTACCCTTTGTTTCAAGAGTTACCTGCTTTCACAATCGGGAGACAAGAATTACTGGCCGTGTGAATGACAGCTTTCTCCCATTAGGGATGTTTGGGACAAATGGGGGGAACGCTTGCCATACATGTAGCCTTATTCCAGGATCTGTCCACGAAGCAACAGCCCCATGTAAGCATCCAGGTGTGTTTTGATGATCTCCATCTAGCAAACACCTCCCCTGCCATGTTTGTCATCTCGAGCAGGATCTTCTCAACAGACCACGGTATGAACAGCTCAAATGCTGTCTTGATGTTTTTGACATGTGACACAGCATATCTAGTAGGCCCTAGGGTCATTCGGATTATGGTCTCAGTTGGTGCTCTGCCTTGGGTGTTATAAAGGGTCGATAACCATGAAATTTCACCTTTTGTGATTGGTAAATCGTTGATGCCACGCCCTTAGAGATGATACTTACTTATGAGAAAAAAGTGGTTTACTTTTTTGTAGAAGTTACTAAAATTGTGACATCTTTTGTTGTGTTGGAATAGCTGTTTCTGAGGATATCATGAAGCCTTGTTCAAATCAAAAACGGTACTTTTTACATGTCTGATCTTGAGTCATATTGGACCCTTACACAATATAAGTGTTCATTAATGGTATGAGGAATTCTGATGGTTAAATCACACCTGGCCGTGGTCACACTTACTCTAATTACAATAAAAACTTTATTTGTATAACACGATCATTTGTTTTCATGGTCATTACGAAACACCTGACAGAACATTTCCACCAAACTGCTGTCTGTACACACAGTGACTTCCAGTCAGCAGTACACTTCATTTGAATAAGCACCTGTATAAGTTAGCAGGTTATTTGAATCCTGTCAAACACGATGGACTCAAAGTTAATGATGGGAAATATCTTAACACCACGAGTGATTCAAATGCTTATGTTTGGATCTAAACATTGCATTCTGAAAGATTTTAGCACAACAAACACAAATCTAACAAATTATTCCAGTTCAAACTTTTTGTTCCTGAAATATCCTCACTGTGTAAGAATAGTGTGAAAAGAAAATTTGCCTGCCACGATTAAGAGTATGAAGTGACACGGAATCCATCATTTGTTTGACAACATGCAAACACAACCTGTCCTGGGGGCCATTACTTCACTCAGACACAGAAGCATTAATATATCTGTGGATCAGAACAAGTGAATAGCAGTCGGTGACTTTGGATGCGCAGGAGAAAGATCAAAAACAAGCACTGCTGAGAAGGTGGGTGTCTTTAATTAAGTAAGAGTTTTCAGTTAATATTATTTAATTGATTTACCATGAATATCAATCAACACTTTGTCAATGTTTATGAACATTATCATTGACTCAAGTTATGGAAAAACAAGAGACCAGTTCATTAAATTCATGTCCATTTTTTGTTTTAACTTCACTCATATACTGTATCTTTTAGGGTAACCATACAAAAAACACACAATTCTGTTTGTTAGTATCAGACATTTTTAATTGTTAAAAATACATTTTAAAGGACATTTTTATGAACTTAATTCTTGTAAAGGGAATTTGTTTAATAAGATATTTTTATTTAAAGTGTTTTGTAATTGTTTTTCCGTAACGTGATGAACATCATGTACTAAGAATTTCTCATGGGGCTGACAGAAAGTACGCACTATAGCTTTAAAGTCAAATTGTTCCTCAAAACAGTGACATTTTGAGTTTAGGATCTAATTCACTATTATTAACTGTTGTTATTTCTATTTTTGTCATAGTATTTCTACTTTTATTTATTTAGCATTAACTTCCCTAAGTTTCTTGCATTAAACTTTTAGTAATTATTTCACATTATTAAAAGTTGTTTTTCATGTTAATACACAGTTTTTTGGAGAGACTTGGTGACATCAATACACTTACACAGAAAAGTCTCAAGATGAATTCCAATGGGCACATTTAGGCAGGATATTTGTTGGACTGCTGTGGTCAGGTTAGCAGACTCTGCTGTCATATAGTCACACATGCCTATAAAATCTGCATACAATAAATAATCTGCAATGTTATAGCAAATATATCTGCGGTTACTATGGACAAAATGTGCAATGGCTACAAAACAATGTGTTGTAGTTTTAAATACTTTAATGATCTTTGAAATGATCTCAGTTATTTTATTTCTGTACCTCTTGTCTCCCTTTTCTTCATAAAAGGCAATACCACACAAACCAATATGTCAGTCAACTCCTCTTCCTTTTCCCCTTACTACTGCACGGACTCCAAAACTGGATTTCTCCTCTCCATAGCCTTCAACTTCACTAAGACCTTCTTCCTCCTCCCTCTCTCCACCCTCGTCCTCTACCTGGGTCACCAACGATGGCGGCGGCAGCGCTCTTTTACAACAACGAGCCACTCTGACATCTTCTCCTACAACATGGCTGCTCTTGAGCTGATCTGTGCATTTGGGGGCACAGCCACCGTTTGTGGTGTATTCACTAATCTCTCAGAGTTGGTCAATGTGGGGCTATATGTATATTCAATGGTTTTCCCTGGAGAGATTTGTTTTCACATCCTGACCTGTGTGGAGCGCTACCTGGCTGTTGTTCACCCCGTCACCTACATGGGGCTGAGACAGTCGGGTGGAGTCAAGATACGAAATATCAGCATTGTATGTGTTTGGTTGCTGTGCTTTGGATGGTGTGGTGTAGGAGTTGGCAATTATCTAAATGTCCCAATTTTCTGTGCAGTGGTCTTCGCTTCAGTTGGCGTATCTTTCTGTAGCCTTACGGTTCTCCGTGTTCTGATTCGTCCAGGGCCGGGGGAAGCGGGCGGGGACAGGGAGCGAGTTGATCAAACAAAGCAGAGGGCTTTCCACACCATCACTGCTATAATGGGAGTGTTGTGGTTGTGGTTTACAGGATTCCTTGTTGGTTTTGCTCTGGATATCTCAAATCTGCTAAACTACGATGACGGGTGTGTGGCACTGTTTTCTGGAATCTGGTTTAATCTGCCCAGCAGTTTGGTTTTACCTCTGCTCTTCCTACACAAAGCAGGAAAATTGCCCCGGTGCCATTAAAGCAATGTCAGTGACACTATAATTTCACTTCAGACAATAAGTAAGATTTTTTTTAGGAAGTTGTAGCACAGAAAGTAAATAGAACAAGAGTTTTCCTGTTATGATTGTGGAGCAGATTTACCCCTGATTTTCCACCAGGTACGTCTGTGCTGCGTCTGTGCGGTTTTCTTCCGTTCTCCGCCAAGTGCCATACCACACCGGGAGCGTCTCAGAAGCAGAGAGTCTTCTTGCTGCCCAACTCGCAGATTTGTTTGTCTCTTCAAGTACTTTACAAAACAATCACCTTTTTATTAAAATCGTATTTAACTTCCACTCCAAGCGCTTCTGCAATTAAACTCCATGCTCACTATCTTTTCTAGCGTTGTCCTTAATAAAAACAAGATGTCTATTATGTTTTTCCACCTCCAAGATGAATCTCTCGTCGACCGTTGTGTTGTAGACGGAACGTATACTTTATTGGTGGGTGACCTTTGGAAAATTGACTGGATGCTCCCGCTGTTTCACTTCCTGCCTGGCTGTCAAAATGCTCCGCGGCTTGCGTGAAAATAGACTTGGCGCGTATGTTTAGCGGAGTGGAGAGCCGCTTCATGCATGCTTCTGGGACGCGCCGTGGTGGGGGGTGGAATATCAAGCATTGACTTAAAAAGTTGCGATTGCTCGTGCGGGGTTCGTGGCGCCTCCGGACCAAAGTGCAGACGCGCATGGTGGAAAATAGGGGTTACAGGGTTTGCAACTGATTTCTCTTCTCGCAGCAGCTGCGATTTAAAGGGTTAACATTTGATTTTCACAGAGCACACAAATTTGTTTTCTTAATTTACCAACTTGTGCACACAAATTATTATTTTTTTCTCTTGAATCATTAATACATTTATATTGTATCAACTATTGTGTTTAACTAATCACATTCACAAATTACACATTTTTTTAACATTTTAATTATTAAAATTAAAGGTGCAATATGTAATACTGACAGCTAGTGTTTAAAATAGTTACTGCAGTACAAATTCAAAATACTGGAGAATTGTCACCCCGGCCCCCTCCTCCCCAGACTCGAAGTTCACGTAGGTTGCCAGGCTGAGACCGCAGTATCCATAGTATCGCTTAGCCAGACCCTCCTTCAAAGCGCGCTGAAGGAGCATCCGCAACAATGTTGCTGGACGCTTGTCTCACATAGCCAGACATTACTTCAAAGCTCAGCGGAGTAGCAATGTTAGATTCTGACAGACACACTTTTTTTGGCATAGAATTACGGAACCGTTAAAAATACAAAAACCTTGCTGTCCTCTCCACCCGACGGAAATACACACTTCCTAGGCTTAGAATTACTGGTAGCAACTGTTAAAAATAACATTACCTTGCCATCCTGTCCACCCAACTGAACACACTTTATTGGCTTAGAATTACGGCAACAATCGCTAAACACACTGCAAACTCACGGTCCTCTCTTCCCGATTTACAGCCTCCCTCTCTTGGCTTAGAATAATCCACCGTTGTCGGCTATGGCCTCTGAACAGGCTACATGTTGTAAACAGCCGTGGCCCATTTGCCTGGTCCTCCGGTAACATTAGCAGGGTTAGCATGGCAGCGTTAGCCAGGACCAGTCGGGATCACTTTACTGGCTGTCTCAATTCGTTTTTGCGAGTAACCAACTCGGGTACTTTAGCTATATAATTCAATGTGTTGAAATGATAGAAAATGCCCGTCCCTTGTAGCCGTGATAAATTAGCCTGAAGCTAATGCTTAACTACCTGTTCAGGAGGAAATTAGCCATCTCTGCGTCCTTTTGTGCTCTAAGCTGTCTCCATCTTTCAAATACATCTCCAATATTTGCCCAGGGTTTGTTACGTCTCTGGTCACGTAGGTCGGGTAGAGTCTATCTCCATTAATCCTGTTTGTATGTTTTCTGCTTTCATGGCTGTACTAACATTACAGCTGTAGCACGCTGGGTTTACGTTTTTTTCAGATATATCTGGCAACCCGGCTGTCGAACTGGGCAGTTGATAACAACACACAGGCCAAAACACAAACAGAAATTCCATCACGGAACGGAAATTTCAAAAGGAGAAAATTTGGATTTATTACAGTAAATATAATTACAAATTTGTATGAACACATTTAACAGTTTGATCCACGTAACACGTGATGAGCTTATTAATAATTTTTTTAAATCATATAAGTTTCCTATGAAGTGTCAACTGTTTCTTCTCTCTGTATTTACCATTCGGCAATGCTGTTCATTGTCGTGGACTATTGCTATATACAATCACCAAAATAAAGTATTTCTAAATGTGAGCCATTTGTTGTGGGTGTTTTTGTTAAACATTATCTGTGATTCCAATGTTTGTATCTTGACTTTATGCCTTCTGAAAATGTTAAAGATCCTGACATAAGCGGCACATGAAGTTATGTTAATTGTGTAAAAACTAAGGATGCTAATGATTAACTGTTTAACCCTTAACCAACAATAACAATTTTGACTGATTCATATTATCAGTTAAAGCCACTATATGTAACCTTTTCTGAAACTGTAATTTTTCATCTGATGATCATAAATTACCTTTAACAGCAAACAAGACAAACAGTAAAAAGAACGCTATTTTTACATAGTTTTTATTAATGCCTTTGCCCGGGTTTTTTTTTTTTCCTGCAAAGTCACAAAATGATTCACGGTAGGCAGACCGGCTCTACAGAGCACACATTCTGATGGGTCACCGATTTCTCACCGGAAAAGCATTGTCAGCTAGGTAAAATGTAGCACTTTTTTTTATTTTTTTATAATAGGCCTTGCAATAGACATTGCAACCACTGATCACACTACAAAAAAGAGCTATAAGAACAATTCATAAAGCAGGATATTATGATCATACCAACTTACTGTTTTTACATTCCAGAGCTTTAAAGTTCATTGATCTAGTTGAATTTCAAGTTGCACAAATGATGTATAAAGCTAAAATGAGACTATTAACAGGTAATATTCAGAAGTTCTTTTCTGATAGAGAGGGGGGTTATAATGTAAGGGATAAGTTTAAATTAAAGGTCCGAGCTGTTCGCACCACTATAAAAAAACAGTGCATTACAATAGTGTGAAATTGTGGAATGGTCTATGCATAGAACTAAAGCAATGTCCAAACATAATCCAGTTCAATAAAAGGTACAAAGCAATGATTTTCAAAGATTATATGAAAGGAGGGAATTAACAGCTGCAATATACAGTATATGTTCGTTGACGTGTGTGTGTGTGTGTGTGTGTGTGTGTGTGTGTGTGTGTGTGTGTGTGTGTGTGTGTGTGTGTGTGTGTGTGTGTGTGTGTAAGCTGGTGTGTGTAGGTATATTTGTATGTATTTATGTGTGTTTATATGTATAGTAGATATATAGGTTATGTATAATAAGATAATTGTGAATATGACGTAAATATGTGTTAAATAAAAGAACAATTACAATAATTTATTGAGTTATGGAAAAGGGGTAGGATTACATAAGTTTATACTTCCTCCTACTCCTTTTCAGACATGTCTATTTTGGTTTTTATTTTTGTGTAATTTTTGTTTGGATTATTTTGATGTCTGAAATAAATTTCTTCATTCATTCAAATTTCTTCATTCATTATCTGTTGTAGTTACGACCGATACTGGGGCAGGGGCATGCCAGAAAAAAAGGAAATTAAACAAAGAACAACCAAATGCTAAAGGGTAAATTGACGGACGACGGGCAAAAACCCTGAGTCGATTGGTCTGGCTTTTCAACAGATGGAGACAGGGGTTGTAAATGATTCGAAACCGACCCTGAATTGGCCCTCATGTATGTGATTTGTCTAGTCTTTCATAACATAACTTACAATGTGCAATGTGATTGTACAGCAGTAGCCTACATTAAATTATGCCCCCCTTCCATTTAGCGCCCAGTTTATTTATTTTCAGTCCGTGTCTGTGTTGGCCTTTTTTCTTTTCCCTTGTCCTCCTTTACTTGTGTAAAGCGTCCTTTGGTTTCATGAAATGCGCTATATTAATCTAAGTTATTATTATTATGTTGGTTGCTACAACAAACTCTTAATACTCTTGCTCTTGACACAGGGACAGGGATATTGTTTAGCTACAATACATCAGGGCTGAGTTAAAGTATGCAACACTTGAAATGCAACGATGCATCTGTTACTTATTCTCTTATTGTAAATGGATGATTTTCGGAACTATATGATGTCCCGGTTGTACCGGTCGCATGGACGTTCCAAGAAAGTGGTAGCATAGTCTGTGGTCCACGAAAATGCACGGAACATGGCTGCATGACCAGTTCAAGTCTACAGCTGTCTGCAGACAGTGAGTGTGGAAAGTATGTCCGAACGCCCTGGACGAGAGAACTGGGAATCTGTTGCCTGCTTGTCATTAAACAGTTAAATAATTCTAAATTAGCATACCTAGTAAAAACTTCTGGTCAGGTTTGAAATTAACAAAGCTTTATTCAATCACACAGACAGAAATTACCACAACATAGACATCAAGGTTTAAGAAACATTAGTGGTGCATATACTTTTGATAATCAAGGCAGTTATGGCAAATGGTAAATATCTGATAATACTTTTGCCTAGAAACATCAATGTATCACCCATCAAAAGTGCTACACTTTTGTTTGATTTTATCTCTATACATCCTGGACTACACTAACATTTGACACAGACATTTCATTACTACAATATTACTGATTGCCCAAGAAAGTAGACATCATGCTATTGAGTTGTAGCTGACTCTTTGTTAATGTTGGTAGCAGCCCTGATCGCAGATTTCATAGATGTCTCGATCCAAGCGTGAGGGACGGCTGTGTGTTCACCAGCAAAGTGCACCCTGCCTTCACTTCTGAAGAGCTCTTTAGAGTGCTCTAAATGTTGGTATGGTGTGAAGAGAGCAAAGGCACCCAAGCTGTGAGGATCCGCGCTCCACCTCTTCACCAGCACCCCTGTGCAGAGAGACTTGACGTACTCGCCATGGATCTTTGCCAAATCTCTCAGAGCCAGCTCTTTCAGGTCTTCATCGCTCGCACCTAAGAAGAGGAGGGAATCGTCAGACCAGGTGTAGGAGGCCAGGAGGACGCCAATGGTCTCATTGGTTGGGAAACTGTGGCTGGGGTAGTAGATGAAACGAGATGGCCCGTCGGTGATGCTCTTTCCTCCTCGGATGCCGTCCTTCTCCCAGAACCTTTTGCTGAAGGTGAGGAGGATTTTAGTGGAGCTGTCATAGTGGACTCCCCTCAGTGCCTCCATCTTTTTGATGGAGAGAGGTGGATCAAAGTCCATGAAAAGGGCTGCTTTGGCTGTGGTTGTTACCAGGACAACATCAGCGGGAAGGTTAATAACACGAGACTGTTGGCCTGGCTGGTACTTTACTATTACACCTTTATCTTTATCTGATCTGATGCGTTTGACCTTGGAGTTGAGGAGAATAGGGCCCTCGAGGACATTAAGAAAAGCTTTGATGAGAAGGTCCGACCCACCAGTCACTTCTGTGTAACTTCAAAACAAAAAGACAAATAAATTCCGTTGAATACATTATTGTAGAGACAGATGCAAATTTGCAATGTATTCATGTGCTGTGGTTGCATACAACATTTATAGTTAAATATTTAAATGATTATGAACTATTTTCTGAACTAGTCATTCATGTCTATTGGGATTAAGTTCAGGCTGCTAGCATCAGAGTCAAGGTTGGGTTTTAACTGGATAGCCAACGTTTATGATACCACAAATCAAAGACAATCTAAAGTTATTTCCATCAACCAAAGTGTGTTTTGATAAATCCTCTGTACAGTATACCTGCCCAGGTTTAACAAAGGTAGGGAGTTACTGGTAAGTCATCAAAAGAGCTTGCTATTTCCCCTCAGCCAATTTTGTACATACACCTTGGTGTAGTCATAAACATTAAGACAAAGTCAGACTACTATGACTTTAAGAATATATCAAGAATAAAAGGATTTGTATCTCAGCATGATTTGGAAAAACATGTCCATGCATTCATTTTGAGCTAGTCTTAAAAAAGCCAGAAATATCTTGTGCTGTGCCAGCAGTGGAGAAAACGTTTGTCTAAACCCATAATAATTACACCCTAAAAGAAAAGAAAACACTCTGGGTTGTTTGTATTTCTTTAAACAAATCACAATCATTTTGGACAGCAGTGAGCCTAGGATGCAATGATGGTGCTTTTGCAAAATAGTATTTTATTTTGGTGGAAGTGGCAGTTTTGATATCAAAATACTACTGTTGGTTTATAAAGCACTGAATGGTTCAGGGCCAAAATACATTTTGGAAAAAAGCTATTCCCATTGTGAGTAGTTGACAGTGTGGGTCTTACTTAGTGTTGTCATTGACGTTACTCTGGTCATAGACCATCTCAGTCAGCGCTGTGTACATTAGGCTCCGTTGGTTAAGAAGGTCTCCAATCATCCTTAGCGCTTCTGAACTCAGATTTCCTTCTTCTTCTAGATAGTCCTATTAAAAATACAAAAGTTTTCCATTAGTCAAGTTTTTAAACATCAAGAATTATAAATGTACAAACACTGGTGAATGTGGTGGGAAATTTCATCTACCACTTGTTAACCATTGTAAATGGCACACCCAATTTATGCCAAATGTAATGCACTAAAATATCAGCAGTGATTCCAAATTTACTCAACACAGTTTTCTCGTTTTACAACATTTCATGACATCACGTTGTGTTTTACCTTCACAGAATAACGATCATATTTTTTCAGCGCAGACAAGCAGCCATTAGCATTCACTTCATCTTTCACCTAAGAAAAAGAAAAGGAAGAAGCCTCTTGCATTGAAGAAGTCAATTGAATCATCTATTGAGCTAATGGTGTTACCACCATTGTGTTAACAGACAAGATTTGATATGTGACATGGGTATTCCAACCATGAAAGTGTAATTTAACGTAAAATGCAATGTAAAAAGGTGGCACCTGACACCTAAAGCAAACTACTGGAAGCTCTTGGAGGTTGGGACCCACACAGAGCCGTCCCTGACCAGTTTGGTGCCCTAGGCAAGATTTAGCCGTTGCCCCTTGCATACGTGGTTTTCACAGGACAGTGGCACTAAAAACCTATGATGATCACTTCCACTGCTAATCAATAATGAAACTATTAATTACAAAAGGAGCTGGGTCTGGGGCCACAAACAAAACAATTGAGTCACATAAAGCCAACAAATAGTAATGCCAATCTTTTAAATCTTCTTTTGAGATTAATGTAGCACTACATAGAAATGGAGAGGGATGATGCATTAATGGCCCATCAGCGAAAACAAACAACAAACGGATAGTGACGCTCTTGGGTATCGGACTTGGCAGTTATGCCTAAATTGCACGTGTTTAGCAATAAGATTTGAGGCATCAGCAGAAAAAATTTGAAAACTATGGGATCCTGACTCTCAGTTATGCATTTACGCAGTTATGCAGCAAGCATTTTGCTAATTTGGCCAAACAAACTGTAGAGGTTGAAGCTAACTGAGCTATGTTATCCATGGGTTTGATCTTTATAAGGTTACCTGTTAATATGATCAAATAGTTGTAAATATCAACGTATTTCACTTGTGACCAGATAAGCAAGGTAAGGAGAAGAGACACTAATATAGACTGACAGTATTCATTTTGCCAATATAACTTTTCCTCTCTGATAGACATAGGGTGGTAAAATAATCTTTTGAGCTAGCTACAGGCATTTTAACGTTCAGCCTTGATGGCATTTAATTGCATTGATTAGTACAATCAATTACAAACCAATGGTGTCAGTAATGACTTTGAAAGAACTGAGTCCTGGAAGGTCCAACATGAAGGAAGCGATACTATGAGCTATGTTGCACCATGTTTTATATAACTATTCTATGTCAATGATAAACTACTCTGCAAAATATACAAATGCATTTGCTTGAATCAATGTTATTTTATTGTCTAGTTAAGCCTGGTTCACACAGGACGATTTTAAAATTGTCGGCCGACTTTCCAATCCTAGAGACCCCACATACGGCGATAAAAAATCACGGGTCTAACAGTTTTGGTCGTACAGCGTGTGGTGTGCAGCACACGGCAAAATCAACACATCACACACAAACCGATTTGACTCCCGAGCATTCCCAGGTCAGACGGGAAATCTCGCAAAATCCCTCGAGATCAAACGTGACTTCAGAGTAAACAATCATGGCGGACGAAGAGGATGCAGTGGCAATAGTTTGTAGTTTGTTTTTAACCGAAAAAAAACAAGTAGAGACAACGCGAGCATGGACTATACTTGCTATACTTATCTCCAACGTCCACCGGACTTTCTGGTGCGCAATGCCGCCAGCTGTTTTGATTTTGTTTCCCGGTGCTTTCCTCGCCGCCTCGTCACCTCGCTTTCTGATTGGCTACACGCCACAGTCCACAGGCTGCGTGCTCGTTTGTCCCCGGGGGACACCACACACAAGGCTAAATAAATCCAACATGTTGGATATCCCCGATTTGACATCGGAGCGGTCCCAACGTCCTTCCGAGCAGACGAGAGCAGTCTTAACACACCACCCACGGCAGGAATATCTGATCAGATTATTTTACGATAATTGGAGCATCCTTAAGATTGTCAGAAGGGGTGAATCAGGGCTAAAATCAGCCTAATTATCCTGCCATGTGAACCAGGCTTTAGCAGGCATGGATTGGCCATCGGGAGTTCCGGGAGATTTCCCGGTGGGATGGTCTATTTGCGTGGGCTAAATGGGCTACACTCCGGTCGAAAACTTTTTTTTATTTTTTGATTGGCGCATACAGAGAAGAGAGGTCACATGATTGGCCCACTTGTGTGTCTTTCATGTGAACACTGGCCATTCACATCCTTGGTCTTTGACTGACCAGCCCACAGAAAGCAGAGAGATCACATGAACGGCCCACTGGTTTTTCTATCTGAACGGCAATCACATCCAACCATAGAGAGAGCACATTTAGGTCCTTTGGTCATTTAGGTCGCCCACATCAGCGGCGAAAATAACTCCTTGTTAAAATGTTACTTTTATTTTGGCTGGTGACTCAAGCAAATCTACCAGCCACTTACATATTTTACCAGCATTTGGCTAGTAGATGGTGCTAATTTTGAACCCTGCTGGTATGCACATGTGTTGAAGGGGACGGCAAGGATGGTTGGTGTCCGTCCGATTGTGGTGGGCTGGTGTAGGTCTCAAAAGTCCAGGGCTGATTTTTTTACCCCAGTCCAGCCCTGCTGTTTATTGACGCAAGCAACTTCACAAGGATGTGTGAATTTGTGCAAATTTCTTTTAATCTCTCCTTTCTGTCTTCTGGTAACGTACCTTCTGCAAAGCTTTTTCTAGCAGCTCATCGGCTGACATCCCTTTCTCACTTTGCCACACGTCGTACTTCAGAACATCAGGGTTATTTTGCACTGTGCTTGTCTTCTTCAACAACCCATTAACCAAGTAAAAGGTGTTGGGGTCATCCATTGTGAATTTATTCAATGTGACGTTCAGTGTTTTAACAAACCAGTGGACGATTCTGTTGAAAGAGAAGTTGATAGTGGCAGTTAACTTTCCCATGTAAGCCAAGTAAGATCATTTTTTGTTTAAGACAGTAAACAAAGAATGATCCCTCTGACATTCAAGACAAGTAAGACATTTACTGGTGGCACAATTTTTTTAAATTTTATTTAAGAAATAAATAAGACAGTCACACAATGGCAACCTTCACTGGCCTGAAAATTAAATGTATCTGCAGTCAAGTCATATTTTGAGGCAAATCTGCTATATTATTTTATGGCACAAAAATGTTTTATTTTATTCTACAGATAATAGACAACTTTAAGTCAATTCCGCTGTACAAGTTGTAACATATTTGCCTTTACAATAGCTTAAAGTTTTTATGCGCAATTATTTTATATTAATGAACGTTCATTATATTTAAGCCATCGCCAAATGAGTTGATACAAAGCTCAATAAGACTATCAGTTCCTCACAACTCTCTCTGTATTCCTCAATATGCCTATGTTTACAAAATGGTGTAGTCTGGCGATATTCGTGCACAGCAGCTCGAGTGATGCGTTTTACGTCCCCGCTGAAAAAGAAAACGGCAGCGTTTGCTTCGGAGAAAAAGAGGACGGCTGAAACAGGTGAAGGCGTGGCTGATAACTCAAAGCCCACGAAATGTTCCATTCTGTGATTGTACTGCTAAGAAAAGACCTACACGTTTAGCAAGCACTAAAATCCACAAAAGAAAGTGGCCAACGGCGAAGACTAACGCTGATAACCATTGGTTTGGCTTTTCCTAGTTGGATAGCACGTAAAAAGCTGGTAGCTTCAAAAGCACCCCTTTTACACAAGCATGGTAATCTGAGAGGGGAAATGGCTGCATGCACATTTATATGTAAATTTCCTAACTAAAGAAATTAAAGACTTAAACTTACTGGTGATCACTTGGGATCCTCATGGCTCCCAGTTCAGCATACCAGCCCTCTTCTTCATTCCTGTAGGTCTCCACTCGTCCTCCAACACGACCACTAGACTCTAATATGGTTACCTTGTCAGAACAGAGAGATACGAGTAAGGCCAGTAATGTAAGGTTGTAAAGGTTGTATTACTACAACTGCAAATGCTACTACATCCAAGATTGTATACCTATCAATGCTGCTGATTCTGCTTCTATGTAAAACTGTGACTACAGCTTTTATTATGACAAATACTACTACATATGCTGCTACTTAGGGCTGGGATAAAATAGTCAATTCTTCAATTAAAATTGATATTTGGTTAGAGCGATCTGATATTGATTAATACAATTCAGAAATCAATCTTTTAATATATGCCTTTTTAACCATGGATTTATAACCCCCACAAACCTTTTTGGGGTCAATTATTTAGATTTTTTTGGGGGGGCATTTTCGGCCTTCACTTTAACAGAACAGCTGAAGACATGAAAGGGGAGAGAGAGGGGGGAACAACATGCATCAAAGAGTCAAACCCGGGCCCACTGCGTCGAGGAGTAAACCTCTCTATATGGGTGCCCGCTCTACCAACTGAGCCCCTTGGGATCAATCATTAATGTAAACATTAACCTGATGTATAATAAAAAATATTTGAGGGTTGCTTCTTGCTTGAACAATTACTAGGGCTCCCTAGCAGGTCAATCGGCTTACCCTAGTTCCAAAGACTCTA
This sequence comes from Sander lucioperca, assembly GCF_008315115.2. NCBI lineage: Eukaryota > Metazoa > Chordata > Actinopteri > Perciformes > Percidae > Sander > Sander lucioperca. The sequence continues at coordinate 12,338,639 of NC_050189.1, forward strand.
AGAGACTACAGAAGATTTTCTTTGTTGTACCTTGGTTTTTATAATAACATTAAAGCATATAAGCCTGTTGCATGTACCTTGTGTCCTGCGTCTTGCAGTAACTTGGCAGCCGTCAGTCCAGCAATGCCGGCTCCGACAATAACAACACGATGGGTTGTATTTATTTTTGGAAGACCAGTTTTAATAGTCTGCAGCAGCTTGTTATAGTCGTTGTCCTGCAGACATTCAGCCAGATTGTCCCTCAGGCTGGGATACAGTTTTACATCTTCTGGAAAAATACCAAGAGAGGGAAACACACCACTTACTCCAACAGGAGTTTCAGGTTGACTAAATAATACTACTGTTTTGATAGTTTGCTTGCTCTTTTGCTAGATTTATATTTTAAATTGTTTGTATTCTGATATTGTTTTGTTGCCTACAAAGACAAAGAAATAAGTTTTATATTTTTGCCCATTTTGAGTTACAGTGCCCTTTAGGAGCGTGTGCTGATTGCTTGGTTCCCATTGTTGTTCCCATATTGTTTGCACAACCACTCTTCCAATAACTTTTTTCACTAGAAATCAGTACTGAAACTACTAAATAAAAAGAGAAGCATTTATCTCTAAAGCGTATAATCCACATTACATCCATTACTTTCCCATTTGGAGCAACCTTGTTATGCATTATCACTACAACACCTTACAATGTGAGTAGAATTAATTATTGTTGATTTATTTGCTGTATTCAACTTTCCAAATAATATAAAATAAAAACAATTCTATTACAAGCTCAATAATTGTGTAGCTTTGAAAATGTCTTTTTAAATATTGTTGTATTTCAATGTCTGCTTTGTGATAACATTGAGCAACCGGGAGAAAACTATGGTAACACTGGTAAGATAAACAGGTCAATAACATTTACACAAAGTGCTGACAAAAGTCAACTCAAATACACATTGCAACACTGTTTGAAGTAGAATGTTTCCTTACAGATCAATAGTATAAAGGTCTGAAAGGTCTTTATTTTTTGACTGAAATATTTACTTGCAGCTTACGTGTGACCTTACAACTTTAGGTCTTCATGTTCTTATTTGTTTATGCCTTGTTTTTCCTCTTCATACTGCTCTGCCCGGTGCATCCCATACATATGCTAAAGGGTGCCTTGTGCATCGGTATCTGACACTAAGGGCCACTGACCAATGATTAGTATTTGATGAGTTGGTAGTGAGAATGGGATAAGGAAGTACCTGGGACCTTGGAGATGGTTGCTGGGGATGAGCTGGAGCCTTCCTTCACTGGGCTCAACTGGACTGTCTGTGCCTGAGAGAGAAAAATAATTACTTAAACTTGAGTGTGCATGGTAGACAGTGTAATGTGTGTTTTTGTGTGAATTATGGCAACAACAAAAAAGTGATGATATCTACATTATTCCTAGCCCAAGGATACCTTGTGTGAATTATGTGGTGGACTGATGGGCAAGATTGCTGCAGGTGGAAGTGAAACAAGCTGCAATGTAACGTTAATGGACAACAGCGCACCTTCAATGTCTGTCCACCAGAAGTGCTGTTTTAGCCACTGAAATGCTCAGATTATTATGTTGTGTGTCTGACAACATTGTGGAAATTATCCCTATAGAGATGGACCTTTTTGTTAAAGAGTAAAATCATTTTTGTTTAACCAGAAACAGCCACAACACCACTATCGCCAAACCCAGCGGACTCCATGTAAATAATCAGTAATTTTATAATAAAACACACAACTTCATTCAAAGTCAACAGAAACAAAATTATCAAAAGCCGTCTTGGGTCTTCTTTCCACTGTTCCAACAATCACCACCCTGGTTTTGTTGAAATAGACTCCCTTAATTCCCCAATTTACATGTGAAAATATGCTGGCTCTATACACCTAAAAGTTCTGTTTATTTAAATGGAGTCTGGTGGGTTTGGCAATGGTGATTTCGGAACTGTTTCTGGTAAACAAAAAGGATCTTACTCTATAACGAAAAGGTCTATCTCTGTAGGGATCCTTTCCATAATGTTGTCAGACACAGCCTGTCAGTGGCAAAAACAGAACTTTTAGTGAACTGAATCTGATGGTGAACATTTGTCCTATAGGTTCACGCTCAATTCTGGACCAATTAGCCTTTAAGCTGAGATGAGTGGACGACCTGAGGCCTTTAGTTAGCCTGGGTAAACCCTGACGGACTTCCGGCAAATTTGAGATTTGCTCTGCAAGTCAGTCTGGCGAAGAGCCCATTCAAACCCATTTCCAATGTCCCCAAAATCGAGGCACCAATCACAACCGTTGAGGCAGGCTTCACACCAATCACAACCGTTGAGGCAGGCTTTACACGCCGACGGTAGCGCAGCGACGGCGAGCAGCTTTTTGTTTACATTCAACATGACGGAAACCGAAGAGAAGCGTCACCCGGATCGTTGGTCTGATTGGTTGGACTATCCAATGTGCCCAGAGGCATTTGAGCGGCGTCCGTTGGTGACTTTTGGAAATGAACTGTCAATGAACCTTTCCCAGACCCACTCTCAGTTACAACTGAGAAGGGTCTGGTGTCAACCAGGCTAGCCTTTAGTACAAAGCAAGGTCAAAATATGCAGGATATCTTTTTGATGTCTGGCTTCATTAACCCTAACATTGGCCGTTTGGATAACCTATATCACGAAGCTGATCATCAACTAGCTCAGTCAACTCTGGGTTTTCCTTTCCAGCCACGACCATTCATGTAAAATAGGCAGGGTTGTTAATTAGGAGCGACATCATCAGAACCATGAATAAACTACGTCATATGATATAAAATACAAATAATTGTATGCCATTAAATCAATGTGATGATTTGAAGGCACAACAACTTCATTTGCTATGCATATTCAAGTGTTGGCATATTAGGTTTGAAAACACATTTGCAGATTATATCCACTATAGCATATATACAGTTGTGTTCAAAATAATAGCAGTGTGATTTAAAAAAGTGAATAATGCTCAAAATCCTTAGAATAGCTTTTAATTCCATAATATCAATGCATTTGGGAACACTGCACATTCAATTCCAAATCAAAACATGACCAAAATTGATCAAGTTTGTGTTATACCTTTACAGAAAGTGAAGAAAAAGGAATATTAGGCTGTTTAAAAAATAGCAGTATTTGCATTTTTCTTTACAAACTCAAACATTTACTGTATGAACTGAAAAATGTCTCACGGGTTTGCTTTACTTTGAATCACTGCACTAATATTTAGTTGCATAACCATTATTTCTGAGAACTACTTCACATCCATGGAGTCGACCAACTTCTGTCTAGTTGAAAGACCCATTTCAAAGGCATTTCCTCTTCAGCATAAGGCAACATGACCTCTTCAAGTATTTTGATGTATTGAAACTGATCCATGATCCCTGGTATGCGATAAATAGGCCCAACACCACAGTATGAGAAACATCCCCATAACATGATTTTTGCACCACCATGCTTTACTGTCTTCAGTGTACTGTGGCTTGAATTCAGTGCATGGGGGTCGTTGGACAAACTGTCTGCGGCTCCTAGACCCAAAAAGAACAATTTTGCTCTCATCAGTCCACAGAATGTTGCCCCATTTCTCCTTTGGCCAGTCAATGTGTCCTTTGTCAAATTTCAACCTATTCAGTACATGTCTTTTTTTTTCAGCAATGGGACTTTGCTGGGGCTTCTAGCTGATAGCTTTGCTTCACATAGCCTTCTTCTGATCGTAACAGTACTCACACGTAACTTTAAGTCTTCTTTTATTTTCCTGGAGCTGATCATTGGTTGAGCCTTTGCCATTTTGGCTATTCTTCGATCCATTCAAATGGTAGCTGACCGTTTTTTCCCACGTCGTTCAGGCTTTAGATGCCGTTTCAAGGCATTTGAAATCATTTTGGCTGAGCAGCCTATAATTTTCTGCACTTCTTTATATGTTTTCCCCTCTCCAATCAACTTTTTAATCAAAGTCCGCTGTTCTTCAGAGCAATGTCTGGAACAACCCATTTTGCTGAGTATTTCAGTGTGAAATGCACTATAACCAGCATGCACAACATTTGCTGCCTTCCTTCCTTAAATATGGGCCATAACTGACACCTGTTTCTTCACAGAATCAATCACCTCACTAATTGAACACAACACTGCTATTATCTTGAATATGCCCCTTTCAATTACACAGAATGAGCAGCATGCATGTCATGACTGTTGGGTCTGTTGGTTTTCTATGACTCTACAACACTTACTAGTCAATTATTTTCCATGTAGAAATATCACTTCTACCAAAAAATTTGATTTATGAGGTTAGTGATGTCTGTATATATATATATATAAATAAATAAATTTCCTCCAATTTCCCTTAGGATAAATACAGTTTTATCTTATTGACAAATACAGACATTTAAAACCGCAGTTTTGTGTCAGTGTTTTAGTTTGTAAAATGTTTTACTGTATTACAAATATCATTGTGGCTCGATGTGAGGCTCACCAGAGTTGAAGCCACACAAATCAAACCCAGACAGACGAGTGCGCCGAGTCGCTTCATCTTTGTTTCTGTTGTCCTCGCTCTCTGTGAAGACTCGCCTAATGCTTCTCTAACAACTCCTTCAGCTCATTTAAAGCTGGAACCTGACTCATCAGGAAACATCTGATAGGTCAGATCAGAGTTTAGTAACTTCTGCTGTCAACACAGATGGATGTGGAGGCTGTTTGTTGTCCTGTGATCGGCCCACTCAGCTCAGTACCTAACAGGTCTTACTGACATTTTACCGAGCTCAGTTCCTAACAGGTCTTACTGACATTTTACCGAGCTCAGTTCCTAACAGGTCTTACTGACATTTTAGCCAGAATGTTTCCTCAAAGCAAACAGTGACACACAGCAGCGACAGTAACAGTTATAGCCAGTAATGAATCAATAAGGGAGACATGTAAAAATACACAGAAGAGAAAAACAGAAATATCATAAAATATGTATCATTAATATACAGTATATTAGGTTTCTGAAGTTAAGGCACCTACACACCATACTATAAAGTTTATTTTTTTTCAGCAGTGAGCCACAGTTATATCAAAAATATAAAAAGGGGACATTTAAAGACAACCTGCCTAGTTTTCTACACTATTACCAAGCAGACATATCAGTTATCTTCTATTCTACAGACATACTTTAACTCCACCCGTCTTATTTCTTACATTATGACATTAATTTAACATGAACTCATAGTTCAATTTTCTTTATTGGTCATGTGCACAACCATAACAGAAGTAGTCACTGGCAATGAAAATCTTCATTTCATATGATCATTTTAAATAACTAAACAAAACAAAAACAGAGGTAAAAGCAAAATATGAATCAAAGACAAAAGAAAACATAGTGCAAGCTGAGATAAAGGGCTATAATATAAATAAACACAATTTCAACACAAGATCCAAGTCATCTTTTTTTCCTGTGAAAAAAATCTGTGCAAGTCAGAACATAATACCGACCTCATGACAATTTTCATGTGAATAAAAACAAAAACAAAAATCCACAAGCTTTTTCAATTTTTGTTTTCAAATCGGCATCGGTTAAACCAAAACAAGAAAAAAACTTTTATATTATTTGCCCTTACTGCATCTAAACAAAAACATTATTATATATATATATATATATATATATATAGTTATTGGCTATGCTTGCAATGGATGGATGGATGGATGAATGGATGGATTAAGCTTGAAAAAACATTAGTGGTGCACAGACTGTTATCATAGACAGTCATCGCTCAAAACAGTGCGTAAATAAATGACATGATACGATACAATCACACCTTTATCTGATTGGCTGATACGTTTGACTTTAGAGTTGAGGTGGATGGGGACATCAAGGACAGTAAGAAAAGCTTTGGTTAGGAGATCTGACCCACCAGTCACTTCATCGTACCTTGAAAACAAAAGGACACATTTTTTGTCTCATTGAATTGGGCACAAATGTGACAAAATGTTTGGGTATAATATGTGATGTGTATGTCAACATTGTTTAATAATCAGTCAGCAGATCTGATCTATAGACATTCATATGCCAGGTGAAACTGTCTCAAAGATCACCACTGAAACAATTAAATGCATTTTGAGTCTCTCACAGTTAGACCTGTGTGAAATATTTTGTTTCAGTACACTCTGGCTCTAAACTAAAACATATAATCTTTTAGGACAAATGTAAATGCACAAATGTGTTAAATCAACCAATCGTACGAGGTGCTGTCGCTGACATCACTCTGGATATAGATCATCTCAGTCAGCGCCAGGTGCATGAGGCTCTGTTCATTGAGTAAGTCTCCGATCATCATCACTGCTTCTGGACTCAGTTTGCCTTCTTCTTTCAGATACTCCTGTGAAACAACAAAGAATGTTTTAAACGTTTGGTTTCAATCCATCAAATTTATGTTAATCTTAAATTCCTGGTGGTGTGCCTTCTGAAAAGCCAATCTGCTGAACATTTGTTCTATTGTCCCATACCCTTGTTCAGTTTGCATTGGAAGAACATAACACAGTGTTGTGTTTCAGACTCAGTGCTCATTTTGTGGAATTTCTTGAAATCACGTTGTGATTTACCTTCACAGAATAGTGGTCGTACTTCTGTAGTGCAGCTCTGCAGCCATGGGCCTTCACTTTGTCTTTCACCTATAGAAAAAAAAAAATATTTATACATATAATATATATATATATATATATATATATATATATATATATATATATATATATATATATATATATATAATGTATATATGCACTAAAGTCTAGGTTACATAATTCAATGATAAAATTTCAGTGTGTATGTTTAGAAATGTTTTAAATGTCATTACAATAAATGTTCTGACTGTATGTACAGTAACCAAGACATCTTAACCCTCCTGTTGTCCTCGGGGTCAAATTTGACCCATTTTCAAAAAGTTTCTACATCACGTATTTGGGATTCTTTCAACCAAATAGTCAAAGAGAATAACATGGATGGTTCCATACAACGCTCTTCACAAGTAAAATAACTGATCTGATCTGATGAACTGACTGTTTTATCTAATTTTATAGCATTTGAAGAAAAAAAAAATTGATTAAAGAACACTGAAAAAAGAAATGACAGAAATGTAGCGGCGGGGGGGGGGAACTAAAACTCGACAAAGACATTGGAAAAAGTGACAAAGAAAAGGGAAAAAGTGAGAAAACGTCAAAAAGTGACAAAAAAATGTCGGAGAAAGCTTAAAAAACTTGGTCAAAACAACAACAAAAATGTCCAAAAATAAATCGACAAAGAACTTCGGGAAAAGTGAGAAAAGTGTCTGGAGGTTTTAACTTTACATTTTGACCCAGAAAAACTAAAAGCTGCTACGGTCTACGTGAGGACAACACAAGGGTTAAAAATGTTCACTATTTGGCCAAATGTTTCAGTTTTAACCTAGACAACTAGACATCTTTTGATGTCCATATAATCGAGTCAATGCTTACTGGAACTATATTTTTACGCTTTATTTTGATATAATTTAAGCAGTTATGACGGGGTCCAAGCCTCCCCAGCGCGAGTCCATTCTGAAGCGACTCACCTCCGACGGCCCGCAGAGCCCAAAAAAGTGCAGCATGAGAAAGTGGAACCCAAAGTGCGACGGCACAGAGGCAAATGTCAGGAAACATTGCAACATGCGAGATACCAGCTCTGTAGTAAATTGCAATAGCAAATCTCCCATGTACTTTCATTGAGTAATAGGTCAAAACATATTTACCTTAATTATTGCGCCCGCCTGACTGCCGATCTTCACCAAATTTGATACAGAGCCTCAGACTGGCATGTCAAACAATAATCTGAAGTTATGTGTTGATAGCATTTACTGCGGCAGAGATATTTTTTTATTGTAGCTTTATTTATTCAACGAAGGTTCACTGAGAGGAAGCCTCTCTTTTGCAGGAACGCCCTGATCACATTCACACAGTTCCACATTCATACCTGGAAGCTGCCCAGTACAACCACAGCCTGATCTGCTGGCCACTGAGCAGCTCCACTAGAGTGATTGGGGTTAAGGGCCTTGCTCAAGGGCACCTCAGTGGTGGTTTTGTAATTTTCCCATTTAAATGCATTGAGTTATTTGCCAAAATGCGTCTACCGCGATTATAGCGCCTCCTAATGTCCGATCCTTACCAATTTTTTTTTACAGAGCATCGGAGTGGCATGGCAAACAGGAATACAAAGTTTTGTGTATATATAATTTGATTTGGCTGAGATATGCTAAAGTTTGTGTTGGACGCTAGCTACAAAAATGTGTTTGTAATTTACGCAATATATAACTGAGCAAGATTCTTTTGATAACTTTTTGTCAGGGCTTTCTGACGATGCTATGCGCCAAGCAGTGGTGGAATATAACGAAGTACAAATACTCGTTACTGTACTCAAGTACATTTTTCACGTATCTGTACTGCATACCTTTGACTTTTACTTCGTTACAGTTTTGCAGCAATTATCTATACTTTCTACTCCACTATATTTCTACAACGTTCCGTTACATTTTCGTTACATTTTCTGATCAGTTTTTCCCCCTGTCAAATTGTCTTCCTGACCGTCACATGTTTGTCTCACCAGTGAAGTTTGGTTGCCATAGATATATATGGGGCACCACCGATCCTTCATCGGCTTCCAAGCCGGCTCCGGTGCTCCAGAGCCCAGACAAGGTAAAAGTGAAAATGAAAATGTTTGTTTTTATTATTCCCGTTTTTAAATCATAATTATAATAATCTATTTCTCTCCACAGCGTCGTTTACTTCTCCGCCAGGCTGCGTAAGACGCGTTCATATCTTTTTTATTTGGCTGGACCTCTTCACATCCGCCTCCCCATTTCCGCTGCTTCACACACTTTATTTACTTACATGGTTAAAGGAAATAAAACCGTCAAGCCTCAAGAGTGGCCCTAGATGTTACCCTCCAAAATTCTTAATTGGATTCAAGGAATTCATGGGTAAGTTTTCAGTTTTGTTTTCAGTATATAAGTATATAGCGCTACCTAGTGGCTGAAATGTGTCAATTATTGTGTCCGAGGTCCCTGCAGGGTTGTGGACCAGTCCTGAAAATGGCACCCACCTCAACATGCATGGTTTATGCTGTAGCGTCACTTTTATTTACGTAAAAATAAGAAAAATAGTAAGAAGAATCTTTGCGATTACAATAGGTTTCCCAGCTCCGCTGGATCTGTGTGTGGTTCCCAGCCCCCTCGGGCTTGGACACCTAATAATTTATCAAAGTACATCAACACAAAATTGCCTTTATACCCTGAAATTCTAGAAGAAACTAAACGTTGCAGAAATGTGAACAGACAAACATCTAATATAGCTGACATTCAAGGGGATATTAATTCAGTCAAAATGACACGTTAATAGACATCTGTTTTGAACGTTATCAACTCATACTGGTATCAGATACTCCTACAATAGATAATGTTCTGTGTCACTCATGCCTTAAAGTACCTTCTGCAGAGCTTGCTGTAACAGTTGGTTGGCTGACTTCCCCCTCTCACTTTTCGGCAGTTTATACTTTAGGATGTCAGGATTTGCTTTGACTGCGTACGTCCTTTTCCGCAACCCATGGATCAGGTAAAATGTGTTGTCATCAGTCATGGAAAATGGATTCAGCTTGACCCCCAGTTCATCAGCGAACCAACGGACGATGCTGTTAACAGATGAGACACCTGATGTTGGCATTGCAGTATTTCCATATAAGTTTTGACATTTTTGTAAAGGCAAATTAGACATTTGCCTGGAGATTGGAAAACTGTTTGTACTAGGCCTATCCACACTACACACATCACTTATTATTTTTTAATAGCCATTGCAAACATCAATGTCAACAAGTGTTGGTTTTTCTGTTGCTGATGCTCAAGTTTCTTTTAGTAGTTAGGTATTGCTGCTCATGCTAACCAATAACAAACGTGTGAGGTTCAAACACGGTTGTACTGCAAATTAAAAACAATTGTTTTTTTACTCACTTGTGAGTACTTGGGATCCTCATGGCTCCCAGTTCAGCATACCAGCCCTCTTCTTCATTCCTGTAGGTCTCCACCCGTCCTCCAACACGACCACTCGACTCCAATATGGTTACCTTGTCCAAACAGATAAAGTGCTTAGACATTGGTGTCTGATTCCTGATTTGAAGAAAAGTTTTGATTTGTGATAATATATTATCTGATATACATGGATTGTCTCATGTCATGGGGGGAAACTTTGAACCTAGAAATAGAGCTTGTGCAAGCCTAAAGATTATATTTAGTAGAGAAGTAATTATCATACAATGTATTATTTTATTCAAGCTAAGCGGCAACTGAAAAGTGAAGCCAACCTTATTTCTCACTTTCATTTTGTAAAGTATGGTCCCATTTATTTTGAAATAGACAGGGGCTCTTCAGGGCGTGGCTACAGGGTAAGCAATGTTAACCATGGCACTGTGTACATTAAAATAGTTGTGAACTTGTTTTTGAGTGTTGTCTGTATTTTCATATTACATTTTGGAACATTTTGGTTGCCTACACTGTCTTGTTTCACTGTCCGGGTGTTCCCCTTACCAACCAAAGCTAGCAAAACCTAGCTGGTACATAATGGAAACTGCCGTACATCCAGATTAACGACACTAGTATCTGGAGGTCTGAGTTTACCCGCTCGCAAAACTCCCCTAGTTGACAAGGGTCAGAAGGGTTGAAAATCTAAGACTTTCTCACTTTAGTGTTTTAAATAATTTCCCCCTGGGATTATTAAAGTATTTCTGATTCTGATTTTGATAGCTTAGCGCAGCACCATTGAAACCATACAGACACTGGCTTAGCTACATCATCCTTGTAAGCTCAGCCCATTTGTCCAAATATGGTCACATCTGGCTCCAAAATACCAAGATAGCGACGGCCAACATGCTCGAGGCTTCAAAACGACATTCCACAAACCAACGGGTGATATCACTGATGCTACATCCATTATTTTAACAGTCTATGATAGAAGCAACAACTATGTATTCTATCCTAAATACATTTCTTTGTTATCGAAACAATTCCACATTACACGTGCATTTCATTACTCTCTGTGTATATTTAGTGCATCTTAAGATTGCTGTGCTTATAGGGCGACCCCTAGCTCACCCAGTAAGAGCGTGCGCCCCATGTAGGCTGAGGCCTTTGCAGCAGCCCGGGTTCGAATCCGACCTGCGGCCCTTTGCTGCGTGTCATCCCCCATCTCTCTCCCACCTTTCCTGTCTATCCACTATCACTCTGAAACAAAGGGAAAAAAGCCCCCAAAATCTCCAGAACATTTACATACATGTGCTGGTGATCCTGTAATTTGTGGTGGCTGCACATCTGTCAACTTCTAACAATGTTGTCCTTGCTTCTGGTGGCCAACATAACAATTAGTAGCTTTAAATTATCAGCCTGTTGCATGTACCTTGTGTCCTGCGTCTTGCAGTAGCTTGGCAGCGGTCAGTCCAGCCACGCCAGCTCCCACAATAACAACATGATGAGATGTATTTATGTGCAGGAGGCCATACTTCACAGTCTGCAGCAGTTCATTGTAGTCTTTGTCCTCCAGACAATCAGCCAGGTGTTCCTTCATGCTGACAGCAGCAGTGGTGCTGTGGTACAATGTGAGCAGCAGCACACTGGCAGCAACTGGAAACCCACACACACCGAGATGAAAACACTCCATTTTACTCAAAAAGAGAGCTCATGTCACTTTCCATCTTCCATGATGTTGGAATATTCAATTCAACAAGTGGAGAAGATTAAAGCTAAAGTTGGGTTGAGTTAATTTAATTAAAGGTAAGACACTGAAAAAAAGAACTGAGCCTTTACTTACCTTTAAAAGATAAAAAAGTCATAACATCATGTCCGGGTTAGCTTCTCTAACTCAATGTACTCTTTCATTTAACATTATTTTTTTTTCTTTCTGAAAAAGTGAAATGTGTTCCTGAGGTCCACTTAAGCGCCTGCTGAGTAGTAACTTAAACCTCACAAAGTAATTGTTGCTTAACTTTGTAACTGTAGTTTAAACTACAACAACAGCAGGCACTTGTGCCATCGTAACTTGGTTTCATCCACATCTGTAATATTCACCAACGCTTTCTTCAAAGTCATTTTTCTTCATAGTCACTCTTTAGCTGTGATTTCTGTTGTCTAAAAACTTCTACGGTATTTAGTTCTCTCTTTTCGGCTGTTACAGACATGTCTAAACTAACTGTGACCCCCTCAACTCGCATGAGAACCCGCCTCTTTTGTCGAGCCGTGTCGTTTAACTCAGTGTTCTTGGGCTCTGGGAAGTCAGCTAAAAAACTGGAATAACTATTGAATAAACAGTTTATGATTGCTACTGTTTTTATCTAAACATGTACTTTTTAGTAAAGCTGTGTTCACAGGCTGAATATGTATTTATTTATGTCAATGGGATTTTGAATAAGTTTTTTCTCACTTCTAAGAAAGAAACCCAAAGTTCTGGTTTCACTTTCGCTCTCCACAAAACTATAACTTGTATTTTAGGGCTGCATGATTATGCCCAAGTTGTATTGCCATGTTTTGCATTGCCAAAATTTGGGTTATTTATTACAATTAATATAGAAAATATAGATTTAGTTGGTAATGTTTTTGTTTTTCTGTTATGTCACTTTCCAATTATTTCCTTGGAAGTTTCATAAAAAAGAATTTGGTACGAATTGTACGTGAAATATGATTTTTTCTTGAAATAAAAGCTCCATTGAAACCCAAGTAACTGTATTCTCCATATATCTTAATCTGTATGCTTGCCTGTAAATCAATTTCAAGTTTTTGCTTTAAAGGTTAGGCTAGGAATCAATTTGAAAGAATGAAATGAAAGTGTACTACTTAAACACTATCTCTATTGTTGTTAATGAGTACCAGATTACTTTTTTCACTACAGAAAATATTAGTATATTTACATTGTAAAAAAGTCTGGATATTACAGACCCATGAAGTAAAGTGTTACCTTTTATTTCTCTCAACAAAAAATCTTGTTCACCTGCACTTTATACAGATCTAAATCTATACTGTATATCAAATGCACAGCAAATTAATCTTTCAACAAAAAGTCACTTTCTTCACAAGAAAATAGTACTAAGGTACTAAAACACAACTACTAACTAAAATAAACAAATATCTTGGACTTGATTTAGCATTCATAATAACCTAAAGAGACAACTGTTTAATCAGACATCTACAACTCTGACCAGATACACTATGACATGATTAAATATGAAACAACAGCATGAATTATTTCAAAAAGGAAGTAGAGAAACTGAATAATTACACACAATGAAAAGAGAGCTGCAGCGTATGTCACATACAGTATGTATATAATGTTTAATATATATTTTCAAATGTGGACCCCAGGAAGAGTAGCTGTGCTTAAAGGCACAGCTAATGGGAATCCTATAATAAAGTAAACAGTATATGCCAGTAAAGACTGGTCTCTCATTTCATCATGCAGCACTGAAAATAAAACTTTGCGCTTAAAAGCAGAACTACTGTGTAGCGGTTTTCAGTGGATCAAAACCGCAGACAAGGAAACAGATCAAGGAACTGACCACAGCAAAATCTGCACGTACACCACATATTTGAAAGCACCGGATAACTGCAAAAGAATTTAAACCAACCACCTTTAAGTCTCCACCAGTCTGTAAAATGTAATACCAACATAGCAGAGGGGCAGATTTTTATCAGTTAAGTTTCCAAGTTTCTTTATATTTCTTTATATTAAAAAAAATGCTGTCTCCAATGCTTTTGTCTACATAAAACATAACATAAAAACACAATACTGCTGCAAAATACTCACATAATTTCCACTTCACCCAATGTGGATCCATCTCAGTCTTCTTTCTGTCTTTGGTGACACGAGGACGAGAAACAAAGTTTAAACGTTAAATCCTGACAAACAAAAGTTGCATGTCAGATCCAACCCAGTCTCACGCCAGTTTGTGAACTAGTCATGTTAATTTTAAATACATTAAATTAAAATTCGTAATCACCACACGAAGAAAACGACATAATCGTGTCCTGTTCACGAATCAATAGATTCAATAACGTAACCATTTCAGGAACTGCCATGAGACTGGGCTGTCATATCATGAAAGTATGTACTAAAGTATATTTAATTTGTGTGCATTTATCTCATGATCTCATTTGAAGCCGTAAACATCAATGACAACTGCATTTTGCAACAGTTATGCAATTATGTCCTAGTATGATTAACAAGGTCTCGCTGTAGAATTTTACAATGCCTACACTTTCTGTACAACTGAATACCTAGTAACAACATTCATAATAAAAAATGATGATGCACATTCTACACATTACTGTAAGTATTTAGTTTAATTTTCTGTCTGTGTTTTTTTCATATTTCTTCTATTGCAAATAGTTTGTATTATTTTATTATATATGATATAGTTGTATATAGATATGTTTTACTCACATATATTTCAATTGGCAGCGTTTTATGTTTTGATATTGCTTGAATCTTTAGTTTTCTTTCTATTCTATTCATCCAGTCTTGTATAGGCTAAGAAAGGTTTTGAAAATTAAACTGAGATGAACCTCATTTAGGAAGTAAAAGGAAAATCCAACAGATGCTTTCTTATGCTGATATAATAATGAAATTTCAGTTAATAAATGTTAGATGTTATCTAAAGTTATAAATGTTATGAAACATTTCCTACCTTTTGAGGGGCTTAAACAACAAATCCGTTGATGTTAGCTGATGTTAAAGTGACTAGATGTGAAATGTTAGCCTCTTATATACTGTACTGCCTCAATGCTGGAATTTTTCTCTCAGCTGACCAGACTGACCTCAAACGGCATGACTGTGTTGTTTTTTTTTTATTATCATAGTTTGGGTTTCAGTTTTATCAGCTCTTACAATCAGGCAATCTAACTGGCAGGTCTTACGATGAAAAAGGAGGCTGTGTGTCATCTTATGGGAACATTTCTAACAATGCAACCACAATGAGGAAATGCAACATTCATCTTACATTTCATTTGCTTACCCCATTTCTCATTCCCAGTCAAAGGTTTCTAGCGTGCGCTACATGGACCCAAATGCAGAGCAGCAGGCAGACAGGAACAGTTAAGTGATTTAATGGTAAATTGATGATACATAAGCTCACAGTTGAAGGTAGCATGTCCAGACAGAAGCAGATGAGATTCCACTGGTTAGAGGGATGGTGCGGAAACACCATTGACAGTCTGGCCAAGGAGAAGTGTAGATGGGCTGGTATAGATACTGTGGTGAAGGAAATGAGGAACAGGGGGTAAAGTCTGAGGCGTCTGTAGAGTTCCTAGGAGATGCATGGTGGGCAACGGAAGTAGCCGCCGTGATACAAACTTGACCAAAGCGATCTTAAAATGTTCAATTATCGTGACATATTACTGTAACAATAGCCAATTTTTGTATTGTCCACTTGAAAATCAGTTCAAATATACCCATTTGGAATATAATGGGTGCTTTTATCATTAGAAATGATGTAACCCTTAAACGTATATAAAATACTGCAGGTACCATTGGACGGTCTCTTGCTTATAACAACTGAACTCACCAAAATAAAGCATTGATTCTTAAATGGCAGCCATTTGTTGTGGTTGTAGTTTTTGTAATTTCTGTGAGTCAAAGGTTACAAGCACAACATTCTGAGAGATGTGACATCACCTGTTTCTCTGATTACTGGATGTACAATTCAAAAATGTTGGGCTACAAATATAATCAAGAAGAATCAGACCCTAGAGCTCATCTTGCGCTGGATATATTGCTGAGTTGAATTCAAAGCAAGTATAGGGTGGGTCTGCTCTTCATCTGACAAACCTGCTGTGACAAAATGGCGGGGAGGGAGTGCATCACAGAGTGTGCTGTCAATGCAGAACCAGGGCGGGGCAATGTGTAAAACTACATTGCTACAACTGCTACTACTATAGCTATCACTCTTACAAGTATTATGACAACTACTAACTACTACTACTGCTGCTGCTAATACTACTGTCAATATTACTGCTAATATCACCGTGCAGTGGTTTTTATAACATCAGCCTGTTGCATGTACCTTGTGTCCTGCGTCTTGCAGTAACTTGGCAGCCATCAGTCCAGCCATGCCAGCTCCCACAATAACAACATGATGAGATGTATTTATGTGTGGGAGGCCGGTTTTCAGAGATTGCAGTAGTTGATCATAGTCTTTGTTCTTCAGACAATCAGCCAGATGTCCCTTCATGCTCACAGCAGCAGCAGGGCTGTAGTCGAGGACTGCCCTCAGGGCCTCCATCTTTCTGATGGAGAGAGGTGGATCAAAGTCAATGAAGAGGGCTGCTTTGGTTGTGGTTGTTACCAGGACAACGTCAGCAGGAAGGTCTGTCAAAGAGGACTGTTGGCCTGTCTCATACGATACAATAACACCTTTATCTGACTGGCCGATGCATTTGACCTTGGAGATCAGCCTCTTCATCATTTACATCCTCCCCCTCAGCCATGTCATTAGCGGCTATGGAGTTTCATTTCACTGCTATGCTGATGACACACAACTGTACATGAAATCGGAAAAACACACCTCTGCAGCTCCACCACACTCACCTTAGCAGATGCTGAAAAACTGGTCCATGCATTTGCCTCCACCAGACTGGATTACTTTAACACACTTCTCATTGGGATCCCTAACAAAAGCCTGCAGAGACTGCAATATGTTCAGAATAGTGCTGCAAGGATCCTGATGAGAGTGCGAAAATACGACCACATCACACCCATTCTCCATTCACTTCACTGGCTTCCTGTTTCCGCTAGGATTGAATACAAGGTCTCCCTCCTTACCCACCAGTGCATCTATGGAAATGCCCCCCCCCCTACCTGAAAGAACTACTCACCCCTCTAACTACAACTCGATCCCTCCGTTCAACAAACTCAAAACGCCTCCTTCTCCCCAGGACTAATCTCAGCATAATGGGTGATCGACTTTCTGTTCTTCCACTCCTCAGATCTGGAATACACTCCCCGATCATCTGAGGGCACCTCAAACTATTGAGACTTTTAAAAAAGGACTAAAAACATTTATTTTTAGCAGAACTTATGAGTTTTAACTATCCCTGCAAGTCGTTGCAGTATTTGTATTTTATATCGATGTTCTTACCATGCTTTTATGATCTTACCTGTAGCACTTTGAGATTTGCTTCAAATGTAAAGTGCATTACAATTAAAATCTATTATTATTATTATTATTATTATTATTATTATTATTATTATAATAAGGAGAATGGGGTCATGGAGGATGTTAAGAAAACCTTTGGGAAAAAGGTCCCACCCACAAGTCACTTCATCATACCTTAAAAAGAAAAAGACAAAAAACGATACTCTTATTGAATGCAGTCTTGCAGAGAGAGGTCCAAATTTCTGTGGTATGCTAGACCGTTAGCACAACAAACCGTGGCCATGTATAGCAGACCATTGCCATGGAAGCAGTTGTGTTAACTCTGGAGGAAAGCCATCAATCTACAGAAATAAGCCCTGTTAATTTATCAGCTGTGGCAAAAAGTGTGGAAAAGTGGAGCAACTCCTGTCCTCCAATCCAGGTAACGGCAGCAGATCTGGTGAGCGCCTATCGCTACATCTTTATCTACAGTCTATGATAGCTGCCCAGTAACTTCAGCCGTAGGGACAATAGTTACATTGCATTTTTATTACACAACATCCAACTTCATCCGTCATTTCAAGCAACACAAACAAAGGTACGTAATTGTGTCTTTTAGCTAACGTTAACAGTAATAAACCAGCTGGTAAAACTTCAGCTAGTTTAGTTTTAACTTAACCTTAACGATACTTCAGATTTGGTTTCGAATCTATTGCTTAGACATGCAGTATATGTGAAAGTTAATCGGCGACTGATTCAGGGCCATTACGATTAAATCAATGTATGCGTAGTTAACGTAACAGGTTTTGTATGACTTGACTTGTGACTTGCTTGACTTACAGCAGGGACTCGTCTTGACTTGCTTGATTCTCACCATAGTGACTTGTCAGTCCGGTCATAGATCATCTCACTCAGTGCTGTGTACATAAGGCTCTGGTTGTTAAGCAGGTCTTTCAATCGATCGTTTGTGGTGAGAACATGATCCGACCTCAAACTGCACCAACTATACATACTCCGCAAGTCTGAGCTAATGTCTCCTGTAGTCAGGGGTGTTTAGCAATCTTCGATGCAGCAGAGCAGCAAACTGTAGCAGCCTGCAGTGTTTCTATCACAGAAATAGACTGCGGTCAAGCTTGCCGTCCGTCACTCGCATCTCCGTGGTCAAACCAGCTGCCGCTAAAATTGGAGACAGACGCTGGCAGAGTAGAGCGAAGTCTTGGTGACCAGAGCAGACGTAGTAACATCTCTCGCGAAACAATGTCTGATCATTTTAATGAAATGAGCTGGTTTGACCATGGAGATGCAAGAAATATGCACTAGTCCAGAACACAGGACCTTCTTCCTGTATTTACTTTCTTGCTCCCGCCCCCCAGACACATCTGACCAATACGTTCCTGCGTGATTTGTAATGGCGCATTTTGGTATGCTTGGATTTTTCCAGGTGTGAAACCAAACCAAGCCAAACCGAGGGCAAATCGCTCCAAGTTTACAAACTCACCAGCTGATTCGGACCAAAG
Source organism: Sander lucioperca (assembly GCF_008315115.2). NCBI lineage: Eukaryota > Metazoa > Chordata > Actinopteri > Perciformes > Percidae > Sander > Sander lucioperca. The sequence continues at coordinate 12,357,297 of NC_050189.1, forward strand.
CAAACAAACTACAGGTGTGAAAACGCCCTTATATAAGGCACATATTTTTATCTGCTATTCATACAGACACCTAACTCTGCACCTGGCCCGTGCAGCACTTTGGGAATCAATGCCTTGTGCCATTAAGCAACTACAAATTATCAAAAAATAAAGAGATTAAATAATAATTTTGCCTCACACAGACCCATTTGTTATTAATCGCGTCTTCTTCCCTTCTTTGGTGACATGAAGAGAACGATATCTTTCTTTCTTTCAAAAAATTAACTCATTCATAAAGTTAACGAAAATACTATGTTTATAGTGAAGTTGCAATGATAGTTTGAGACAAAACATCAAATAAAATTACAGATTCTTACCATTTAAAGAGCTTCAATGTCAACATCTTCTGTTCGAGTAACTTGAAATGAAAGGGAAAACCTCTTAAATAGACACATTTAGGGCTGGAATTTTTTTCTCGTCTAACTGGCTTAACTGGAAAATGGTAAGACTTCCTGTTTATCTTTTATTTTAAATCAGGGTTTTGGTCCTCATTATTTAGTCTCTTTCTCTCTCTCTCCCCCCCAGCTAGTTGAGGCAGATGGCCGCTCAATAGATTAGATAAATTGGGGGGGAATTGTTGGGTCTTTATATATATATATATACTTATATATACTCTGTAAAAGTGCCCTGAGATAACTTCTGCTATAATTTGACACTATAAGTACATTTGAATTAAATTTTGATTCACTGACACATCAGAATCTGATGATCTAGAATTACTGGTCATGTCTCATCAGAATCAGATCAGAAATACTTTAATAATCCCAGGGGGAAATTATTTTTTGTTACCACTCAGGTATACAACAACATATACAACAGCTGGAGCAGGAACAGGCAGCATGCAGCTTTCGCGCATGCACACTTAAAACTCTCTCTTAACTCTCGCAGGGACAGATACAGCATGACATGAAGGAGAGGAGAGGGAAAAAAAGCAACTCTCAGACTATCTTCATAAAGATAAGAACAGTGTGGGAACAGGAAAAAACACCTCAGCACGTAAGCACACAAACAGTACATTTGCACTGCAGCACAACATAACATAAAGTAACATAAATGTACAGTTGCACATTTAGCGGCGAAGGCGTGGGACTGGGGGTATAGGGTAGGGTGGTCGTAGGGTAGGTCATGATCAATAAAACCTTGAACACAACATCATCATCAACGTGTGTGTGTGTGTGTGTAATCTTATTTATTGGGAACCCTGCCCAAAATATGAACTGAAAGGAGGAAATCAACAAACCATTATTTTAATTATTTAATTCTTCTTGAATTGCCATTGTTAACCGCATACTTCTCATTCACACAGTGTCATATATATCCAGTATGTAGATGAAGCCGTGACACCTCCAATGCTTCTGCTTTTCAGACAGAGAAACACTTTCACTTTGTTGTATTTAACATGCAATGACAATAAAAGATGTATCTAGCTATCTTAAACCACTGTGTATGTTCGGTATGTGGGAGGTCTAGTCAGGCCCGTATTAAGACAATGTGGTACCCCCGGGCACTATACCTCAAATGTCTCAATTCAAAATGTCTATCAATTCAAAAAGCCAAAATCAATACTATATATTGCAGCATTGTGGGTCGGTCAAATATGTATTTTTCCGACTTTATTTCATGGGCCCTGAAAGCAACTCGGCTGATTGGTCAAAAACTTTCAAAAGCATCATGGGAAAGCTAAAACTGCTTTAGCATCACAGCTAACGACAATAAAAGGACCGAAAATGAATAAGATATGGACAAAAGACTATCAACATTAGATCTAAGAATATGGATTTATTGCACAAAGTCCTCTGAAAGAAATACGAGTTCTAGGAAAAGAAGCACAGACTGTAGACCGGTCTTTTACACTTCTCTGCATACTGAATAAAACTGTGTGCTTGAAAAACACGGTGAAGGGTTGGGCACAACAAACCTCTCAACCAGAGGTGGGGGGGTTTGTGTGAAAAATGTTTTTCTTTGCTTGCCAATTACATTGAATCAAGAAAGCCAACCACTTATTATTTTTTATAATAGTTCATATTTTACATTCATCATCCATCCATCCATCTTCGTCCGCTTATCTGGTGTCAGGTCGCGGGGGGAGCAGCTCCAGCAGGGGACCCCAAACTTCCCTTTCCCGAGCCACATTAACCAGCTCCGACTGGGGGATCCCGAGGCGTTCCCAGGCCAGGTTGGAGATATAATCCCTCCACCTAGTCCTGGGTCTTCCCCGAGGCCTCCTCCCAGCTGGACGTGCCTGGAACACCTCCCTAGGGAGGCGCCCAGGGGGCATCCTTACCAGATGCCCGAACCACCTCACATTCATCATTATGATAAAAATGTGGGGGGTTAAACTGGCCACTTTTGATTATTGTTATCATTATTTGCGCATACTTGTGGACCAACTCAACTCTGACAGATTGGGGAGGGGAGTGATAGTGGTCATGTAATATTGATTTATTTATAATTTATTATTATTATTATTATTTTTATTATTATTGTGAAATTAGTGTTCATTAACAAGTAATGTATGGTCTTTCAACAATTTCAAGTGAATAATATAACAATTTACGGAAAATATTGTTCAAAGCTTGTGTCATGTGGTGCCCCCCCCACTGGTTGTGAATGGTTGGTGCCCCTGGGCACTGGCCCAAGTGCCCGTATAGATAATCCGGGCATGGGTCTAGTCTTTAGAATAAGAGCTGCTTTTTTAACTTAAGGAGAATTGGTTGACATTAAAATAAGAAATAAACAAAATGAATCAATTTTAATATCAAACAACAGTGTTTATAGTGGCAGCATGTTCATGATAAAACAATATTGTTTAACATAAACATCCTCAGTATATTTACAACATGTATCTATAATGTAATGAAATCATATTTAACCTATGTGGCACATTAAGATCATTTGCCCCTCACCTGGAAACTTAAAATGTATGTTTGCACACAACTAATAAAGATGGCCAGAATTGCTAAACATGCACAAAAAAAGAGTATTGAAAGGACAAGGATGAAGTAATGGACAAACAACTATTAATTTGAGCATTTAATTCAATAATTTGAGAGCACCAATGAACCTAGATTAAAAGTAGCAAATTTGTATGAAAACATTTTACAGTTTGTTTCTTTGTAATGAGCTGTTTTTGTTATGTTTAAATCAGATCAGCTGTCAATTGCCTGCTCTTTCATTCTCTGTATGTAATGCCCCCAGGAAGTGTGCCAGGCTTTGACATTGCAGCCAAACAATGGAATTGAAATGAACACAACAAACAGTAACTGCCAAACAACCACCAGTTTGATGCAGATTAGAACTGCATGGTGTAAGGACAATCACAATGAGCATTACTCCAAAGGAAGGAATGCAATCACCAAGCATAAGATACAATTTGACACAGACATTTCATTACTATGATAGTACTGATTGACCTAGAAAGTAGACCCTAGAGCTCGTCATGGTGTTGAGTTCTAGCTGACCCTTTGTTAATTATGGAAGCAGCCCTGATCGCAGATTTCATAGATGTCTCGATCCAAGCGTGAGGAAAGGCTGTGTGTTCACCTGCAAAGTGCACCCTGCCTTCACCACTGAAGAGTTCTTTAGAGTACTCTAAATGTTGGTAGGGTGTGAAGAGAGCGAAGGCACCCAAGCTGTGAGGATCCGCACTCCACCTCTTCACCACCACCCCTGTGCAGAGAGACTTGACCCTCTCACCGTGGATCTTCGCCAAATCTCTCAGAGCCAGCTCTTTCAGGTCTTCATCGCTCGCACCTAAGAAGAGGAGGGATTCGTCAGACCAGGTGTAGGAGGCCAGGAGGACGCCAATCTTCTCATTGGTTGGGAAACTGTGGCTGGGGTAGTAGATGAAACGGGATGGCCCGTCGGTGATGCTCTTTCCACCTCGGATGCCATCCTTCTCCCAGAACTTCTCGCTGAAGGTGAGGATGATTTTAGTGGAGCTGTCATAGTGGACTGCCCTCAGTGCCTCCATCTTTTTGATGGAGAGAGGTGGATCAAAGTCAATGAAGAGGGCTGCTTTGGCTGTGGTTGTTACCAGGACAACGTCAGCGAAAAGATCTGTCAAAGAGGACTGTTGTCCTGTCTGGTACGATACTACTACACCTTTATTTGACTGGCTGATGTTTTTGACCTTGGAGTTGAGGAGAATAGGAACATCCAGGACATTAAGAAAAGCTTTCGGGAGAAGGTCTGATCCACCAGTCACTTCATAATACCTTAAAAACAAATACTTGTTTGAGTGCAATGTTGTAGAGAGGTGCACATTTCCAATATGTCAATATGTTATGTTTATGTACAGTTATATTCATAGGTTATGATTTAAACTGGGAGAGCAACATTCAGGCATACGTGTCAAAGGAGTTTTGATGCCGGTTGATAAAAACAACTTTCAATTTCAGGTTTAGGTCAAAAATTTACTTTACATAGGGCTACATGTAAAGCCACTGAATTACTGTCTTTCAGATGAAAATATAAAATGTACTGGTTTTCTCTTGAAGCCAGTACACTTTAGTTTTCCAGACCTTTCATGACCACCTCACATTTTCTGGCCAGGGGTTTTATAATTTTTAACTCTACTGCAAAAAAATATATTCCAATCTTGAATAGTTGACAGTGTGGGATGTAGGGCCTTACGTAGTGTTGTCGTTGATGTCAGTCTGGTCATAGATCATCTCAGTCAGCGCTGTGTACATGAGGCTCTCTTCATTAAGAAGGTCTCCAATCATCCTTATTGCTTCTGAACTCAGATCTCCTTCTTCTTTCAGATACTCCTATTAAACAAAGTTCCATGTAATGCTGTCAGGGTGGCTCAGAAAGAAAGCTTAACAAGTGTTAAAACAAAATCTTTGGATTACGTTTTCCACTAGTCAGGTTTTAAAATTTAAATCAAGAATTATGAATGTACAGACATTTGTGGATGTGGTGGGGAGTTTCAGTAACAACTTGTTTGTTTTCAAATGCAAAACCATGCGAAAATAATGCTATTGATAATGCACTAAAATATCAGTTGTAATTCGCAATTTACCCCACACATTGTTCTCATTTTACAACATTTAATGACATCGTTGTGTTTTACCTTCACAGAGTAGTGGTCATATTTTTTCAGCGCAGCCTCGCAGTCATTAGTCTGCACGTAATCTTTTACCTACAAAAAACAGGAACAATTCACTCATTTATCTATTGAGCTGATGGTGTCACCATGAGTCAAACTGAACTTTGATTTGCCTATAATGAACCATAAAGGTGTAACTCGACTGTATGGTCTAGCCTGACACAAAAAGGCACCAAGTGGAGGTTAGAGGTTGGGCCCAATGAACAGCAATGCCTGTAGTTCAATGTTTGTCTAATTTTCCTATAGCTCAGACTTTAAACATGTCCTCTTTTAATCTTACTGGCCGGAACAGCTTAAAGGACAATTCCGGCGCAAAACGAACTTAGGGGTTATTAACAGATGTGTACCCACTCTGTCGCTCTATGGGACATGTTTTCATGCTAATCGAATGTGTTTGTAGCTTGAAAGACGCTAGCGCGGACTGCTGATTAGCTTACAACTCTAGTATTTGGGGCACAGGGAAAGTAAAAAGAAATCGCTATTTATACCACTAAAAAGGCTCAAAATATCACCACACTTCAACGGTAGCATAATGAGGGTCCCTAAATGTTAACTGAAGCATTGAGAACTTTGTAAGTGTACAGTTTATTAAAAAGATAGTTTAGAAAGACACTCGTGTTCATGTTTACATGCCGCCGCCGTCTTGAAAACCAGTCATGACTTAAAGCTGGCGATGCATACTAAAATCAAAAGCAATTTGCTCAATATATCTGAAATAATCGCACTCTGCATAACTTGTCTAGTGTACTTACTCAGTGGATAACTGTCCATCTGGTCCCTCCGGTCTGGGTCGTCGTCTCCAATTTATTTGCGATGCAACAGGTCCCACTCCGTGCAACACAGACAGTCCCGTTCAGTGGCCATAGCTTCACAATGTCCGCAGGTACACCACCAGTTTCCCGAAGTATGAGGCTGTGTTGCGGCATTGACTACCGGTAGCACTCTCTCTCTCGTAGCCCTTTCACAGAGCTCCCGCAGCTCTTCGTTCAATAAACTGTCTGTACACTTACAATGTTCTCAATGCTTTGGTTAATATTTAGGGACCCTCATTATGCTACAGTTGAAGTTTGGTGATATTTTGAGCCTTTTTAGTGGTATAAATGTGTTGTTTTTACTTTCCCTGTGCCCCGAATACTAGCGTTGTAAGCTAATCAGCGGTCCGCGCTAGCGTCTTTCAAGCTACAAACACATTCGATTAGCATGAAAACATGTCACAGAGAGCAACAGAGTGGGAACACATCTGTTAATAACCCATAGGTTTGTTTTGTGCCGGAATTGTCCTTTAACAATTAACTCTGACTTCTGCAATTAGTGAATTTCCTGGACCAGGAAAGTCCAATATTGAGGAAGCTATACCATTAGTTATGTTGCACCATTATTTATATAACCCTTCTATGTCGGTGAGAAACTACTCTACAAAAGAGAAAAATACATTTGCTTTCCAAGGATGTGTGAATTTGTGTAACTTTCTTTCCATCCCTCCTTCCTTTCTTCTGTCTTACGTACCTTCTGCAACGCTTGTTGTAGCAGTTCGTCGGCTGACTTCCCTTTCTCACTTGGCGTCACGTTGTACTTCAGAATGTCAGGGTCACATTGTACTGTGTACGTCTTCTTCAACAACCCATTAACCAAGTAAAAGGTGTTGGGGTCATACATGATGAAGTTATTCAGCTTGACCTTTAGCTCGTCCGCAAACCCACGAACGATTCTGGTGACAAAGGGGATGGTGGTTAGGTTATCAGGCCGGTTACACACTGGAAGCGTCTCGCGAGCGTGTCAGCCGCGTGGCGTGTCCGTTTATATTTCGGCTCCCATGTTAACAGTTTAGAGCTTACACACTGCCTGCGTGAGACGCGTGCCTGCTAGAAATAGAACCGACGCCTATTTTTCACGCGAGACGCGAGCGTGTTGAAAGCATTTCCAGGCAAAATAGAATAGGAAAATATGTCATTTAGACACAAATGCATATATATAAATGACATCTTGATGTTTGAAAGTCTCTAGGTTTTGACATCAATGTAGAAATGTAATAAAAAATGAGAGAGAAAAGATTTTCAAATATTTCACCTGTCATACAGAACGAAATATTCTGTAACATATTTTGCAGTCAATACTGCCGACGTTGTCTTGCTTCAATCAAATCAGTAGGCTATATATTTATGTTTAACAACTCTCTCCCCTCTGGCGAATTCTTAACAGAAGAAGGACTGCAATGGCTTTTCTTCTGTCAACAACTCAAACTGAAAAAGAACAAATAGCGTTTTAATTTTCCATAGTAACATATGTATGTAGCCTATATATAAAGGGTAGGTAGGATAGGCTACAATAACAACGTAGTGTGTGTTCTGAGTGACGGTCTAACATCAGATAGGCTATATAGGCTCTTTACAGCTACACAAAGTTGTCATAAACAGACAGCCCGCTTACCCATTTTTCAGAGTTTGAATCTGTAGGTGCTATGTCCCGAGATCAGCCCTCCATGTACCTAGCAGCAGGAGCAGCGCCACGTCACACACGCTTCTGGTGTGTAGGAGACAGAAAAATCCGAGCAGCCGCCATGCTTCTGAGACGCAACAGAAACGCCACGCTTCCAGTGTGTAACTGGCCTTACTGTAATGTATCTTTACCGTGTGAGACAGACAGTAAACAATGACATTCACTAACTACTCTTGATGTGTAGGCAAGACATTTAATGGTGGCACATGTAACATCCCTACATCATTTGAGTTTTAAGTTAACAAGACAGCGACAACAGTGGCAGCCTCCAAGGGCCTCAACAACAAAATTTACCTTCTACTATTTTTAAGTAACTCGCCATGTTATTTTTATGTAAATAAACAGGAATGTTTAGCTCTATAGATAACATAACTGAGTCAATTCCACTGTAGCGATAGTAAAACCTTTACAGTAGCTTAACTATTAATTTCTTTTTGATTCTATCCACGTTTCATTTTTATCTCATCTTTAGTGTTCTAAATAATTGTAATAACAATGCTGGTGGATGGTTTCCTTGCAAATCAACCCCATTAAAAGCTGGTAGTTTCATCAGCATCATTTTTACACAATCATGTTGTCTGAAACAGGGAAGGGTTGCATGCCATGTTTATATGTAAATGCCCAACTGAATATTTTTAAAACTTAAACTCACTGGTGAGTACTTGGGATCCTCATGGCTCCCAGTTCAGCATACCAGCCCTCTTCTTCATTCCTGTAGGTCTCCACCCGTCCTCCAACACGACCACTAGACTCTATTATGGTTACCTTGTCAGAACAGAAAAATACAAACAGATAAATACACAATAAGGCCATTATGTAATGTCTCAAAGGTAGTAGGTTTGGTATTGCTACAACTGGACAGTCTAAAGCCCTCTTTGGTGGAAGTTACAGCTTACTCACTCTGTGTCTCCATAGATGATGGGAGACGTAACAGCAGAATAAGACAGTGCTGCCTCAAACACTCCCATCCTGCCAAGGTCATGGAGGAAGTAAACACATAGCACATTCTGTCTGTGCTGAGGTATTTGGGTTAAGCATCTGTGCGGCACCCGCAATATCTCCGTTGACATTGAAGGTTCAGCTAAACTTAATAGCATCAAGCATTAGTTTAAATATGCCTTCAGGTAGACAGGAACTTAAGAGAGTTGGGACGGCACGACATGACATCCTGGTTAACCTGTACGGCCTGCCTAATTTTCTCCTCAACAGAGATTCCATTAAATGCTTCTGTGTAAGTTATTAAAGTCTATCGAACCTTCTTCATGTGTGTGAATATCAATTGTGCTTCTCTTGTGTTAATGTTTAATATGTTTGTTTGTTACGTATGTACTTATCACCAAGGCACATTCGGCCACTACTGTGGCAATTAACTCCTTTCTGATTCTGAGTTTTTCCTTAACACCCTGCTCAAGGCCGGCAGAAGCTAGGGGCAGGGGCCCAAACGTGGGTCTTTCTCACACAATCAAAAGTTAAGAAAATGTGTTCAGCCAATGGAATAAGTAGCAAAGAAAATACCTTTTCTAACTTCTGATTTAGTGGGCAGCCTAGAGCCGGCCTTTATAGCAGTTTTGTGGAAGTTACACCTGCAAAATAATGATAGTGTTCTTGGCAGGACTTTGAGGAAAAAGTTTTGATCCAAAATGAAATACATGCACACGCACACACACACACACACACACACACACACACACACACACACACGTGTTCCCATGAAGTTTTTTGATCAGTTCTGTGGAAGTCGGACCTTCAAAAGAATGTGTTCTTGGTAGAACTAGGAGTAAGAAGATTAGATTCAGAGAAAAAAAGGGCTGAAGACACACCCACACACTTATAGCACATATCAAATTTTGCTGTACAATTAATGTCTTAGAAATAATTGCTTTTAACAATATATTTGTCTCTTTTCGTCAAATTTAAAAGTATTCATTTATTTATTACTTTTTCAACCAAATTAAAGTTTTGAATGAATCCCAGGATACATCTTTTGTTATATATCACTGTTGTTTGACCCAGATACGCAAGTACAGAGCCTATGAAGTGAACCACACCTCTTTATTATCATAATTCAATGTATTTTTGCTTGAATTAACATAAAATTGACGAAAGAATATGAATCCCAGTCAATTAAAAACAAAGCATTAATCACTAACAAAACACAGTGTGTGTTCAATTTCATTGGTTTGAGACACAGCTACAGAACCTTTACTAATTTAACAAAGCACAACAGTGCTTAAACACAACAGACAGACTAACTACATAATTAAAACACGTATAAAGGTGCTTCGGTGGATTGTTATCATTCAAAAGCTGACTTGACTTGCAACTGCGGGTGGTGCGTTCTCTGGTAGGAGTCCATAGGATCATATGATAGCTACTGTTAGGAGACGCTACGTGGGTATTAGAAACGTGTTTGATGGATGCAAACAATTTTTAAATAATTGTTACAGGCCTACGCCCAAGTTGCCAACAATAGTTTCTACGAGCCCACCCTCATATAGCAAGTAAAAACCAGCCCTACCATGTAGTGGTCTTTATACCAATATCAGCTTGTTGCATGTACCTTGTGTCCTGCGTCTTGCAGTAGCTTGGCAGCGGTCAGTCCAGCCACGCCAGCTCCCACAATAACAACATGATGAGATGTATTCATGCGCGGGAGGCCGTTCTTCACAGTCTGCAGCAGTTCATCATAGTCTTTGTCCTCCAGACAATCAGCCAGATTATCCTTCAAGCTGACAGCAGCAGTGGTGCTGTGGTACAATGTGAGCAGCAGCACACTGGCAGCAACTGGAAACCCACACACACCGAGATGAAAACACTCCATTTTACTCAAAAAGAGAGCTCATGTCACTTTCCATCTTCCATGATGTTGGGACATTCAATTCAACAAGTGGAGAAGATTAAAGCTAAAGATGGGTTGAGTTAATTTAATTTAAGGTAAGACACAAAAAACTGAGCCTTTACTTACCTTTAAAAAATAAAAAAGTCATAACGTCCGGGCTAGCTTCACTAACTCAATTTACTCTTTCATTTACCATTATTTTTCTAGGTCTTTCTGAAAAAGTGAAATGTGTTCCTGAGGTCCACTTAAGCGCCTGCTGAGTAGTAACTTAAACCTCACAAAGTAATTGTTGTTTAACTTTGTAACTGTAGTTTAAACTACAACAACGGCAGGCACTTGTGCCATCGTAACTTGGTTTCATCCACATCTGTAATATTCACCAACGCTTTCTTCAAAGTCATTTTTCTTCATAGTCACTCTTTAGCTGTAATTTCTGTTGTCTAAAAACTACTACAGTGTTTAGTCCTCTCTTTTCGGCTATTACAGACATGTCTAAACTAACTGTGACCCCCTCAACTCGCATGAGAACCCGCCTCTTTTGTCGAGCCGTGTCGTTTAACTCAGTGTTCTTGAGCTCTGGGAAGTCAGCTAAAAAACTGGAATAAATATTGAATAAACTATTTATGATTGTTACTGTTTTTATCTAAACATGTACTTTTTAGTAAAGCTATGTTCACAGGCTGAATATTTTGTTATTTTTGTCAGAGGGATTTTAAATTAGTTTTTTCTTTATTGTAGGAAAGAAACCCAAAGTTCTGGTTTCACTTTCGCTCTCCACGAAACGTGTATTTTAGGGCTGCATGATTATGCCCAAGTTGTATTGCCAAGTTTTGCATTGGCAAAATACTGGTCATTTATTACAATTAATATCAACCCAGTCTCACGGCAGTTCGTGAAATGGTCATTGGTCATTTAATCTATTGAGTCGCGTACATGGACACATTTATCTTGTTTATTTCATGGTGGTTAGCACGTATTTTAAACGTATTTTAATGTATTTCAATGGGAAGCATCTTTCGTGATCACATCTCGACTACGGTAGCGAGTAGTATTAAATACTGAAAATCCACATAGGGAGGTTGGTTGGGGTGGTGGATGGGTCAAACAACACAAGACTTTCACCTCAGAGACCGGGGATTGTGTCCCGCGTGTGACGTTAACTTTTCCTGTTGTTCTTTTCCTAAACTCAACCGTCATGTTGTTGTCCCGCGTCCCCCAGATCCCGCGGATCTTGTCCGTCGTGTTACGTTATCTTTCCTCGTTGTTCTTTTCCTAAACCCAACCTCCATATAGATGCTTCCCATTACGTTCTGACCACCACAAAATAAACGACATAATCATGTCCATGTACACAAATCAATAGATTAAAAATAACGTGACCATTTCACGAACTGCCGTGAGACCGTGTTGTTAATATAGATATTTAGATTTATTTGGTAATGTTTTGTTTTTCTGTTATGTCACTTTCCAATTATTTCCTTGGAAGTTTCATGAAAAGAATTTCGTACGAATTGTATGTGAAATATGATTTTTTCTTGAAATAAAAGCTCCATTGAAACCCAAGTAACTGTATTCTCCATATATCTTAATCTGTATGCTTGCCTGTAAATCAATTTCAAGTTTTTGCTTTAAAGGTTAGGCTAGGAATCAATTTGAAAGAATGAAATGAAAGTGTACTAAATGAACACTATCTCTACTGTTGTTGATTAGTACCGGATTACTTTTTCACTACAGAAAATATTAGTATATTTAAATTGTAAAAAAGTTTGGATATTACAGACCCATAAAGTAAAGTATTACCTTTTGTTTCTCTCAACAAAAAATCTTGTTCACCTGCACTTTATACAGATCTAAATCTATACTGTATATCAAATGCACAGCAAATTAATCTTTCAACAAAAAGTCACTTTCTTCACAAGAAAATAGTACTAAGGTACTAAAACACAACTACTAACTAAAATAAACAAATATCTTGGATTTGATCTAGCATTCATAATAACCTTACGAGACAACTTTTTCATCAAAAATCTACAACTCTGACCAGATACACTATGACATGATTAAATATGAAACAACAGTGTGAATTATTTCAAAAAGGAAGTAGAGAAACTGAAGAATTACACACAATGAAAAGAGAGCTGCAGTGTATGTCACATACAGTATGTATATAATGTTTAATATATATTTTCAAATGTGGACCCCAGGAAGAGTAGCTGTGCTTAAATGCACATGGGGATCCTATAATAAAGTAAACAGTATATGCCAGTAAAGACTGGTCTCTCATTTCATCATGCAGCGCTGAAAATAAAACTTTGCGCTTAAAAGCAGAACTACTGTGTAGCGGTTTTCAGTGGATCAAAACCGCAGACAAGGAAACAGATCAAGGAACTGACCACAGCAAAATCTGCACGTACGCCACATATTTGAAAGCACAGGATTTCCAATTTCCAACCACCTTTAAGTCGCCACCAGTCTGTAAAATTGAATACCAACATGGCAGAGGGACAGTCTGATGGCAGTCTTTTATCAGTTAAGTTTCTAAGTTTCTTTATATTTCTTCTTTGTCTAAATAAAATAAAACACAATACTGCTGCAAAATACTCACTTAATTTCCACTTCACCCAATGTGGATCCATCTCAGTCTTCTTTCTGTGTTTGGTGACACGAGGACGAGAAACAAAGTTTAAACGTTAAATCCTGACAAACAAAAGTTGCATGTCAGATCATGAAAGTATGTACTAAAGTATATTTAGTTTGTGTGCATCTATCTCATGATCTCATTTGAAGCGGTAAAGGTCAATGACAACTGCAATTTGCAACAGTTATTAAGAAACACACCAAAAAAGATGATTCTGTCCTAGTATGATTAACAAGGTCTCTCTGTAGAATTTTACAATGCCTACACTTTCTGTACAACTGAATACCTAGTAACAACATTCATAATAAAAAAATGATGATGCACATTCTACACATTAAGTATTTAGTTTAAATTTCCGTCTGTTTTTTTAAATATTTCTTCTATTGCAAATAGTTCGTATTTTTTTTAATATATTATACAGTTTTATATAGATATTTTTTTACTGACATATTTCAATTGGCAGCGTTTTATGTTTTAATATTGCTTGAATCTTTAGTTTTCTTTCTATTCTATTCATCCAGTCTTGTATAGGCTAAGAAAGGCTTTGAAAATTAAACTGAGATGAACCTCATTTAGGAAGTAAAAGGAAAATCCAACAGATGCTTTCTTATGCCGATGAACAATGAAATTTAAGTTAATAAATGTTAGATGTTATCTAAAGTTATAAATGTTATGAAACATTTCCTACCTTTTGAGGGGCTTAAACAACAAATCCGTTGATGTTAGCTGATGTTAAAGTGACTAGATGTGAAATGTTAGCCTCTTATATACTGTACTGCCTCAATGCTGGAATTTTTCTCTCAGCTGACCAGACTGACCTCAAACGGCATGACTTTGTTGGGGTTTTTTTATTATCATAGTTTGGGTTTCAGTTTTATCACCTCTTACAATCAGGCAATCTAACTGGCAGGTCTTACGATGAAAAAGGAGGCGGTGTGTCATCTTATGGGAACATTTCTAACAATGCAACCACAATGAGGAAATGCAACATTCATCTTACATTTCATTTGCTTACCCCATTTGTCATTCCCAGCTAAAAGTTTCTAGTGTGCGCTACATGGTGGTATGGCATCTTTAACTGGGTTCGTTTTTAAGGAACTAAGAAAAGTACATTAAATATCAGCTTCACCACAATGCATTTTTGCATGGTCATACAAAAACCGGTGGTGTATGAGGAAAGGACCCAAATGCAGAGCAGCAGGCAGACAGGAACAGTTAAGTGATTTAATGGTAAATTGATGATACATAAGCTCACAGTTGAAGGTAGCATGTCCAGACAGAAGCAGATGAGATTCCACAGGTTAACAGAGATGGAGCGGAAACACCATTGACAGTCTGGCCAGGGAGAAGTGTAGATGGGCTGGTATAGATACTGCGGTGGAGGAATTGGGAAATGAGGAACAGGGGTAAAGTCTGAGGGCATCTGGTGGATGGATGGAGAATGGCAAGTCTGTATCATACCATCCCAGATTAAAAATAAAAATAAAAATAAAAAAAAGTAAACAATATGGCTAAACAAGGAATTCAAAAGAAACATGCCGCCGCTCACACCGCAGGCCTGCCAAAGAGGGAGTGAAATGCTGACAGCAGGAGCCAGAAATTGCACCCTGACCCAGGTAGAGTTCATCAATGGAAATCAGCACCTGTAAAGGTCCTGACACACCAAGCCGACGGCTGTTTTGAAAGCTCTTATGTGTATTGGATTGATCAGATGAGATGAAAAATGAAAGGAGCCTTGTGTGTGCCTCTCTCACAGTCGTTTGTTTGTTTTCCTCACTTTCTTTGTCAAGCTAAACAGCCAATCATATGAATTGGCTGTTTGGCTGATGGCCGACGACCGCTTAACACAACACACAAGAGACCCCAGCAAACGGAAAACAGGGACACCTAGAGGCTGGGGTCATAATACCAAAAACAAGTGACACCAACCACGCAACCCAGTCTCACGGCAGATCGTGTAAATGTCACGTTATTTTTAATCTATTGATACGTGTTCACGGGGACGTTTTTCTCGTTTTTTACGTGGTGGCCAGCTTAAAGGCCAATTTAAAAAGTCTTTTGAAAATGGTTACATTAAAAGAATGTTCTGAGACTCCTCCTGCTTGGCATTTAAAGGCAGGGTTGGTAACTATTTCCAATGTACACATATTTTATATATAGTTTGAAAGGGCTTTACACCCTGACAGCAATAAATAACGTATGTGTTCTGAAAAAGGAGTGAAAAAGATCTGTCATCTGTAGCTGCTGTAACCTTGTAAACACGCTTAAAATGGCTTTTTTTGGTGGGGGGAGAGTTGTTTTAGGAAATGTCTTATGCATATCTGTTTGTGGGGGATCCCTGAGGGCAGAGGGAGGGGTTAAGACAGAGCTCTGAGGGGATACTCTAAAATCTTGCTTACTTTTTAACATAACCAACCCTGCCTTTAAGCGTTTTGGAAGGTATTGACATCTGTCATTTGTCACAAACTGATTTAAAAGCGCCTGGAGCTCTGAGATAAGAGGCCATCATGAAAAGGAAAGCTGAGAGGAATCTGCTCAGTAGAATCAAGGTTTTACTCAAATCGAACCATGTCACTAATCTTTCTGACTTTATGGCTTCACATCTACAGTAGAGTTCGAATAATTCACTCTTAACTAATATATAACAGACAATTAGTTTGTCTTCACAGCTTCATTTCCCATCAGGGAGATGGGAAACACCCAAACTCTGATTCTCGCATTTGATCAGTTTGTTAGTGTTTCTCTTTTACCTTTGTCAGCTGTAGCTGCAGCTTTGTCTTCAATCAAATTACATATTGATGCTTTTAGTAATGATTTATTAGGAATATGTGATGGAAGCATCAACAGTGAAATGACCAGGAAATCCATAAGCTCTTAATCGTGGCAGACACTTCTTAAACCCTTAATTTATTCACGCAAGAACAGACTCTGTTAAAGCAAGATCTATCAGCCTGGTGGTCAAAATGACAAGGACCCTGAGAAAATGTGTTTTGTATCAGAGAACAAACACAAGTTGACATGTAGAGCATGACCTCTCTACACTGTGATAGTAGTTATTTATTCCACATCTTCTCAACACATCTTTACACGTTCATGAGACACGTACTATTTCCACAGCATTGTGATTATGATAAAGTGTTAACCACAAACTCAGTGTGTCTGCTTTAGATGGCTTCAGATAAACAAGACGCGACACCATTAAGTTAGCAGTTGACCACAGAGAGTGTATTTAAAAACTGCAGCAGTTCCTGTAATCAGACTTCTCACATGTGTGCAAAAACACAGATGGAACAAGTTGGTTTAGCTGTTGGACCATAGTTAACTGATACTTTCTATTAATAGACAGGTTCTTTATTTCGTCAGATGAAGGCTGCATGCAACATTTTTTTTAAATGCTTTGAACTTCACTGAACTTACAACCATGTCAGGCCAGCTCAAAAAGATATGAATACATTAAATATGATCACTGATCTCATACATGTAGCCAATTGTACTATCTAACGGAATATACACAAGCTGCACCATTAGGTCTATTGTGTGGAAATGCTTTATGATGAATAATGCACAGGATGAAAAAAACTAATGGGATAACATTTCTATGGAATTGTACCTCATACAATTTCATCTGACAAAGAAAATTGATTGAAATTGTTGTCTTTTAAAGCTCCTCCTTCACTTAGCAACCTGCAAGACACATAAGATGAACAGAACAAATGTCAATAATATAAAATAAGGGGGAAGTATGTCAATATCAAGCTTGTGAAAAATATAGAATGCAGTGCAGAACTGTTTAGTTTTAAACCGCCTTAACAATATCATAAAACAAATGTGGAACAAAAAAATTAAAATAATCTTTCGGAGTTAAGTAACTGAGGAAATTGATTATCTAGAAATACTAAAATTATGAGACACTTCCCACATTGGTGGGAAACATTTTCATATTAAATACTAGTCTTCTTTTGATGCATGAAGCATGAGAATCAAAGTAAAAGAAGAAATGCTGTTGGAAGTGGTGTGCCAGTGGATCAAACATGATATGGTTTGATGATAACAGTATATGAGTTTCTGACTTAAATAGCGTTCACATCGACATTTGAGTCATAAATACGTCTCAGAAACTCTGGAAGCTTCCATTGATCCTACTTGATGCTTATATTTAAACTGAAGTGGCTATTGTCATTATTATTATTTATTATAATTAAACTCAAATTTATATGAAGTTTTATATAGTCTGTTATGACATTTCACAATTTTAAAACCCTCATACAACCAACTGTTCATATAACCGTCTTATGTTATGACTCAAGTTGTAAATATAGAACACTTTCCAATCTCTACCATCCATTCCATATGACGTGAATGTGGCATAAAAGCCAGTATTACCCTCAGTCTTACCTACTAGATTGAAGAGTATAAGGCATTCTCTGTATATGATGGGTTGATAACTGCTGCATGCTCTGCTTTGAAAATAGATGAAATTATGTCAGTGTGTATAAATAGATTCACCAAAACACTAATTTCACTTACGTTATTGCCAAATTGGTGGTGTCTCTGATGTTGGTTAATCCCAACATCACTTACCATTCAAATTGCTTTTTAATAACAATGAGTCTCACCCAGGTGTTCAGTGTCACCCAGGCCCAAGGTGTAGTAAATAGGTCTAGACGCAAATTCATCCTCATCTGACGGAAAGAGACAGGGGTAGTCAGCTGATAGGTAGATATATCAATATTAATGATGGTGTTTAAGGTTGAGTTGAAATTACAGTTTGTTCACTAGAATACTTTTCATTGTATTTATCGGGGGAAGTTTGACATTTTTGGGAATCTTTCTTGCCAAGAGACTCTTACATAGGTCTGTGAAGTAAGGACCATGAGCCAGAAGGTGGTTAGTTTAGCATAAGGTCTGCAATCAGGTGGAAAAGCTAGCCAAGCCTCTAAAGTTCAAAATACCCCTACCAAAACCTTTAAAGCTCACTAAGGTTTTTGTTTTGCATAAACACAGGGGTTAAATTGGGCCAGAACTTTACTGTATGCTTCCGCTCTCCTATCTCAGATTGAAAATGCAGGTTTATTCTGCTGGACATATGCTGGTTACACTCTGAATTATTATTTATTTCTCATCAGTAAGCTCCCATCCATTGAGTGGCACCAATCTGATCTTAATAAAGGAATGTTCTGACTTTGTTATTTGTGTTTGTGATATTACACACTTATGGTTGCACAATGGCTTTGATTGGTGGGCTTATGAAATATAATGACAACATCATCAAACCTTGAACATCCCCAAGTTTAAGGAAAAAAAGTGAGATTGGTGTGCAAGGAAAATTAGTATTTCTCTTAAAGCTCAATATTAAAGGTGGAATCAATCAGAAACTTTAACTTCAAATTGAATGCATCTCTCAAGTTATTAGGTTATTAGGTATGTAGGTAGCTAACCCTTTTGTTTAGTATAAAGCAAACCCATAACCTTTATACTACATACACTGAGGGGCCTTTCAACCTTGTTTTCTCTGTGGGTTTCTTCTGTGGTTTGAGTCTAGGAAGCTCAAATTATCACCAGCACCTACACTACACGCAGTAATGTGCATGGCTGTAAATTTCTAAACCAAATGATACATTCTAAAGTTTGAGTTGTTTTACCCAATTAAATACACAATTTAGATGATGTGTTAATAACATGATTGCTGTGGTCTGTGTTGACATGAGGTTATAAATGTAAAGTAAAATTTTGACAAAAATAACAATGTCAAGTGAAGTACTGTACCTTTCTTCCTCCTGTTTTTTGTTACGACAGCATACGCCACTTTTGCATCAGCTGCACTGGTTTCTACAGAGACTAAAAAAACAACAATATAAATAGGAAACTAATGTTGCCTTTTAGATCATTTGTTTTTGTATACCATAAATTATTCAACAATTACCAACAGGGATTACGCCAGACCAGGATATTTGACTTTAGGCTTTTTTCAAACTCATATTGTAGTTTAAAGCCCAGTACGGCTACCAAAGATTCATGATGAGATGAAACTGTTTTAGAATGTTGCTGAGAAAAGTTGCAGCGTTCTTAACCGGCCTGTCTCAGCTCAACTCAAACCAGACGATGGTGTGGCTGCGACTCGGCTGGTTGAGTCTCCAGAGGCTGGTTTTAGAACGTAAGTAATCTCGCTTTGGGCAATAGCACTCCGGGATGAGAGAAGAATGTGCTCCGGTTCATTGGCATTTCTTTAAACCAATCACAATCGTCTTGGGCGGCACTAAGCTCCGCACAGAGCCGCTGCAAAATAACAGCGGTAAGGAACTTGTTTTGGTGGAACGTGTACGTTCAAAAGTTGTTTTAGTTGTGTGAGAGAAAACTCAGATTGGACAGATAGTCTAGCTAGCTGTCTGGATTTACCCTGCAGAGATCTGAGGAGCAGTTAAACATAGTCCTCAGAAATCCACCGGAGTTTAAAATTCCAACAATCCCGGAATTGGAACGTCAAGGATATAGATTAGAATGTAAGGGACGCCACCTGTTTCAACAGCCAATAGTGAAGTCATCTTGTCAAGTCAGCTACAATAAAATGATCCATAATCCATTTTATTTCTGTTACAAACTGTTTAAAGAGGCTCAATGTGCGCCCGCAAGCACGTACGGTGGAGCGAGCTTGAGAGTGACTGAAGAGAGGGAGATCCTAGGACAAAGCCGTGAATGAGCCGTTGATTCATCACTAGAAATGTAACTGTAGCAAACATCTCACTATGACTAACGTTATGCACATTCATATTTAGACGCAACAAATTATATATTTAGCTACAAAAAGCCTACATAACGTACAGAGTTGTTGCTATGGAGATGGTACACCATCTCGTCTCGCCGCAGTGGTGTGAACTGGCAGGTTACAGAATGCTGCAGACCGACACGTTGCAAGTACTTGCAAGTTTCAACTCGTATCGAATCTTTGGTCTGAACTCGGCATAAGAGGTCATCGACATGATGACTTTATACTTGATATTTTTAGATAATTTCAATTGTTGCCTTGTGTAAAGCACTTTGTAGTTCTGTTTTTTTTAATTGCTCTATATTTAAAGATCCTAATTAATAAATATAATATCAAACTTATAATATATATAATATCTTTTACATGCCTAGGTAGAATGCTATAAATATACCAGTATACTGATAGATGGTTTGTGTTCTCACCTGTTTGGTCCTCAGGTAAGCCTGATCCAGGTGTCAGTGTGGACAGGTAGAGCAATACTGTAGTACAAGAAAGAAAAATAACAGCTTCAATAGAAAAGCAGGAACTAAAAATAACAGTGTTTTAGACAATATGAAAAAATGTCCCAGTGTAAAGAGTTAGCATCTGTCCTGTTTCTGTGCTTTATTTTGTGACTACAAATATGACATTGAATGAATCCATTTATAAAGGAGTTAAAATAGCCTTCTGTTCACAAAATTCGAACAAATATTAGAAACCCATTTTCAAGTTTTCAAGTTCCCTGTGAAGTCTTTGACCTATAGTGGTGCTATGGAGCAGTTTTTCTAGTTTGTACGCCTCAGTTACCAGCAACAATCCTCATACTGCACATCTCTCTCTCCCTTCTGTGCCAAACTGTTAACAAAAATGCCAAATAGTTGCAAGTCACTAAATACCTCACTTGCTCATTATAAGAAACAGAAACAATTTGGGGACGCCCTGGTAGCTCACTTGTTGAGGCTGCGCCCCATATACTAAGACTCAGTTAACTGCAGTGGCCCCGGTTCCAGTCTGACCCACTACTCTTTGTTGCATGTAGCCTCCCCTCTCTGTCTCCCCTTTTTCTGTCTCCAAGCTGTCCTATCAATTAAAGACCATAAAAGCCCCAAAAATAATCTTAAAAAATAAAAAAAAAATGCTGGTTGAGATATACATTGCAGAGATACCATGAAAGGAACTTCTGTTTCATAGAATGTGATCTGTTGCAGAAGCAGAACTGAGTTTGTCCAAAGGAGTAATTACATTAGCATATAAAAGAGAGCAATCTACAGACACTTAAATGGCACCAACACAATATCAAAGGTTAAACACATCAAAGTTCCACCTACAGTTTGACTGACAGGTGACCTCTTGGAGTGCAGGGCAGCAATAGCTATGAATGTTTCTAGCAGCAAAACTGTTTGAAATGTATCCGTACCTGTGTGCAAATAACCTTTTCCAAGGTGAAGTCCCACTGCCAATAGCAGAAGCATCAATAGAACAGTAACAACGATCCATGGGGTAGAATCAGAGGAGTTGGGATTGGAAGAGGTGGGATTGGAGGAGGTGGGAGTAGTCTCTTCAGTGAAAAAATGGCAGAGAATGATTAAACCTAACTTTAAATCTGCATGCCTACAGCAGTCATTTGTTTCACATGTATGTATAAATGTTATTTTTGAAACATTGCTGTATCTTACCTCTGACAGACAGCCAGGTCTCTGGTGATTCTCCAACTCCAGTGATGCTGCACTTGTAGAGTCCTTCATCAGACTTGGAAACACTGTGGAGGGTCATCTCTCCTGTTGAGCTGCTACTGATGTGGCAGCCATTTCTATAGAAATCAGTTTGGAGGTTGAAAGAAGCTGTCTTGTTTCTACAGCTCAGATTCACAGCTTCTCCCTCCATCACAGGAAGAGCAGGACTCTCCAGGATCACTGAATGCTCTGATCACAAGGTGTGTAATATTTATATCATGTTAAAGTCAAGATGAATTTGACAAAATCTTGTTGTCTTAAATCAAACATACCAGTGACAGTGATGTTGACGCTGTTGCTTCTCTCCCCCCCTTCAGCCTCACACCAGTACTCTCCACTGTCTTCTAGAAAAATATTTTTAATGTTACAGGACAGCTGTTTGGATGCCAGACTACTAGTAGTTCTACAAGAGTGTACTGCCCCTTTGACCCCCTCACAATGGAAAGTTACAGGCTCATATTCAAAGAACTGCAGCCTGTTTGGGTCGACTCGAAGAAACACTGAATCTGACACAAAGGAAAAAAGGGTCAGTTCACCAAAATCACAAGAGAACATGTGTTCCTACTTCCTTCATAATAATAAGCAACCAACTGGTACTTACAGGCTTTCTGATTAAGTGCACACAGCAGGAACAACACACTGATCACTGGAGAGATAAAGAAAAAGAGCCAAATATCACAGAGACATGTTTATAGCATCGATACGTTCATCGATTCCTACAGCTACTGCAGCTGTTCTTAAAGCTCAGTGTTTTGTCTGTTAAATCTCATGAATGGAACAGAAAGGCCAAAGTCAAAAATAAACATTTTGCAGCAGCAGTCCACAGAATTTGTTTAACAGCCTTATTAACTTAAACCTGCTTCATTATAATTTTTGTTTTACTAAAAGGAAGACATAGTCAGTACTCACACAGTCTGATGCGGAGAGCTGTGACCTCCATGTTGTCTCACTGCAAGTATTGAAAGCAGGTGAGAAGTGGCACTTCCTTTGTGGCTTATTTTATACTGTTGATGCAACACTAATTCTGTGCATTAGGTTAAAAACCTTGTCTCAGAGACAGAGCTGCTGCTGTGGTAGAAAAAACCTCAGTGGGTGGAGCCAAAGAACAAAAAAAATCATTCAGAGGCTCAGGAACTATATTTCATGATGGTTATAACAAAACTTGTCATATAATTATGCTATTAATGTGGTATTTTAGATTTTACAAATGACAAAATTTGTTGGCAAGTGGCCATTTTGTTGGCATGTGGCCATATTATACTGTAAATGGGATAAGTTTGTACGTTCTGTGGTGGTAATGGTTCCCAAAGAGGCAAATTGCTACTGTCACGCAATCATGGAACGTACTTGTCAGATATTGTCTCTCAAAGGAAATACATGGGTAAGCATTGTCTTGTGAAAAAGAAAAACCTGTGCTTCTCTTGGCTCTGTGAACTCTTTGTTTAATTTTTCATTTTGAAGTTTAGTGAGGCAGATACATGAACATCTGTCTATAACGGAAGTTGTGTAACTGCTACTTGTTATATTTTTTATTAATGGCTGATTTCAAGATTGTGGCGCTTATCACAAAGGTGTTTCCTTAAATACATGTAGATATACTGGAAAAACATATCAGTAGCACGATTTCCTCTATTCTTTTTTTCAATGTTTCACTTCCACAAACACACGCCTGCACACACACACACACACACACACACACACACACACACACACACACACACACGCACACACACACACACACACACACACACACACACACACACACACATGATTCACAGGTCCTACTCTCCCCCCTGCAGTACATCATTCAAAGTATTAAAAAACATTGTGGACAGACAGACATTTCATTGCATATCCTTTATTAAAAAAGCAGTATATTTACATACAGTTAGACATACATGTAGCTGATAGCTACTGGCCTTTTACTGTCATTAAAATGCTCTTTTACAACTTCCCGTGTCTATCCAAATATTACATCACAATATGGTGTTGATGCAAATAAAACATTTTTCATGTTTTTTAAAGAATTTTTTTCCGTTTTTTTAGATTGTATAAAATACAAACAGAAAGTGAGACTCCCACTCCCCCACAGGGTGTGTTGATTGAGGTGCAGAGATGATGTGGTCAGTCTGCACAGGGTTTGTCAGAGTTATGGTCACAGTGGATTATTAAATGTAGACACGGCTCAAAATAAAACTGTCGTTTGCAGAGCGTCTTCATTTGACTTCTGAGAATCCTCACGTCTCGATTCAGTCACAGCACATCTGCTTCTAGACCCTTAAAAACATAAATTCATAAATCAATCAATGAAAAACAAATCTTAAAGCAGCAGATGCAAGTACCA
Organism: Sander lucioperca; assembly: GCF_008315115.2. Lineage (NCBI taxonomy): Eukaryota > Metazoa > Chordata > Actinopteri > Perciformes > Percidae > Sander > Sander lucioperca. Next base: position 12,381,241 of record NC_050189.1, read on the forward strand.
TCATTCTATTAAACATTTTGTAATTAAAAATGTATTTTCCTCTCCTAAATTGTGTTGTTGATGATGCATAATGCATTGAAAGGAGTATGATGTGGGAATGACTGAGCCCCTGACAATGTTATTGCTGCAACTTTGTTGATATTTGTGAATTATCGTGATTAGATGGTGTGGGAAATGTGAACAGTATTGTTTGTTAAATTGTATAACCTGGTGTTTTGTATTCCATTTGCATTGCATTCTGTTATTCGTTTAGTTTTCTATCTACCTGCCCAGGGACTTTGGGTGGAAAATAGCAATTGTGCTAAAACCTGGTACAATGCATCTCCTCATTTTTATACAAGGTTAATGTTCAATTGTGCACTGTCCCTGTCTAAATTTCTGAGATGTGAACTACTTAAAGGACAGCACTTCCCATCCCTTTACTTTCTTCCTTTTTCAGTTTTGCAAGTGAGAATTTCAGGGGTGGTACTGTATAGACTCCTAAGACACAAAAAGTACACACATCCACCAGCAGGTGGTGCACTGGGCCCCTGGGCATAGACATATATCAATCAATCAATCAAATTTATTTATGAAGCACTTTAAAAAGTAACCAACGTTGCACAAGGTGCTGTGCAGGACAAATTAGAAATCATTTAAAACATTTACAACATCTAACATTTAAAACATGAAATAGTATCATAGTAAAAATGTTTGCACAAAAATATCAGCCTCAGCTGGGAAATGCTAAGGAGAAAAGATGGGTTTTAAGAAGAGATTTAAAATTAGACAGTGAAGAAGCCTGTCTAATAGGCGGAGGTAGGTCATTCCATATTTTTGGAGCTGCCACAGCAAAGGCTATATAAGAGACCCCAACCCCGTCTTCATAGGAACAAGACACCCAAACTCAAAGAGTTTGAATGAGTCTACTTTTTGTCAATTTGGGTCCTTTTGTGGTTGATTTGCATCTATTTTGCACCTCTTTTTTTGTCATTTTCTGGCTGTTTTGAAACTCTTTATAGTCGTTTTTGGGCTGTTTGTAGTCGGCGTGTTTGTATTTTTGGTCGTTTTTGTGTCTCTTTTCAGGCATTTGGCGTTTGTAGTTGTTTTTGTGTATGTTTTTAGTCATTTAGCATCTCTGTGTGATCGGTTTGTGTTTTTTAGCAACATTTTGTGAGTCAGGACCCCTGACCCCTTGGGCCTGTGCCCCAACTTTCTTCTATCCTCATTCATAGCAATAGTATACTCTAAAAACTACAACAGTATTATATTCACACCTGAGTGGACATGACTTATTGTTATTTACCTCAGAGTCTCCCACAGTGCAGTAGTCCCAGCAGCAGCAGCAGAGGAGCCATCATCACCAGGGGGAGAACGGTTCTTAAGATGAGGAACGCATCATCAGAGGACGGACAAGTCTCTGGAGGAACTGCTGAAAAGACAACAGAAAGTATCTACTGTGATGTCATGACACACAGCGGTGACTCAGTGTGTCTTTTATTTTAAGATGAGAATGAAATACATTGTTTTACTGCAGATTGGCTTCATGCACTTTATGCTGCTTCTGTGTCTATATCAGCTATAATTCTGTATTCCAGTTGGAAAGTTTGGCCAACACATTTTGCAGAAGACATGGTTGTTTTAGACGTTGTTTCCATCAATCTGCTGATCATCAAACAATTAGGATAAAAACTAACCCTTTAGTGTCTCTCTGACGGTCAGCCAACTCTCTGGTGATTCTCCAACTCCAGATATGCTGCACTTGTAGAGTCCTTCATCAGACTTGGAAACACTGTGGAGGGTCATCTCTCCTGTTGAGCTGCTACTGATGAGGTGGCCATTTTTATAGAAATCAGTTTGGAGAATGAAAGAAGCTGTCTTGTTTCCACAGCTCAGAGTCACAGCTTCTCCCTCCATCACAGGAAGAGCAGGACTCTCCAGGATCACTGAATGGTCTGATCACAAGGTGTTAGATACTTATATCATGTTAAAGTCAAGATGAATTTGACAAAATCTTGTTGTCTTAAATCAAACATACCAGTGACAGTGATGTTGACGCTGTTGCTTCTCTCCCCCCCTTCAGCCTCACACCAGTACTCTCCACTGTCTTCTAGAAAAATATTTTAATGTAACAGGAAACATGTTTGGATGCCTGCCTACTAGTAGTTCTACATGAGAGTACTTGCCCTTTGACCCCCTCACAATGGAACGTTACAGGCTCATATTCAAAGAACTGCAGCCTGTTTGGGTCGACTCGAAGAAACACTGAATCTGACACAAAGGAAAAAAGGGTCAATTCACCAAAATCACAAGAGAACATGTGTTCCTACTTCCTTCATACTAATAAGCAACCAACTGGTACTTACAGGCTTTCTGATTAAATGCACACAGCAGGAACAACACACTGATCACTGGAGAGATAAAGAAAAAAAGAGCCAAACATCACAGAGATATGTTTATAGCTATGTTGCAGCCTTATAGCATCTATACGTTCATTGATTCCTACAGCTACTGCAGCTGTTCTTAAAGCTCAGCGTTTTGTCTGTTAAATCTCATGAATGAAACAGATAAGTCAAAGTCAAAAATAAACATTTTGCACCAGCAGTCCACAGAATTTTGTAAGAGCCTTATTAACTTCAACCTGCTTCTTTATAATTTTTGTTTTACTAAAAGGAAGACATAGTCAGTACTCACACAGTCTGATGCGGAGAGCTGTGACCTCCATGTATCTCACTGCAAGTATTGAAAGCAGGTGAGAAGTGGCACTTCCTTTGTGGCTTATTTTATGCTGTTGACGCAACACTAATTCTGTGCATTAGGTCAAAAACCTTGTCTCAGAGACAGAGCTGCTGTTGTGGTAGAAAAAACCTCAGTGGGTGGAGCCAAAGAACAAAAAACGTCATTCAGAGGCTCAGGAACTATATTTCATTATGGTTAAAACAGAGAAGTCACAACAAAACTGGGTATTTTAGATTTTACAAATGACAATTTGTTGGCAAATGGCCATTTTGTTGGCATGTGGCCATATTATACTGTAAATGGGATAAGTTTGCACGTTCTGTGGTGGTAATGGTTCCCAAAGAGGCAAATTGCTACTGTCACACAATCATGGAACATACTTGTCAGATATCGTCTCTCAAAGGAAATACATGGGTAAGCATTGTCTTGTGAAAAAGAAAAACCTGTGCTTCTCTTGGCTCCGTGAACTCTTTCTGTTTAATTTTGAAGTTTAGTGAGGCAGATACATGAACATCTGTCTATAACAGAAATTGTGTAACTGCTACTTGTTATATTTTTTTATTAATGGCTGATTTCAAGATTGTGGCGCTTATCACAAATCTGTTTCCTTAAATACATGTAGATATACTGGAAAAACATATCAGTAGCACGATTTCCTCTATTCTTTTTTTCAATGTTTCACTTCCACAAACACACGCCTGCACACACACACACACACACACACACACACACACACACACACACGATTCACAGGTCCTACTCTCCCCCCTGCAGTACATCATTCAAAGTATTAAAAAACATTTTGGACAGACAGACAGTTTATTGCGTATCCTTTATTAAAAAAGTAGTACATTTACATACAGTTAGACATACATGTAGCTGATAGCTACTGGCCTTTTACTGTCATTAAAATGCTCTTTTACAACTTTCCGTTTCTATTCAAACATTACATCACAATATGGTGATGATGCAAATAAAACACTTTTCTGCTCTTCAAAAAAACCTTTTTTCCGTTTTTTTAGATTGTATAAAATACAAACAGAAAGTGAGACTCCCACTCCCCCACAGGGTGTGTTGATTGAGGTGCAGAGATGATGTGGTCAGTCTGCACAGGGTTTGTCAGAGTTATGGTCACAGTGGATTATTAAATGTAGACACGGCTCAAAATAAAACTGTCGTTTGCAGAGCGTCTTCATTTGACTTCTGAGAATCCTCACGTCTCGATTCAGTCACAGCACATCTGCTTCTAGACCCTTAAAAACATAAATTCATAAATCAATCAATGAAAAACAAATCTTAAAGCAGCAGATGCAAGTACCATCATTCTATTAAACATTTTGTAATTAAAAATGTATTTTCCTCTCCTAAATTGTGTTGTTGATGATGCATAATGCATTGAAAGGAGTATGATGTGGGAATGACTGAGCCCCTGACAATGTTATTGCTGCAACTTTGTTGATATTTGTGAATTATCGTGATTAGATGGTATGGGAAATGTGAACAGTATTGTTTGTTAAATTGTATAACCTGGTGTTTTGTATTCCATTTGCATTGCATTCTGTTATTCGTTTAGTTTTCTATCTACCTGCCCAGGGACTTTGGGTGGAAAATAGCAATTGTGCTAAAACCTGGTACAATGCATCTCCTCATTTTTATACAAGGTTAATGTTCAATTGTGCACTGTCCCTGTCTAAATTTCTGAGATGTGAACTACTTAAAGGACAGCACTTCCCATCCCTTTACTTTCTTCCTTTTTCAGTTTTGCAAGTGAGAATTTCAGGGGTGGTACTGTATAGACTCCTAAGACACAAAAAGTACACACATCCACCAGCAGGTGGTGCACTGGGCCCCTGGGCATAGACATATATCAATCAATCAATCAAATTTATTTATGAAGCACTTTAAAAAGTAACCAACGTTGCACAAGGTGCTGTGCAGGACAAATTAGAAATCATTTAAAACATTTACAACATCTAACATTTAAAACATGAAATAGTATCATAGTAAAAATGTTTGCACAAAAATATCAGCCTCAGCTGGGAAATGCTAAGGAGAAAAGATGGGTTTTAAGAAGAGATTTAAAATTAGACAGTGAAGAAGCCTGTCTAATAGGCGGAGGTAGGTCATTCCATATTTTTGGAGCTGCCACAGCAAAGGCTATATAAGAGACCCCAACCCCGTCTTCATAGGAACAAGACACCCAAACTCAAAGAGTTTGAATGAGTCTACTTTTTGTCAATTTGGGTCCTTTTGTGGTTGATTTGCATCTATTTTGCACCTCTTTTTTTGTCATTTTCTGGCTGTTTTGAAACTCTTTATAGTCGTTTTTGGGCTGTTTGTAGTCGGCGTGTTTGTATTTTTGGTCGTTTTTGTGGCTCTTTTCAGGCATTTGGCGTTTGTAGTTGTTTTTGTGTATGTTTTTAGTCATTTAGCATCTCTGTGTGATCGGTTTGTGTTTTTTAGCAACATTTTGTGAGTCAGGACCCCTGACCCCTTGGGCCTGTGCCCCAACTTTCTTCTATCCTCATTCATAGCAATAGTATACTCTAAAAACTACAACAGTATTATATTCACACCTGAGTGGACATGACTTATTGTTATTTACCTCAGAGTCTCCCACAGTGCAGTAGTCCCAGCAGCAGCAGCAGAGGAGCCATCATCACCAGGGGGAGAACGGTTCTTAAGATGAGGAACGCATCATCAGAGGACGGACAAGTCTCTGGAGGAACTGCTGAAAAGACAACAGAAAGTATCTACTGTGATGTCATGACACACAGCGGTGACTCAGTGTGTCTTTTATTTTAAGATGAGAATGAAATACATTGTTTTACTGCAGATTGGCTTCATGCACTTTATGCTGCTTCTGTGTCTATATCAGCTATAATTCTGTATTCCAGTTGGAAAGTTTGGCCAACACATTTTGCAGAAGACATGGTTGTTTTAGACGTTGTTTCCATCAATCTGCTGATCATCAAACAATTAGGATAAAAACTAACCCTTTAGTGTCTCTCTGACGGTCAGCCAACTCTCTGGTGATTCTCCAACTCCAGATATGCTGCACTTGTAGAGTCCTTCATCAGACTTGGAAACACTGTGGAGGGTCATCTCTCCTGTTGAGCTGCTACTGATGAGGTGGCCATTTTTATAGAAATCAGTTTGGAGAATGAAAGAAGCTGTCTTGTTTCCACAGCTCAGAGTCACAGCTTCTCCCTCCATCACAGGAAGAGCAGGACTCTCCAGGATCACTGAATGGTCTGATCACAAGGTGTTAGATACTTATATCATGTTAAAGTCAAGATGAATTTGACAAAATCTTGTTGTCTTAAATCAAACATACCAGTGACAGTGATGTTGACGCTGTTGCTTCTCTCCCCCCCTTCAGCCTCACACCAGTACTCTCCACTGTCTTCTAGAAAAATATTTTTAATGTAACAGGAAACATGTTTGGATGCCTGCCTACTAGTAGTTCTACATGAGAGTACTTGCCCTTTGACCCCCTCACAATGGAACGTTACAGGCTCATATTCAAAGAACTGCAGCCTGTTTGGGTCGACTCGAAGAAACACTGAATCTGACACAAAGGAAAAAAGGGTCAATTCACCAAAATCACAAGAGAACATGTGTTCCTACTTCCTTCATACTAATAAGCAACCAACTGGTACTTACAGGCTTTCTGATTAAATGCACACAGCAGGAACAACACACTGATCACTGGAGAGATAAAGAAAAAAAGAGCCAAACATCACAGAGATATGTTTATAGCTATGTTGCAGCCTTATAGCATCTATACGTTCATTGATTCCTACAGCTACTGCAGCTGTTCTTAAAGCTCAGCGTTTTGTCTGTTAAATCTCATGAATGAAACAGATAAGTCAAAGTCAAAATAAACATTTTGCACCAGCAGTCCACAGAATTTTGTAAGAGCCTTATTAACTTCAACCTGCTTCTTTATAATTTTTGTTTTACTAAAAGGAAGACATAGTCAGTACTCACACAGTCTGATGCGGAGAGCTGTGACCTCCATGTATCTCACTGCAAGTATTGAAAGCAGGTGAGAAGTGGCACTTCCTTTGTGGCTTATTTTATGCTGTTGACGCAACACTAATTCTGTGCATTAGGTCAAAAACCTTGTCTCAGAGACAGAGCTGCTGTTGTGGTAGAAAAAACCTCAGTGGGTGGAGCCAAAGAACAAAAAACGTCATTCAGAGGCTCAGGAACTATATTTCATTATGGTTAAAACAGAGAAGTCACAACAAAACTGGGTATTTTAGATTTTACAAATGACAATTTGTTGGCAAATGGCCATTTTGTTGGCATGTGGCCATATTATACTGTAAATGGGATAAGTTTGCACGTTCTGTGGTGGTAATGGTTCCCAAAGAGGCAAATTGCTACTGTCACACAATCATGGAACATACTTGTCAGATATCGTCTCTCAAAGGAAATACATGGGTAAGCATTGTCTTGTGAAAAAGAAAAACCTGTGCTTCTCTTGGCTCCGTGAACTCTTTCTGTTTAATTTTGAAGTTTAGTGAGGCAGATACATGAACATCTGTCTATAACAGAAATTGTGTAACTGCTACTTGTTATATTTTTTATTAATGGCTGATTTCAAGATTGTGGCGCTTATCACAAATCTGTTTCCTTAAATACATGTAGATATACTGGAAAAACATATCAGTAGCACGATTTCCTCTATTCTTTTTTTCAATGTTTCACTTCCACAAACACACGCCTGCACACACACACACACACACACACACACACACACACACACACACACGATTCACAGGTCCTACTCTCCCCCCTGCAGTACATCATTCAAAGTATTAAAAAACATTTTGGACAGACAGACAGTTTATTGCGTATCCTTTATTAAAAAAGTAGTACATTTACATACAGTTAGACATACATGTAGCTGATAGCTACTGGCCTTTTACTGTCATTAAAATGCTCTTTTACAACTTTCCGTTTCTATTCAAACATTACATCACAATATGGTGATGATGCAAATAAAACACTTTTCTGCTCTTCAAAAAAACCTTTTTTCCGTTTTTTTAGATTGTATAAAATACAAACAGAAAGTGAGACTCCCACTCCCCCACAGGGTGTGTTGATTGAGGTGCAGAGATGATGTGGTCAGTCTGCACAGGGTTTGTCAGAGTTATGGTCACAGTGGATTATTAAATGTAGACACGGCTCAAAATAAAACTGTCGTTTGCAGAGCGTCTTCATTTGACTTCTGAGAATCCTCACGTCTCGATTCAGTCACAGCACATCTGCTTCTAGACCCTTAAAAACATAAATTCATAAATCAATCAATGAAAAACAAATCTTAAAGCAGCAGATGCAAGTACCATCATTCTATTAAACATTTTGTAATTAAAAATGTATTTTCCTCTCCTAAATTGTGTTGTTGATGATGCATAATGCATTGAAAGGAGTATGATGTGGGAATGACTGAGCCCCTGACAATGTTATTGCTGCAACTTTGTTGATATTTGTGAATTATCGTGATTAGATGGTATGGGAAATGTGAACAGTATTGTTTGTTAAATTGTATAACCTGGTGTTTTGTATTCCATTTGCATTGCATTCTGTTATTCGTTTAGTTTTCTATCTACCTGCCCAGGGACTTTGGGTGGAAAATAGCAATTGTGCTAAAACCTGGTACAATGCATCTCCTCATTTTTATACAAGGTTAATGTTCAATTGTGCACTGTCCCTGTCTAAATTTCTGAGATGTGAACTACTTAAAGGACAGCACTTCCCATCCCTTTACTTTCTTCCTTTTTCAGTTTTGCAAGTGAGAATTTCAGGGGTGGTACTGTATAGACTCCTAAGACACAAAAAGTACACACATCCACCAGCAGGTGGTGCACTGGGCCCCTGGGCATAGACATATATCAATCAATCAATCAAATTTATTTATGAAGCACTTTAAAAAGTAACCAACGTTGCACAAGGTGCTGTGCAGGACAAATTAGAAATCATTTAAAACATTTACAACATCTAACATTTAAAACATGAAATAGTATCATAGTAAAAATGTTTGCACAAAAATATCAGCCTCAGCTGGGAAATGCTAAGGAGAAAAGATGGGTTTTAAGAAGAGATTTAAAATTAGACAGTGAAGAAGCCTGTCTAATAGGCGGAGGTAGGTCATTCCATATTTTTGGAGCTGCCACAGCAAAGGCTATATAAGAGACCCCAACCCCGTCTTCATAGGAACAAGACACCCAAACTCAAAGAGTTTGAATGAGTCTACTTTTTGTCAATTTGGGTCCTTTTGTGGTTGATTTGCATCTATTTTGCACCTCTTTTTTTGTCATTTTCTGGCTGTTTTGAAACTCTTTATAGTCGTTTTTGGGCTGTTTGTAGTCGGCGTGTTTGTATTTTTGGTCGTTTTTGTGGCTCTTTTCAGGCATTTGGCGTTTGTAGTTGTTTTTGTGTATGTTTTTAGTCATTTAGCATCTCTGTGTGATCGGTTTTTTAGCAACATTTTGTGAGTCAGGACCCCTGACCCCTTGGGCCTGTGCCCCAACTTTCTTCTATCCTCATTCATAGCAATAGTATACTCTAAAAACTACAACAGTATTATATTCACACCTGAGTGGACATGACTTATTGTTATTTACCTCAGAGTCTCCCACAGTGCAGTAGTCCCAGCAGCAGCAGCAGAGGAGCCATCATCACCAGGGGGAGAACGGTTCTTAAGATGAGGAACGCATCATCAGAGGACGGACAAGTCTCTGGAGGAACTGCTGAAAAGACAACAGAAAGTATCTACTGTGATGTCATGACACACAGCGGTGACTCAGTGTGTCTTTTATTTTAAGATGAGAATGAAATACATTGTTTTACTGCAGATTGGCTTCATGCACTTTATGCTGCTTCTGTGTCTATATCAGCTATAATTCTGTATTCCAGTTGGAAAGTTTGGCCAACACATTTTGCAGAAGACATGGTTGTTTTAGACGTTGTTTCCATCAATCTGCTGATCATCAAACAATTAGGATAAAAACTAACCCTTTAGTGTCTCTCTGACGGTCAGCCAACTCTCTGGTGATTCTCCAACTCCAGATATGCTGCACTTGTAGAGTCCTTCATCAGACTTGGAAACACTGTGGAGGGTCATCTCTCCTGTTGAGCTGCTACTGATGAGGTGGCCATTTTTATAGAAATCAGTTTGGAGAATGAAAGAAGCTGTCTTGTTTCCACAGCTCAGAGTCACAGCTTCTCCCTCCATCACAGGAAGAGCAGGACTCTCCAGGATCACTGAATGGTCTGATCACAAGGTGTTAGATACTTATATCATGTTAAAGTCAAGATGAATTTGACAAAATCTTGTTGTCTTAAATCAAACATACCAGTGACAGTGATGTTGACGCTGTTGCTTCTCTCCCCCCCTTCAGCCTCACACCAGTACTCTCCACTGTCTTCTAGAAAAATATTTTTAATGTAACAGGAAACATGTTTGGATGCCTGCCTACTAGTAGTTCTACATGAGAGTACTTGCCCTTTGACCCCCTCACAATGGAACGTTACAGGCTCATATTCAAAGAACTGCAGCCTGTTTGGGTCGACTCGAAGAAACACTGAATCTGACACAAAGGAAAAAAGGGTCAATTCACCAAAATCACAAGAGAACATGTGTTCCTACTTCCTTCATACTAATAAGCAACCAACTGGTACTTACAGGCTTTCTGATTAAATGCACACAGCAGGAACAACACACTGATCACTGGAGAGATAAAGAAAAAAAGAGCCAAACATCACAGAGATATGTTTATAGCTATGTTGCAGCCTTATAGCATCTATACGTTCATTGATTCCTACAGCTACTGCAGCTGTTCTTAAAGCTCAGCGTTTTGTCTGTTAAATCTCATGAATGAAACAGATAAGTCAAAGTCAAAAATAAACATTTTGCACCGGCAGTCCACAGAATTTTGTAAGAGCCTTATTAACTTCAACCTGCTTCTTTATAATTTTTGTTTTACTAAAAGGAAGACATAGTCAGTACTCACACAGTCTGATGCGGAGAGCTGTGACCTCCATGTATCTCACTGCAAGTATTGAAAGCAGGTGAGAAGTGGCACTTCCTTTGTGGCTTATTTTATGCTGTTGACGCAACACTAATTCTGTGCATTAGGTCAAAAACCTTGTCTCAGAGACAGAGCTGCTGTTGTGGTAGAAAAAACCTCAGTGGGTGGAGCCAAAGAACAAAAAACGTCATTCAGAGGCTCAGGAACTATATTTCATTATGGTTAAAACAGAGAAGTCACAACAAAACTGGGTATTTTAGATTTTACAAATGACAATTTGTTGGCAAATGGCCATTTTGTTGGCATGTGGCCATATTATACTGTAAATGGGGTAAGTTTGCACGTTCTGTGGTGGTAATGGTTCCCAAAGAGGCAAATTGCTACTGTCACACAATCATGGAACATACTTGTCAGATATCGTCTCTCAAAGGAAATACATGGGTAAGCATTGTCTTGTGAAAAAGAAAAACCTGTGCTTCTCTTGGCTCCGTGAACTCTTTCTGTTTAATTTTGAAGTTTAGTGAGGCAGATACATGAACATCTGTCTATAACAGAAATTGTGTAACTGCTACTTGTTATATTTTTTTATTAATGGCTGATTTCAAGATTGTGGCGCTTATCACAAATCTGTTTCCTTAAATACATGTAGATATACTGGAAAAACATATCAGTAGCACGATTTCCTCTATTCTTTTTTTCAATGTTTCACTTCCACAAACACACGCCTGCACACACACACACACACACACACACACACACACACACACACAGACACACACACACGATTCACAGGTCCTACTCTCCCCCCTGCAGTACATCATTCAAAGTATTAAAAAACATTTTGGACAGACAGACAGTTTATTGCGTATCCTTTATTAAAAAAGTAGTACATTTACATACAGTTAGACATACATGTAGCTGATAGCTACTGGCCTTTTACTGTCATTAAAATGCTCTTTTACAACTTTCCGTTTCTATTCAAACATTACATCACAATATGGTGATGATGCAAATAAAACACTTTTCTGCTCTTCAAAAAAACCTTTTTTCCTTTTTTTAGATTGTATAAAATACAAACAGAAAGTGAGACTCCCACTCCCCCACAGGGTGTGTTGATTGAGGTGCAGAGATGATGTGGTCAGTCTGCACAGGGTTTGTCAGAGTTATGGTCACAGTGGATTATTAAATGTAGACACGGCTCAAAATAAAACTGTCGTTTGCAGAGCGTCTTCATTTGACTTCTGAGAATCCTCACGTCTCGATTCAGTCACAGCACATCTGCTTCTAGACCCTTAAAAACATAAATTCATGAATCAATCAATGAAAAACAAGTCTTAAAGCAGCAGATGCAAGTACCATCATTCTATTAAACATTTCGTAATTAAAAATGTATTTTCATCTCCTAAATTGTATTGTTGATGATGTGGGAATGACTGAGCCCCTGACAATGTTATTGCTGCAACTTTGTTGATATTTGTGAATTATCGTGATTAGGTGGTGTGGGAAATGTGAACAGTATTGTTTGTTAAATTGTATAACCTGGTGTTTTGTATTCCATTTGCATTCTGTTATTCATTTAGTGTTCTATCTACCTGCCCAATCTCCTCATTTTTATACAAGGTTAATGTTCAATTGTGCACTGTCCCTGTCTAAATTTCTGAGATGTGAACTACTTAAAGGACAACATTTCCAATCCCTTCACTTTCTTCCTTTTTCAGTTTTGCAAGTGAGAATTTCAGGGGTGGTACTGTATAGACTCCTAAGACACAAAAAGTACACACATCCACCAGCAGGTGGTGCACTGGGCCCCTGGGCATAGACATATATCTATCAATCAATCAAATTTATTTATGAAGCACTTTAAAAAGTAACCAACGTTGCACAAGGTGCTGTGCAGGACAAATTAGAAATCATTTAAAACATTTACAACATCTAACATTTAAAACATGAAATAGTATCACAGTAAAAATGTTTGCACAAAAATATCAGCCTCAGCTGGGAAATGCCAAGGAGAAAAGATGGGTTTTAAGAAGAGATTTAAAATTAGACAGTGAAGAAGCCTGTCTAATAGGCAGAGGTAGGTCATTCCATATTTTTGGAGCTGCCACAGCAAAGGCTATATAAGAGACCCCAACCCCGTCTTCATAGGAACAAGACACCCAAACTCAAAGAGTTTGAATGAGTCTACTTTTTGTCAATTTTGGTCCTTTTGTGGTTGATTTGCATCTATTTTGCACCTCTTTTTTTGTCATTTTCTGGCTGTTTTGCATCTCTCTATAGTCGATTTTGGGCTGTTTGTAGTCGGCGTGTTTGTGTTCTTGGTCGTTTTTGTGTCTCTTTTCAGGCATTTGGCATTTGTAGTTGTTTTTGTGTATGTTTTTAGTCATTAAGCATCTCTGTGTGTTCGGTTTGTGTTTTTTAGCAACATTTTGTGAGTCAGGACCCCTGACCCCCTTGGGCCCTTGGGCCTGTGCCCCAACTTTCTTCTATCCTCATTCTTACCAATAGTATACTCTAAAAACTACAACAGTATTATATTCACACCTGAGTGGACATGACTTATTGTTATTTACCTCAGAGTCTCCCACAGTGCAGTAGTCCCAGCAGCAGCAGCAGAGGAGCCATCATCACCAGGGGGAGAACGGTTCTTAAGATGAGGAACGCATCATCAGAGGACGGACAAGTCTCTGGAGGAACTGCTGAAAAGACAACAGAAAGTATCTACTGTGATGTCATGACACACAGCGGTGACTCAGTGTGTCTTTTATTTTAAGATAAGAATGAAATACATCGTTTTACTGCAGATTGCCTTCATGCACTTTATGCTGCTTTTGTGTCTATAGCAGCTATAATTCTGTATTCCAGTTGGAAAGTTTGGCCAACACATTTTGCAGAAGACATGGTTGTTTTAGACATAGTGAACATAAAATAAGCTATTTGCAGCTAATATTAGCTAGAGAGTTAGATATCTGCTACAAAAGTATGTACAACTAACTAAATTATACCTGACACCACACTTCATCAATCTACTGATCATCAAACAATTAGGATAAAAACTAAATTGTTTTATAACCCTTTAGTGTCTCACCTCTGATAGTCAGCCAGCTCTGTGGTGATTCTCCAACTCCAGAGATGCTGCACATGTAGAGTCCATCATCAGACTTGGAAACACTGTGGAGGGTCATCTCTCCTGTTGAGCTGCTACTGATGAGGTGGCCATCTTTATAGAAATCAGCTCGGAGGTTTGAGGAAGTCATCTTGGTTCTACAGCTCAGAGTCAGAGCGTCTCCGTCCATAACAGGGAGGACTGGACTCTCCAGGATCACTGAACCAGCTGAGGAATATGTGTTTGATATTTAATATTAAACACAAGTTTGAACAAATACTGCTGTTTCAACGTAAACATACCAGTGACAGTGATGTGCACAGATATGCTTCTCTTCCCCCTTCCAGACTCACACCAGTACTCCCCGCTGTCGTCTGGAAAAGCACCTTTAATGGTGCACTACGACTCGTTCGACACCCCCCACTTCGAGAAACCACAAGTCGAACTTTCTGTTTTGATCTTCTTCAAAATGTTCCATCCAGTCAAGCCATCAAAGCCCACACATTTAAAAGAGACAGACTCATATTCAAAGAGTTGCAATCTGGTTGGAATGATCCAAAAAGCTCCATCTGACACAGAAAAAGAGATGACGTTGAGACAAAGCTACTTACCAACTTTCTGAGCGTGTGCACCCAGCTGCAGAAACACCGTCATCACTGGAGAGATCAAGTCAATCAATAATTATGCTCTATTAATTTTTGTCTCTTCTTGATTATAGATGATTATTGCCGGGAGACTGAGAAATAAAAGATGCAGCCACTGTCAGATGTAGTCAAGTCCAAACCACAAATCTATGATTTGAGACATCACAAATAAGTTACCTTCTTATTATTGCCGCAGGAATTTAAAGTATCTTAATTTTAATCAATCACATTTGATTACTTTTTATTTAGAATGATCTCTTCATCAAATGGACTTTGTAGATATCAGAAAATGGAAACAGTCAGTACAATTGTTGGGTTTCTATAAATTATAGTGTGGTCTAGACCTACTCTATCTGTAACGTGTCCTGAGATTACCTCTGTTTGATTTGACACTATAAATCAATTAAATAGAATTTTAATAAAATGTAGACAGTCAGTACTCACGCAGTCTGATGCAGAGAGCTGTGTCCTCCATGTTGTCTCACTGTTGACTGTCTAAACATCACACTGAATTGTAAAAAGCAGGTGAGAACTGGTCTTTTCCTGTGTGGCTTATTTCTGCTGTTGACGCAACTATAATTCTGTGTTTTAGATTGAAAACCTCGTCTCAGAGACAGAGCTGCTGTCGTGGTAGAAATAACCTCAGTGGTTGAGTTAAATAGCAGTGGGAGGAGCCAAAGAACAAAGACTTGCAAATGAGAAGGTCCTTTATTCTCAGACCCATAAACTATATTTCATGATGGTTGAAACAGAGAAATAAGATCACAATTGGTTATGTAAATAAATTAAGTAATGGTATTCTAAATTACACGACATTTTGTTGGCCAATTTATTGGCAAGTGGAAATATTAAACATGGGATAATACTCCCTACGTTTGTGTGTTCCATGGTGGTAATGGTTCCCAAAGAAGCAAAGAACTACTGTCACCCAATCATGAAACATACTTGCCAGGTCTCGTCTCTTAAAGGTTATAATTTCTGCTGTTGATGCCACACTTATTACGTGCTTGAGATTGAAAACCTCGTTCTTGACACAGAGCTGCTGTCGTGGTAGAAATAACCTCAGAGGTTGAGTTAAATATCAGTGCCAACGACAAAAGACTTACATATGATAACACAGATTATAAAACATTGACAGTACATGATAGACACAAGACTGATTATTCAACAGAAGAGAGGCTGTCGTCGTCAGAAGGAGGACAGCATTGGTTGACTATTGACTGTCAGGACTAATGGGAAAATAGTGTGATGTTATTGTAGAGCCACAAAGCTTCACAGACATAGGAGGCCACTGTTACGAGGCCACTGTTTGTTTCACATCTTCTATCAGCAGTCAATGCTGGTTTTCTTTTAACCGTGACCACAATCTTACCCTTATCCTTACCCTTACCCTAACCTAACATCGTTGGGCTGGTTAGTCCACTGCTTTGGTGCAGACTGAAATATCGTAACAGGTATTGGATGGACTGACCTTACATCATGTACTAACATTCATGGTTACCAGATAACAAATTCTAGACTTTTGTGATCCCCTGACTTTTCATCTAGCGCCACCATGAGTTTTATATATATGGTTATTAATGAAACGTCTTCACAACTATTAGGTGGATTGCCATTACATTTTGTATTTTGTACGGTTCTATTCAGAACCTTATTGTTAAGCTAATTTAATAGTCTGTAAATACTTTATTTTTTACATTATATAGGTGTTTACTAGAGCAAAAATGAAAAAGCTACAGTTGGCATTTAATGATCCATCCATCCATCCATCTTCTTCCGCTTATCCGGTAACGGGTCGCGGGGGTAGCAGCTCCAGCAGGGGACCCCAAACTTCCCTTTCCCGAGCCACATTAACCAGCTCCGACTGGGGGATCCCGAGGCGTTCCCAGGCCAGGTTGGAGATATAATCCCTCCACCTAGTCCTGGGTCTTCCCCGAGGCCTCCTCCCAGCTGGACGTGCCTGGAAAACCTCCATCATTTAATGATGCATTCAGAATTTTGCTCAACCTCCCAAGATGGACAAGTCATATGTTAGTGACAAATAATGTTTCTACCTGTCATACTATGTTGAGGGTTTCTATGTATGTGTATGTTGATTAATTAATTCAAAACGTAAATGCAATCATAATGGCCTTAACTTGGGTGACACAAGGTATTCCTTTTGTTTTTGGAAACATTGGAACAAATGTCTGTGTTTAAATATCTGTGGTTTTGTGAACTGCCATGATTGTCTCTGTACTGTTTTCCTCTATTGCATATATTTTATTTTATTATTTTTTATACTGATATGGACATTCAATTGACTCCTAACCCACCATTTTCTAAGGATTGTTTGGATTTGATTAGATTTTTTACAAATGGTCATGAGACTGTATTGAATCCATGTTATGAAAGAATATTTGATGAGGGCTGTCTATACATTGCCACTAGCAAAAGTGATCCATTTGGGGGCAGCATAGAGCTATGAACAGTCAGTTTGATTTCATGGATTTGAATGTTTAGGTATTTGAAAGGTACAAATGTGATCTGTGAGGTAATATCTAAAGAACAAAAAAAAAAAATGCAACATTTGTTGTTTTTTGACATAGTTCATATATTATTAATTTTGAATCAATACAATGTTTACTGTCTTTATAAATATACCATACTGTCTTTACCCATGTTTGCCATAGTTGTCCTACAAGCTCTTTTTTTAGCTTTATTTAATACAGACCTACTATCAGCTACTTACTAAAGCCCCCTGAGGTGATGTGTGATTTGTGATATTGGGCTATATAAATAAACCCAAATTGACTATCAGGACATTATATTCAACATTTGATTTGAGAAAACTATGCCCAGCATCAGCCAAATCAGGGACACACAATTAAGGTCAAAATAATTTATAAATATATTCTAATATTTATGGTTTTCATTTTAACAGAACACATCTGGTGGCTATTAGAATGCATGCTTATTCTTGTTTTCCTTTTGTACAATTGGACACCTTTAATTGATTTATGATCAAATTGTCTAATTTAACTGTATTTATTCCTAAAGGTAATGTCCTGATGTCTAAAACTGCCAATAACAATTTAGATCATGCATTGAAAGTAATTGTATCACTTCTCAGTGTGAATGTCAATATACCTTTCTGGTCAAATATATTTATTTGCATTTTAGGCCTTTATTTGTGACAGGACATCTTAGACATGAAAAGGGAGGGAGAGGGGGAATGACATGCAGCAAAGGGCCGCAGGTCGGAATCGAACCCATGGCCGCTGTGTCGAGGACTGAGCCTCTGTACATGAGCGCACGCTCTAACAGGTGAGCTACCCAGGCACCCCAAACAGATATTATTATGTTAGCAGCTGACCACAGTATATTACAATCTGCAGCTGCTCTGTTCTTGTGAGTTTTACATGAACAAACAAACAGAACAGGTAGAACAATGTGGTTTAACTGTTGCACACTGATGCCTTTAAAGAATCAGAAAAATTAAAATAGACAATTAAATAGACACTGATGCTGTGAGTTAGCTAAAGCTCTCCGATGATGTTGAAAAAGGTCTTTGTAAGTCATTTCTACTTTATAACAAGCCACACATGGTCATTTAATAAGAATCAACCGATTTACTCTCTTTACAAATATATATAACCTGCAACATATTTAATTGTTTCTCTATGTATTTCTTTTAAGAATAAAAATATGTTATTATCTTTTGTCATGGACATACATAACTTCTAAAAGTATGTTCTTGAATGTATTCGAAATTAAAACAGAGGTGATTAAAAATGTAACATATTCTGTTTGTAATATTACAAAAACATCTGTACTCATTAAAGACTCCTGCATTAATGTAACAGTTCTGTGTGGTTGTATGACCTGCACACACACAGAGCTTTGAAAAGCCTCGCCTTCATTCTTCAGTCTCTGCTCTCAGTATCCTGCAAGACACACAAGAGACAGAGAATATAGCTATCAGGATGTTTAGCCTCCTAATCTCCAATAAAAACACATTTTAGTCAAATGTTTCCAGCAAAGCAAGAGTCAAAACACAAATCACATTCCAGTTCAGTTGTATTACCTTTTCATGGTGGCCTGGTTGTCAAGCTGTCTTCACCTTATGGTATAGTAAAGAGGGGTAAAGTCATCATCTGACAGAGAGAAAATTTCAGACATCCTGAGATACGTAAGTGCACGATTGAACAATGTTTTTTATTAATACACACATCCATAGGCCGGAAGAACCATCCGTTATCATGGCTAGGCCTGCTTCCTAAATGTGTAGTACGACAAGGCTTACTTATTGGCCCATTGCATTTTCTATAAACTACTTTGACAAAACATACATGGCTTTGCTTGTGTTTTAAAATCATTATTATGCAGATGATACCCAACCAGTGGTGGAAGAAGTATCCAGATCCTTTACTTAAGTACAATTACTAATACCACACTGTAAAAATACTCTGTTAAAAGTAAAAATCCTGCATTGAAAATGTTACTTAAAGGTGCAATATGTAATACTGACAGCTAGTGTTTAAAATAGTTACTGCAGTACAAATTCAAAATACTGGAGAGAGTTGTCTTCCCCGGCCCCTCCTCCCCAGACTCGAAGTTCACATTGGTTGCCAGGATGAGACCGCAGATTTCACAACAATGTTGCTAGACTTACTTGTCTCACATAGCCAGACATTACTTAACAGCACATTGGAGTAGCTAACGTTAACGTGGCTATATTGACAGTCATAAAAGCCGGTGCTCACTCTGAGCTCTGTACCCAACTGACAGACACACTTCCTCCGCTTAGATTTACTGTGGGAACCGCTAAAAGTAACACTAACGTTAGCTACCTTGCCATCCTCGCCACCCGACTGAACACACTTTATTGGCTTAGAATTACGGCAACAATCGCTATACACCCTGCAAACTCCGGGTCCTCTCTTCCCGGTCTTCTCTTCCTAATTTACAGCCCCCCTTTCTTGGCTTAAAATAACTCACCGTTGTCGGCTATGGCAGCTGAACAGGCTACACCTTGTGATCAGCCGTGGCCCGCTTGCCTGGTCCTTCGGTAACGTTAGCAGTTAGGCGGTGTTAGCCAGGACCAGTCGGGATCACTTTAATGGCTGTGTCATGTGAGAAACATGCCGGATTTTTTTAGGTTGGTACTCCATCTCCCCGTTTGTTTGTTTGCTGCTTCCATGGCTATACTAACGTTACAGCTGTAGCACGCTGGGTTTACGTTTTCACAGGTATATCTGGCAACCCGGACTGGCTGTCAAACTGGGCAATTGATACCAACACACAGGCCAAAACACATTCCATCACGGAACGGAAATCTCAAAATGAGAAAATACTAGCAATAGCATTGTTGTCAGAAAATATAATATTTCACCTTAGCATGTTTCTTTAATATCTGATGATGCATTGAGGTCATTTTTGGATTTATTACAGTAAATATATTACATATTGGACCTTTAAGTAAAAGTATGTCAGTATCATCAGGAAATGTACTTAAAGTATTACAAGTAAAAGTATTCAATGCAGAAAAATCCCCCCATTTTAGAAACTGGAAAGGATCCAAACAGTTGTGTTTAATGGTCTAATCAATTAAGCTGTACTTGTAGGCTAGTTTCATTTTAGTATAAAACATCAGATTTTATAAACTACATGTGTTTTGTGAACAAAAATCTTAATCTGTCAGGTAACTAGTAACTAAAACTGTCAGATTAATGTAGTGGAGTAAAAAGTACAATATATTTCTCTCTGAAATGTAGCGGAGTAGAAGTAGAAAGAAAAGACTCAAGTAAAGTACAAGTACCTCAAATTTGTACCTCAAAGTAATGTCTTGAGTAAATGTACTTAGTAACATTCCACCACTGTACCCAACTTAATATCTGTGTTGAACAAGCACAAAATCCACTCCATGACTGCCTTGGTACAGCTAAAGAAGATAATAAAACTGATACTGTTTGACCCTTTACTTAACATTATTGGAATGAAATACTTCTTTGGTCATTTGATCTTGACAAAACAAGTCAACATCTGCAATATCTTGTCATTAGACGTGCATATTTGAGTGACATCTTAGTTTAAAAAAAAAAAACATGTATCAGGGAGAAATAAATGTGTCCACATTTACACATGTACATGCGTCATATCATTACTGGCCCCATTGTGTATTTATATATACTGGCCCCCTTCACTTCACTACCCACACAACTCATGGGGCTGCGAGGTGGCTTTAAGTACCTGGCGTCCTGATAAAAATAAATCTAACACCTGCATTGTCGTCTAGTGTTTTCATAGTGGTTTCTTGACTCGCGACCATATATACATATGACTGTACAGCCATCACCAGAGCTGCTACACAGTGAGCTGAGGGGCCAATCTACCTGTTTCTGGCTGTGGGTTTCTCGTGTAGTTATAGTCTGAGATGCTAAAATAAGAACCTCTCACCATCACTAGGGCCGAAAGCTCCAGAAACAGACACTGTCTTAGACAGTTTAAACACAAATACACTTTAAAAATATACTATAAATGACAGATTAGTAATGCATTGGTTCTCAAGATTTCTAGTTGTGACACAAAAGTAATGTCTGTTCACAAGCACTGAAGCAAACTTTAGTCTAAAGGAAGGTTAACTTTAATACTAATATAATATAATAATTTAATTGTCTAAGCTTTCTTTTAAAGGGTTAACATGTTGCATTCTGTGTTTCTCAGTGTCAAGTTAATTACCTCTCTCCCTTCTGGGTTTTGTGACGACACCATATGTTGCCTGGGACGGGACAGCTACATTGGCCTCTTCAGGCACTGAAACATAATAACGTAGCAGGTAGGTATATAGGCAGATAATTATTACATATTACATTTGACTGAAAACTCGTACACAGATAGCTTATCTACATATCATTATATAAGTATATCCCTTTAAATATTATTAGTAGTTGGAACAAAAAAAGATTCGAAAGTAGAAAAATGTGTTGCATACTCTGGCTACGTATGCATTTCCCTTTTATTCAGGTGATGTTTCCGCCTTCATGCCTTCTTCAAAATGGACAATCAAGATGACTACAACTTGTGATGTGCATTACATTTCTTTTCATTTTAAATAATTAATAGATAATAAGATATATAAAGGTAGGGTTAATATCTCAGCCCACCTTCATTCCTGGGATAATTTCCATAATGACAAAATACACATTTATATAGTTATGTTAAAAGGAGGTTGGTTCCTCACCTGTTCGTAGCGATGGTAAAGGCTGGAAGGACGAAGGAGACATTAGGGTATCTGTTTGAATGGAAAAAAGCACTTTTTAGCACACTTTGCATTATCTTTATTTCAACCCTGTCTCTCAAAAAAATGTGTTCCCATACAACTAAACTTTGTACCAGTGACAGGCGCACGTTCTGAAACGGTTTCAGTTTCAAACGTGGTTATCGCTGTGAATTAAAACAATGTACTTGGTTAGGTATAGGGAACAAAATCATGGGTTGGCTTTTGGGTTTACACGTGACCCAACCAGCTCTATCTTAGGTACAAGTCCTGTGTTTATGTGACCAATCCATGACCCTGGCGTCTACGGAAACTTTGAAAACGTTTAAGTGAATAGGAACGTAATTTTAGGAGAGAAGGCAGCCTGATTTTTATTCTCCGTACCTCTGTTGATTGTTTGATGTTTCCTATATTGCAGTAATCCCACCAACAGCAGCAAAGCCACCAAGAAAACAGCGACACCGACGCAGAGCAGCAGCAAGAGCTGAGGGCCATGATGAGGGGGAGGTTCAGAGGTAGAATCAGGCTCTTCATCAGCTGCTGGAGAGACAATACAATGTGCTGCATAAGAGACATGATCCTAATGCTGTGTACTTAAAAATATTCTATACAATGTCTATGTCCATTCCTTAATTAACGTTCAACAGTTGTCAAAGAGCAGGTTGAAATCAGTAACACGTTGTCATTTGTAATACTTCAATCAAGTTTTAAAACATGAAACTTGACACGAGGTACACATAATCTTTTGATTTATTTTGAAACTGTGTTATGTCATACCTCTGACAGCCAGCCAGCTCTCTGGTGAGTCTCCAACTCCAGAGATTCTGCACTTGTAGAGTCCTTTGAAAGACTTGGAAACATTATGGATGGTCATGATTCCTGTAGAACTCTTCTCCATGAAGTGACCATCTTTAAAGAATTGAGTGGTGAGATTGGTGGATGTCTGCTTCTGTCTGCAGCTCAGAGTCACAGCTTCCCCCTCCATCACAGTAAGGACAGGACTATCCAGGATCACAGAGCCAGCTAAACAACATATGTTTGAAGAAATATGCTAATTACACAGTTTGAAAGCCTATGCATGGAACAAAGCTGGCCAGTATGGTGGAAGTTTCCTAGTTATTACTACTTTAAAAATATATTGACCAGAGAACTGAGATGTGCACGGACTAAAATGTGAAGACCTTGCGTACTTAGTATTTACTATTGCTTAGTATTTGCATACCATTGACTGTGATGTTGACAGTGTTGCTTTTCTTTACTCCCATTTCACACCAGTATTCTCCACTGTCAGACGCTGGAAAGGCATTATTAATTTTGCAGGGTTCTGTCGATGTCGACCAGGTAGAAGAACATATTTTAATAACTCCTTGAATCTTCCTCATCACTCTCCATCCAGTCAGTCCCTCCAGTCCCTCACAGCTGACAACTATGGACTCATATTCAAAGTGCTGCTGTCTGTTTGGAACAACCTGAGGAAAATATGCATCTAAGACAGAGACACAAAGAATGAGATTATTAAAGCAAACATGTTTCAATGAAATGTGTCCTCTTTCAACTTAATAATTTGAAATTCAAGTCAACAGCGTTAACATTGTCACAAAGAGCCCTATGACTCTTCAAATGTTTTGGAAGTCATCCTCAAATGCAAATCTTGGCTCATGAAGTACAACATGACAGAATAAATCTATGTTTGTACTAGTTTATTACGGTATGTTATTTGAATGCATAATAGTTTTAAGGTATTACCACTTAGGATACAGAATATGAGATATTTAAAGCCTATTTGGGATGTTGTTAAAACTACAGCAAATACACATATTAAAGTTTGATTGATAAACTGCTACTTACCAGCTTTTTGAGAATAATTGTAGTCAACTTGTGCGACCAGCAGCAACAACATAGTCATCACTGCAGAGACCAGAGAGCCGTTAATGTATTAGTTTAACATATATAACACAAGGATTACATGTAAATGTAATATTTTCTCAATTATCAGTGAGCTGATTACAAATCTCTGAATTACCTGTGCTTAAATCTGCCAACTTAAATTCAAAATATATCACTGTATTTTGGATCATTCACATACATTTTCCCCTAAAGAAACTATTCATCTGAACATGTTATTTGACAATGATTGTCTCAATATCTTTCTGTGGACATTAAACAGTCTCAGTACTCACACAGTCTGATGCAGAGAGATGTAACCTCCATGTTGTCTTGCTGTTGCAGTCTGATGTTCAGTCAGTCACACTGAATTATAAATATCATGCAAGTCAGACCCTCCTCTTCCTGCCTGTTTCTCTTCTGGTGAGGAAACAGCAGGCTTGAGGTTTCTGACAGACAGAGCTGCTCTCAGTTTAAAATAAGAAGAACCTGATTTTAGAGCTTATAATTGGTGAACAGAAAAATATTCATTATAAATGTCTTTTGTGACGAGCTGACTTTTTTTAAGCGTCACCACGTACAAACACTATCAGGACATTTTATTGGACATCTTGTTATTTTTAGGCCTGTAGTCAAAAAAAATCATACTAATAGATACTACCAATAAGCCATAATAATAATTACCATCATTATTAGATATTCTCCTTTGAATTGGTTTGGTCTATTCGGACAGGTTCATGTTTGAGGGTACTTTAAATTAAAAAAGAAAAACAAAACATATTGTATGAAGCTAAAATATTTTCTCTCCTCTCATTTACTTTTCCCCCCAGCACCTTTACTCTCTGTACCCGCTTTTACACTCTTTTTGTCTCTCTCTCTCTCTTTCTCTCTCACACACACATTGATCATGATCTAGTCAACTTTTTGACTTAAGGGCGATAGGCTCTACATCCTGAGATTGTTTTATTTTCTCACATTCACACTTATTATTTAGATGGAGATTTAAAAAACGCTCTCTTGGAGCATAAAGTTTAATGAGGACGTATTGTCCTGAATGGTATCTCTGTATTATACTGTAGATATAGTATGTATGCCTCAGCTTAGACTGCAGCCAAGACCTCCATCTAGTGGAAGGTTTTGTCAACTGCATGATTTGCAGTAGACCTGAGAAATACATTTGACTTCATTGATTGATATGTGGTCAGCTCATGGAAATCCATTTTATTTCTATAGGTCAGCTACTGTAAAGACAAACATAATAGATAATATTTCCATATATTTTATTTTTCAACCAATTTTTTAATCAAGAATTTGACTCTCTAGCAACTACTGTTGGTTTACTGTGGTTAAACGTTCACCTCTTCTCATCAAATATTTTTACACATTTAGACTTTAGAAAGTGACAACTCTCTCAGGTAGGCGGCTATTCTTTCTAATGTTAATACAGTAGTGTTAATCAAGTCTCACTCTGCCCTTTGCAGCAAATCAGCACCAAATACATGTTTATGCCGCTTTGACAAAGACATCTGTTGTTAACAATTTCTACTGACACAACTTCCTTGTTCCACCCACTGGATGACTTGTTACTGTAGTATTTTATACAACTACCAACTACAGCAGATAGCAGGTTCAAAGTTCAGTTTGAACTGTAAAAGCAGGTCATGCAGAAACAGGCTGTAAGAAAACAAAAGTATAACACATGGACACACACACACACACACACACACACACACGTTATCAATATATTAGACCAATCCTGACATTTCATATCAGTTAGTATCTCTTATTTGATGCGAAGAATGGCTATGATTTTAATACTTAGTTGACAGTATGCAAACACTAACATTAAATGTGACTGGTAAAGTAAGCTTTGTTTTCTTTCTCCCTTTTTTCTAGAAATGTGATCTTGTATTCATTTGTAACATTCTGTTTATCATTTACAGTTTGTATCAATACAAGATCTCAATAATTTTATTGAACAGTGTTTTAGGCTTAAAGCAAATAGACATGCAGATGTAAACATTGTGCATGCAGTCTAAACCTCTAAAAGCCACACATTCATTTGAGTTTATTGGAAAGGAACTATAAAGCTATAACACATGTTATCTCTTTACAGACGGGGTGGGGTGAAAGTACACATGGTTTTTTTCATGCTATTTTATTCCAGACTTTGACCGTGCAGCTACTCTGACATACTTGACAAAGGTAGGACATTTTAGATGAAAGACTTATTCTTGGCTTAATTTTTCATCATGCCATTAATGTAATTAAAGTATTGCCAGTTTCTGGATTGAAAGTCAAATTGCTATCTTCTCCTGCAATCTTTTTCATATATCTCCGTGGGTTTTGTAGCACTGATTAGTTGCTTATAACACAAGAAATGAGGTGGACGTCTGTTGTTGTGAACATTATGAACCCGCATATGGAACAGCAAATGTAATTTATGAAAAGACAAAACATGACTGTATAATGAATACATTGAGCCGATGACAATAAAATAAAATGTATCAAGAATCCAATCATAGCAATGTACCTTGTGTTTCTACATAGTTAACCTCCTGAAAATCCATTCGGTCTAACTTTCCTCTTTTATTAACTACAATGATTAACTTTGTTTTATTTGAGTTAATGATAACATGTTTAATCACAATCTTCAGTTTAAAAACCACCATTGTGTTGACTTAAAGTCTGAACCATTTGTACGATTACACTGCCCACAGTTATATCAGACTTCTCAGAGTGATACAGAGTGTTTTGAGAGATATTTTAGATTTAATTGGTCTGACATACTTTACTGTTGACTTATTTTAATTTTCAGAACTGCAGGATGATTCACATGAAGGACAGACTCCTCTTGGAACCTCAGCTCAGTGTCTTCAGTGCATTGGTCTTGCATCACACTGTGGTCCTCCTCCTCCTAATACACTCTGGTGGAGGTAAATTAAACACAAACATATGGTAAATCATGATTAGACTTCAGATATATCAAAAAACATACCGTAACATAATGGTCATTAAAGGCTAGACAACTACAAAAAACACCCAATACAATACATTTTACAACCCAATAAAACACAAATGCACTTAGTGGTTTTACTGCCATAGCCTTACTTGGTTTGAAATGACCAGAAACTAATGGTCGTGATACCTACAGGAAATAGCCATAGGATGGCTGGGTCATAAAACACAGGGCTTTCAACCTGGGGAGCGAAGTTCATGTCCTGGGGAAAGTATAAGATTTTAACCTAGGAAAGTGTTTTAATCCAAACCACCATCTTTTTTCTCTTCTTATTTCTTAAATAGTCGTTTTGGAGCCTAAAATTAACTCTCTGCTGCAAGATGCTCACTTTTTGTCAGCTTAACTTAACTGTAATGTCCACTGAAACAACTAGCAGCTCACAGTGCCCTGTACCCGGCTCACAGTCACATTTTGTCGGCTAAATTTAACTGTAGAGACAGCTAAGCTCAACTGTCATTTTGACCCATCGTCACGTGACCAGCTGGCGGTCTACTAATTTCGTAGGATATCTTACGAATGGGTGTCCATAAGTTTTGTACAATATCATACAAACCTGTCATGGGTATGCATTGAATGATATGTAGGAGTTGGATAATAAACATATGCTTTTTTTTCCTTAGGTCAGTCTCAGGTGATTGGTACATCTCAGCCAATAGTGGCAAAGGTTGGTGATGACATAACTTTGCCATGCCACCTGGAAACTGTTGGGGATGCTACTGACCTGACTGTGGAGTGGGCGAGACCTGACCTAGAGCCCAGATTTGTCTATTTGAGACGAGACGGCGTGGAGCTTCAGCTTGAGGAGCATCCATTGTACATGGGGAGAACATCACTGTCCACCAAGAAACTTACATGTGGAGATATTTCTCTTAAACTCTCCAAAGTAAAACTCTCTGATGCAGGAACCTACAAATGCCTTGTTCCAAAATCTGGTACAGAATCTGTTGTCGAGCTTACTGTAGGTAAGTTGGCATGAATCCATTGTGCACTTAAAGTGGCTATATCTAACTTTCAGTTTGTGTTGATTCTAGCGGTCACTTTGCACAAAAGCTGTAGTGTTTTTAGCACACCGGCTGTCGTAAAGGTCTTTTCTTCACGGAGCTTCATTGCCAACTGTATTCCTGATTCACAGTTACCAGGGGGTTATGGAGTCGCGATGAATATTTCGCTCAGACAGAAAATCATTAATTTACAATAACAGAATACGTTACACATGCACCGTCGCATTTCAAGTGTTGCATACGGTAACTTAGCCTGGATGCATCCTTGGCTAAACTGGGTATCACTGTCAATGTGTTACGAGCCAAAGCATTAAGAGTTTGTTGTAGCAACCAATGTATATAATAACTTAGATTAATAAAGCGCATTTCATGAAAACCACGGACGCTAGAGGCTGCTAGCGTACAACCACATTGATGGCATATGTACACGGGTACGTGTAAACAAACACTTTTCTGAAAACTGACAGCTGTGCACAATGTTAGTTTTGAAAACGTAGAGGTTGAAATGTCCGTTTATGAAAATAGCCGGCCACATGTAAACGTAGCGTAAATCTGATGCTGGCAGATATTTTGGTACTGTTCATGGGCTGACCAGAAGGGCACCCACAGGGACATTTGGGTTGAACAAAAAAGCATTTGGGCTAGTCAAAATGGATAATTGGATGGACTAAAACAGAGGTACTTGGGACAAACACATGGGCACTTGGAATGACCATGGGAGGGCATTTAGGCCAACCAGGGGACATTTGAGCTGAGCAGAATGGCATTTAGGCTGACCAAAGGCACACAAAGACAAACAGAGGGGACCAGAAGTACATTTGGATTCACAGTACTGGCAGTACTTGGGCTGTTACATTAGGGAAACATTAGGCATTATTAATCAGCTGTGACAACTTTATATTCAAACTATTTCTACTTTTTTAGGTTCTGTCTCCTCACCTGACATAAAGATATCCAAAGTCAGCAATGGTGTGGTTCTACAGTGTGAGTCTAAAGGCTGGTATCCAGAGCCTGAGGTGTTGTGGCTGGACGGTGAGGGAAACCTCCTCTCTGCTGGACCTACAGAGACAGTCAGAGGTCCTGATGATCTCTATACTGTCAGCAGCAGAGTGACTGTGGAGAAGAGACACAGCAACAGCTTCAGCTGTAGAGTCCAGCAGAAGAACATCAACCAGACCAGAGAGACAACTATCCATCTTCCAGGTAGAAAAACACATTGATGCTATTACTTTGTCAGAGACAGTATTGTTGTATTTACACATCTATTGTGTTCATTTTAGATGATTTCTTCATGGAGCAGTCTAATTCTGCTGTTCGCATCACCATCTGCTTGGCTGTCTGCTTCATGTCTGTCATGGCAGTCTTTGTTTTGTGGAAATGTGGACCACACCAAATCAGTAAGTTAAAACTTCACTTTTCTTCTTTACAAATCTGAAGTTACTCTCACATTTATTTGATGGCTATTTTGACATTGACAGTGAACGGCTAAGAAGGGCTGAGAACCACCCGACGGGATCTTAGCCATAGCGTCATCCATTGCAATCATGGAACATCCAACTTGTTGGCTGTTATCCCACTCATACCTTACTCATTTGAATTTAATAATTTCACTCTACAGTTTTTCCACAATTTTTCACCAATCAGAGTATAGAAATATAACTGGCCACTGTATGATGATCAATAGAAAATATATATTAATTAAGTAATATAAAAACATGTAATTTGACTAGATTTTCCACCAAATGTTGTGTCACATTTGGGAATTAAATGCTAGATAATTCTGCAAGAGAGGTTTGAACGTCAAACTAAACACCCATCTCTTCTGTTCACATAGAAACCACAAACGGCAGCACAGAACTTCAGCATCTGGTGGAGGGAGATAAAAGGACTCAGTTGGACATGAAAGAGGAAAAACTTGATGAGGACTTACAGAAGAATGAGGGAGATTTGAAACATGTACAACAGGTGATTCAAATATTGATGAACCAGAGAGACAAACTGAACTCACTACTGGATGAGGACAGGACACAGAGAGAGAAGAACAACGAGAAGCTGAAGAACCTCCCCAAAACAGACACAGGTAAAAAAATGGAAAAGCGTGTAAAGACCAGAGAGGATCTGGACAGGAGAGAGAAAGAACATGATGAACTGTTATGGAACACAGGGGAGTTACAGAAGACAGCAGAGCAGATTATTACTATAATGACAGAAAGGAAAGAGAAACTAGAGAGAGATAAGGAGAAAATAAATGAACACCTGAAAGAGACAGAGAGACAGAGAGAAGAGACTCAGAAGAAACTTCAGTTAGAGCAGCAAGTGAGAGAAGAGGAAAAAAATAATCCATCCTCCAATGATGATAAATGAAGAATTACGTATTCATATTAGATCCACAGTGTTGTCAATCTACCTGATCATTCCAAACCAGCTGTGACCACAGTGAAGTTTGTCAGTCTATTCTTTGCTCACTTCCTCCAGGTCAAGTCACTAAAGAACCATTCACATTTGACATCATTAAAATGAACGAAGCAGGGTGCTGCATTAACTTGAATTTCAGAAATCATTTTTTTCTCATCATTGTCTTGCATAATGTTGCATTCTTTTTAAAAGATTGTACTATATTATTCTTTTGCTGTATTTGCTGTAAAATTCATGTTAGGCTGTACTTCACTGACATAAATAATACTCACTGACATAAATAATACTGTGATTAAATAATCCTGAAAATGTATGATAGATATCAGCATCACCAATTATTTTATTAATGGTTAAAGTTTAAATACAAATTTATAGTAGGCATATTTTTATTTAATTTTACCCAGATTTGATCTTTTGTCCCAATTTACTGATTGTGCTGTTGTGTTTACTTCAGGTTAGACAGTAACAGTCATCCCACAATCAGTTTCTCCTAACACTCCTAAAACCAGAACGTTGTTTTTCTTGCAGTCATTGATGTTTTATAGCTGAGAAATACAGATGTGTTTTTGATAACAACTGTACATGACAAATAAATGAACATTTTCTAGTCCATCTAATGAAGGCTGTCACATTTGTTTGTGTTGCTCAAAGCTGTACTGGAATGTTATTGCAGGTAAAACTCTGCAACAACCAGAAGACACGTTGACAGAGATTTGGTCTTTTATCTGAAGTAATACACAGTTAAAAAACATAAAAATTTGATGGATAAGATTGCAGGAGGTGATTAAAATGATACCGCAGCAAAGACTGTTTCTTAATTGTAATTAATGTACTCAGACAAGAAGGATACAAGTATAATGTTTACAATTGCTTATGCTCCTTGTTAAAGTACCTTATTGGAGGGATGCCAAACACTGCAAGGCATTATCATTTATTTACTACTTTACAGGTATCCAAGCTTTCATACAGTTACTATTTTAATTAAAGTTATCAAAACTAAAATAAAATAAATGAATGATTGCCTCTTGAATGTAAAAAAGGCATAAAAGATCTGAGGTTGCACTGCTTTCTTAAGTTTGATTTAAGCTGTTGAACAAACTGATGCTGTGTTTTTGTAGAGAGAATGGACTAAAATATGTGAGTGAAAAGAAGCTGAAATATTTCACTCACTGGTGTAAAAGTGCAACATTTGCCAAAAAGCCATGTTTCAAATTGTAAGCAAAATCAAATGTACCAATTTGTCACTCTGCATGAGTATAAAATGATGACCAGCAGGAGGGTAAAAACAACAAACCTGCTTTGAAACAATTATTCTTAGATAAAAACCTTTAAGAGTACCGTGTTCAGCATTCATTCTGTTTAAATTAGTGAAGTATTACAGGCTTGCTGTTGCAAAAGGCTTTCAACTGGGAAGTAAATTTGACTCGTCGACAACTGGTATCAGAACTCAAGGATGTTTCACCTGACGGATGAAAAATGGCCAAAACTGTGACTCTGTACTAGAGGATGGATACCAAACCCGAGCCCATCGGGAGCCGACAGTACCCAATGGGCCGGGCCAGGTTCGGACAGATATTTAGAAATGATGTTCGTGTTCGGGTCGGGCTCGGTCACATCAGCACGATAAAGCATTTGTTGTAAAATGGTGCTGCGGCTCCTTTAAGAGAGCGCAGTGTGTGTGTGTGTGTGTGTGTGGAAAGTGGGCAGAAGAGAGATAGAGAAAGAGGAAGCAGACGTGTTGTAGATGTGACCGGAGCAGAGTTGGTGGAATAAGTTAACGTTTTGTACACAGTGTGTGCGGTGTCCGAGATAAACCCCAGACTGAAAGCCAAGTTCATTCATTTGCTCACCAGAACCCCCCCGTTATTCATTTTATAACGTCGTCCCTGGAGGTAACGAGTCTCCCCTGGTTTTCTGACCGCGGTCGGAAACGAAGCAATCAGGAAATATTAACACATTATATAAACATTTTAAATTAAACAGATCATTAACGTGCGTTAGTTTCTCCGTGTGCGCTGATGCACTCATCTGTTGACATTTCCGAATGCCTTCCTACAGTTCCTTAATAAAAGCAGGCTTTCCACACAAACAAACGTACATGTGTCATTAGTGTGAGAAAAAAATGAGATTTTAACTGTGTCGGGCTCGGGTTGGGTTAGGTTACTGCTCTGTCGGATGCGGGCCGGGCTCGGACAAAAAATGCGGCCCGATCTGCACTCTACTCTGTACCTACAATGTTTTGGTTTCCCATCCCACTCTTGTCCTGCTGTCATTAACACACTGCTGTACAAGTAACTTCACCCAGGAGACCGGGGTTTCATCTTTCAAACACACCCACAATATTTTCCTAACCCTAAGTGGTTTTACCCTGCATGTTCCTAAATGACAACAAGGGGTTCTGGAACCAGAGTGTTAAAATGTGATGCCAAGGGTCCTGACCAAGCGAGTATTTGACGATTTTATTTCATGTGAGGCTGTCTTTAACTGACTAAGTGCAGTATGTGTGAATAAATAATCATGCACAATGTATGATATATTCTATCAGTATTTACTGAGTTGTTCTGTTTCCTTCAGATTAGAGTAAATAACACATTTTGGTGGTAAAATCAGCTCAAAGATGAAATAGGGAGAAAAGTCTGCTGATCTGCCACATAATCACTCGATCAGAATCAGAATAAGAAAAGAAAGTAACACAAGGAATTTGCCTTGGTGGTTGGTGCTTAATAAACAAACATATTGGACATTAATTTGAAATAAACAATAAATGCAGAAACAAATACATACAAAATAGCTGTTTAGAAAAAAAAAAGAAAATAGAGGCTGAATGGATTGAGTGCATACTGTGCAAAAAAGATATATAGTATGTGCAATGGGCAGGTGTATAGTCCAGGATGTAGGTTAATGCAAAGTGTAGTGACTAGGGGTCAGCAGAGTTTCCTCCCAACACCTCCAAGTCAACGGAAAATAAAAACATTACAGTTTCAGTTGCTGATGTTTTTAGTTGAAAAAATGCCATTGAGATATGTTGTTGATATGCAGATTGGGTTTGTCTTTTTTTATAATAGCTCATTTTTATGTTTTGTGATGTTTTGATAATAACTATTTAAAAAATGTAAATTTAAATTTAGTATTTTTAATCTTTTTATTAATCAATGTCATGTTTTTACTGAGACACTGACTGAATATGTTGTATGTGTGTGCAGCAATAAACCATATTTTGTAAAGAAATGAATGAATAAACCTTTATTGTGAATACTGTGCAGAACATAAACCTTTCTTCGAGGCATCATAGCTACCAATGTCGTTTCTTGATTAAAAAAAACCCAGTAAAATACAGTAAACTGCAGACCCTGAAAAATTTTGCAAAATGAATCAATTCATCCTGGAGGATGATGGTGTTTGCTGGACTCTGCTGAGCTGTGATGAAAATGTTACCAGAGGAAAAAGGCATCCCAGCTAAATGCCCACAATTCATACAATTTGATAGATTGGCAGGAATACAAACACAGCAAACTGAAAATTAAAGACAGGCAGAAATGTATACACAAGTCTTACTCTTATTTATTGACTTTTACCTTCCATAGACACAGCTAGGACAAATACTGTATGTCTGTGATACACAAAGAGGCAAATAGAGAAAGCTAATGTATTGAAAGAAACTTTAATATTTATAGTTGAACCAGCCACCATAGACCAAAGGACCAGTGAGGGTCATGTATGAGTGGGAGACGTCTTGAAAAACAAAACTGAACCCTAACTCATGATATTGTACGAAAACTTTTGCACAACAATTTGTATGATATTATATGAAATTAAAGTGACTGGTCACATGACAGTTTAGTTTAGCTTAGTCTTTAGAATTAAATTTAGCCGAGAAAAGAACGATTTTAAACCTGGTACGGAGCAACGTGAACTGTTGCAGTTAAGTTTAGTCGATAAAAGGTGACTGTCATGTAGCAAAAACAGTTATGTTTAGGCACCAAAACGACTAGTTAAGATTAGAAAAAAGATTGTGCTTTGGTTTAAAAAACGGAACAGGAACACTCGTTTCCTGGGTGAACGTTTTGTGTTTTCCCCTTAATGTCTTCCGGGATATAAACACCACTTCCCCGCCTTAAAGCCCTGTTTTTTATTACCCAAACATCCACCCGACCTTCCCCCTATGTGGAGCTAAGATTAGAAAAAAGATTGTGCTTTGGTTTAAAAAACAGTCCTCTTAAGTAGTACTCCCGACACAGGAACACTTGTTTCCTGGGTGAACTTTTTTATTTGTTTTACCATTAACGTCTTCCGGGACATGAACGCCATTTCCATGCCTTAAAGCCCTGTGTTTTATTACTTGTACTGTACTTTATTGTCACATACACATACATGTAGCAAAATTCATTTCTCTGCATTTAACCCATCCCTCAAGGGAGCAGTGGGCAGCCATTTACAGTGCCCGGGGACCAACTCCAGATCTGTGCCAGTGCCTTTATCAAGGGCACTGACTGGAGAACCTAGTACATGTTTTTTGATGGTGGGGGAAACCGGAGCACCCAGAGGAAACCCACCCAAACATGGGGAGAACATACAAAATCCACACAGAAAGGGTCGGAACGACCAGGATTTGAACCCAGAACCTTCTTGCTGTGAGGCCACAATGCTAACCATTGGGCCCAACGTCCACCCGACCAAACATCCACCCGACCTTCCCCCTATGCGGAGCTTACATTTTGTAGCTATATGTATAAATGGTTCATGAGAACAGCTTTCTACAAGCTTTCTTTCTTTTGTGTGGTTTGTGTCTAAGAAGCTTAAATTATCACCAGCATCAGTAATGTCTAAAATTAAACATAAAATAAGATATAAAGCAGGCCTTTTGAAAATAGTCAAGCGTTTATCTGTGGTTACTGAACGTTTTCTGGTTTGGACAGTCTGATAATAACCACACCAAGTGGTAACAGAACTGTGAAACCTTTTCTAGTCCATCTAATGAAGGCTGCTACATTTGTTTGTGTTTCTCAAAGCTGTACTAAAATGTTTGCAGCTAAACTGTGCAACAACAAACCGCATAAAAAGCACATAAGATGACTTGTTTCTTAATTGTACTCTTCTAATCTCCCCACATAGGATGGAGAGATTGAAGTATGATGGTACATGAAATACTTTATCTTATTGACCAAAGTCATTCATTAAACTCTTTACACAGTATTCTCTGTCATTTACTCTTCGTTTGTTCCGTCTGGCAGTTACCTTCACATTTACAGTTAGAGGGAATCAGTTGGTTTTGTGTGACTCTGAGTTTCCCAGAGTGCAGCAGTCCTACCAGCAGCAGCAGCAGAGCCACCATTAAAATGGTGAAAACTGTCCTTAAGATGAGGTAAATATGACAGGAGCAGTCTAAGGGGGGATGAGTCTCTCTGTGAAGTGCTGCAAAGACAGAAAACAGGTGTTTCAATGCATTATGTGCTTGATAGGGTACATAAGGTGATGCAAATTCATTTATATAGCACCGTATAGAGATGCTTGTTGAATCAGTGACTTCTTTTAAATCACTTCTTAAAACACACTTTTATAGACTTGCTTTTATGTGATGTCATGTTTTTATCGTCATTGTCTTTTTTCCGTATCACCTGTTAATGTCATTTTGTTAATTTTATCGTTTTTTTCTGTCCTTTAAAGCTGCCCCATCTTTCCTTTTTCACTATTAAAATGATGTGTACATATGGGTATGTGATTTTGTTTTCTGTGTAAAAGCACTTTGTGATCTATTGTTTTTAAAGGTGCTATACAAATTAATGTATTATTATTAATACTATCATCATACACAGAGACCATTTAAAGTGTTTCACATGCAAAACAGCAACACAGAAGGATGCAATGACATCAATACAAGTATGCCATTTTATAATGGTGCAGAGAATTTTAAGACCAAACACATAAAATACCCATAAACTACACAATGACGCTAACTTAGTTTTTAAAACGGCTACAGTTGTGTCATGTCTTAGTTCCAAGGGGAGCAGATCCCATTAGTGGGCAGCATAATGGCTAAAACCCATTTCAGCACACTTGGATTTAACTCTGGGCACAACTAACTGATGAGTTTTGAAACCCTGTTATTTCTCACCTCTGACAGCCAGCCAGCTCTGCGGTGACTCTCCAAACTCAGAGATGCTGCACCTGTAAAGTCCTTCATTAGATTTAGAAACAGCACAGATGGTCATCTCTCCTGTGGAGCTGGTGCCGATGGGGAGGTCATCTTTATAGAACTCCGCTATGAGGGCTGAGGAGGACATGTGGCTTCTACAGCGAAGAGTCACAGCGTCTCCCTCCATCACAGGGAGAGCAGGACTTTCCAGGATCACACCCTCAGCTAAAAAAACAGGATTAAATAACTAAATAAATGTATCAGTTTTAATAGAACTGGTCTATCCACAAACTGACAATTAGTCATTAAACAGCAACAAAGTTAAGGTGCAGTGTGGATGTATAAGCACAGGAATACACTGTGTAAAAAGTTTTAATAAAGTATTTCAAACACACTATTAGAAGTTGCTTTACAGTAACAAAAGAGCTACAGTAAGTAAAGAAACAAACCTGGATTTAGCCAAGAATAAGTCATGTCATTTACGTACACAAATCATAGGTTTATGTTAAATTTCTACTGCATGTTTTATTATTTTAATTTCAATGTTTGTTTGTTTGGAGGTTTAAAGGACAATAGTAACGTGTTTTGGTTGTTTAGGCCCCTTTACTTTTAGTAAATACAATACAATATAATACAATACAGCTATTGTTATTTACTACAAACTATGTACTCATAAGTTATTGCTGATAATCTTCCGCAACATAAAATGGCAATGGAATTTATTTTCACAAACGTTTAGTTCAGCTTTTCTGCATCTTTTATTTTACAAAATTAAATATACGTATTTTGGGGATAATGGGTTATCAATAAATACTTTTTGTGAATAAATATGTCCATTACCGGTGATAGTGATGTTGACAGTGTTGCTTCTCTCTTCTCCAGTCTCACACCAGTACTCCCCACTGTCTGTTGAATAAACGGGTTTGATGGCGCAGACGGATGCTGGTATTGTCACCCAGGTACTGACACACTCGCTGACCTTTCCCGTTTCCTTGATCATTCTCATGACAGTCCACCCAGTCGTGGTGTTAAAACCCTCACAGTTAATAGAGATGGAGCTGTATTCAAAGAGCTGCAGTTTGGTTGGAACAATCACAGCTTCTAAGACGGAGATACAGAGAATGGATTATATTAACTCGAAATACTCTGATGATATGATATTTGCCAGATATTCTCACCCTTCGCATAAAAAAATGAGTTACAATAATACAGTTGAATTAATAAACTTTTGCTTGGAAATTAAGAGGGCCATGTTATAATACATTAAAACGCACATATTTTTGTGTCAGTATAAATTGACTGACTGGTACTTACCACTTTCCTGAGAATAATTAAGGTTAACTTGTGCAATCAGCAGCATCAACACATTCATCACTGTAGGGATGAAAAAGAGTATCAGATAGAGATGTTTATATTTGGGATTTCAATGTCTGTATGTATGTATAACAATTATTCATTATATCAATGTAATATGAACTCTTTAAGTAATAAATAAATAACTTTTTACAGCCTTTAAACTTTTTTCGTCGCCAAGTGTCACATGAAGGTGGACTCAGTACTCACACAGTCTGATGCAGAGAGCTGTGACCTCCATGTTGTCTTCCTGCTGACTGTCTGAACATCAGACTGAAAACAGCTGACAAGTAATGTAGGTGAGAACCTCCCCTTCCTGTGTGGCCAATGGATGCAGCTGACACAAAAGTAAGCTACTGCTGAACCTAGAGTGGCCATGTTTTAATATCTGCTCTTAAATCCCTGTTATCAAAAACCCTCTTCCGGCCATAACACATGGTGGAAGCGGAGTATTGCTGTAAAGTGTTTTTACATTTTCCTTCTGTACATATTACAATGTGTGGAATCTGGCTGCAGGGATTTTCTCTCATTTGGCCACAAGAGCTTTAGTGAGGTCAAACCATAGACTGTAAAAATCGAATACAATATTATAATTTAATACTTTCACCCAGGAAATGCGTGTTTGTTTGTTCCTCGGGAGTGTTTTAATCCAAACCACAATCTTTTTCCTAATCTTAACTAGTCGGTTTGGCGCTGTTGTTGTTTTTCATGGCTAAATGCCAGAGCTGTATCTCTTCTAGCCACAACCCTCTGTACCCCCTGGACAGTGGTTCAGAGTCTGACCAAGAGACTTAAACCACCACATTTTATACAGTTGGCTTCACCTTTTAACCCTGACAAGTTAAAGCTATTCTCAGATATGGCATTTGAGATGTCTAACAACACCTAGTGTGCGGTCTCAAAGAAATGTGGACCGCTGCTGCTTATTAATCTTTCGGCCTAAAGTCAGCGCAGTACGTTCAAACCACAACTTCTGGTTTCGTAAGATAAGTGCGCATCTGGAGATGTACTAAGCCACAGGGTTCAGTCTGGGGACAAGGTATTGCAAAATTAGCATAATAAGAAAAGAAATAAAATACACAGTGGAGCATACTAAACTAAAGACAAAACAATAACAACTGTAGGCTGCAACATTTTTGAAGCAGGACACATGCTTGGGATTAAAAATCAGGATATCTTGGCCTCTATTGTACTGACTTGGACCATCTGTCTCTTTAAGGACGATCAATACTAAATCGCTGGAGTACCCCATTAACAGTTACAGTACTGTGATTGTAGGATGTTAAGCGGTTTAAATTATATATTGTAATTGTTTCAGACCAAACTAAATCTTTGGGGCTTCATTTTATTTTTATCAGATAGTGCAGAATGCAGATAGACAGGAAAGGGGGAGCGAGAAGAGGTGACACGCAGCAAAGGTTTTTTACGTGCCATAATACAAGTCAGTAGCTTGTGTATTCTAATTATATTAATGATTTAATACGTATATGTGACATTTTTACAAGCTGCTTCAGTACTTGACCACAGCAGTTCTGTTCTTATAAACAACCACTTCAGATGTGAGGGACAGAAAGGGAAGCTAGAAAGATGTGGTTTAACTGTCAGGCTCATAAAAATAGACGCTGATGCTGCGAGAGAGCTTAGAACCACATCTGTCCATTTTTTTGAAATACTTTGAACAATCATACAGCTGCACTTATTTCAAAATCAATCATTTTATAAACAGTTATGGATATTTTATACTTTATTATGAGAATACACAACACTCCACACTAATGTCATCAAAATTATAACATTTAAAATAAAGTCCACACACTATACATCCATATAACATTTAAGTCAAAATATTACGGACTTAAAGCAGAGTAACTGTAACTGTGTCCCAGTCAGACATCTCTGCTCTCAGTGACCTGGGGGATACATACATAAACATAATAAAGATTGCACAATGGAATATACTACACTCACTGAAAATCTTTTTGGGTTCATACAAAATAATTATTGTGGGTTTACTGTAGACTTCTCTACTTCTTTCAATATTACTGATTCTTACCTGATCAATCGTATAAATATAAGGCATATGTATCTGTTGTACCTGTTGCGGGAGTGTCGATGACTGGTGTCACTGAAAAGTTATTTTATATATTCTTTCATCTAATTTTAAAACTCAGTGGTTGCTACATTAGTTTAACCATGGAGGAGATGAGTTGGAGTACAGTACTGTGCACTGAGGGGGGAAATGTTGAGCCATAAAACTTGACGCAAACACAAAGTAGAGGTAACGCAAACCTCTTACTGTTCCGTTTGAGAATAGCAAGATATTAAGAATAGATGAAATGTGGTAAACAATAATTATCTTTGTCTTTTGCTAAAACAACTTCTATAATGAAGATACTGTAATCTACAAATACATACATGGTTTGTGTTCTTCACCTGTTTCGGTTTTAGGCCGGTTACACACTGGAAGCGTCTCGCGAGCGTTTCAGCCACGTGGTGTGTCCGTTTATATTTCAGCTTCCATGTTAACAGGTTAGAGCTTACACACTGCCTGCGTGAGACGCGCGTCTCGAGCCGCGCCTGAGACGCGTGCCTGCTAGAAATAGAACCGACGCCTATTTTCACGCGAGACGCGAGCGTGTTGGAAGCGTTTCCATGCAAAATAGAATAGGAAAATATGTTTAGCCTATATGTCATTTAGACACGAAAGCATATTAATAAATGACATCTTGATGTTTGAAAGTCTCGAGGTTTTGACATCAATGTAGAAAATTTCAGAGAAAAGATTTTCAAATATAGCACCTGTCATACAGAACGAAATATTCTGTAACATATTTTGCAGTCAATACTGCCGACGTTGTCTTACTTTAATCAAATCAGTAGGCTATATATTTATTTTAAGTTTAACAACTCTCTCCCCATACGTGGAACACGCCTATAAAGGGTAGAATAGGCTACAATAAGTGTGTGTTCTGAGTGACGGTCCAGCTACACAAAGTTGTTATAAACAGACAGCCCACTTACCCATTTTTCAGACTTTGAATGTGTCGGCGCTATGTCCCGAGATCAGCCCTCCCTGTACCTAGCAGCAGGAGCAGCGCCACGTCACACACGCTTCTGGTGTGTAGGACACAGAAAAATCCACGCAGCGGCCACGCTTCTGAGACGCAACAGAAACGCCACGCTCGCGCGGCGCATCCAGTGTGTAACCGGCCTTACCTGAGTGACATCTTGGCATTGACTTCTTTGACAAAAAGCAGACTAACACTCTAGTACAGAAAAGAAAACAGTCAGAGGATGCATTCATGGCCCGTCTTGTTTTGCTGTTGGTATCATCGTGGTCTTGTCTGTTTGCTCCCTGCCATCCTGTATTTCTGCAGTTTTCTTTCTTCTTTGGAAACAAATACATATAGGCTGTACGTTGGAAATTGGATTTACTTAATTCTAAGTAAGTAGTCAGTAACTAACATTTGAATAAAATAATGAATGAGTAGGTTCTATAAAAAAAGGACATGGCCTTTGCTTGTACTGTGTCTTTTTAAAGTCACTTTCCTGTATAAAAGGCAATGCTGCATACATACAGTAAACTTTCAATTCAACAGTTTCCCTCCCGTTTGTACACAGATAACATGCACCATGATTATGAAACTCAACTTGGAACTGGAGAAATGGATGAGCTTGTAGCAGTCAGTCCAAAAATGAGGAAGAACAGGAAGATGTGATTTATTTAGTTGTATTTATTTATTATACAACTACATTTAGTATTGATGCAACAGAAGAAAGGACTCTCCAGGGACACACAGATATCACAGCTGGAGAAGTTGCAGGGAGAGCGGTGGGAGAATGAGAAGGAACTTAAATAGTAAATACAGATAGGATAAACATGATAAATGAAAAAAATATTAGCGGTAAAAAGGAACTGGACCACAAAAAGACTAATGGCATTGAATTTAAATTATTTTAGATTTATATTGCTATTAATTTGAGAACCACCGACACAATCTAAAAACCCAAATCCAGCACAAGCAGAGTGATAGTATAAAACATATATATTTTTCAGATTTTTGCTTAACATCGTTCTCTATTATGATCAAGTCTTTCCTTCATTGAACATAATTTATGTGACACGTAGCGACTGAATTTGGGAATTTGTAAGTAAAAATGTTGTAAGGTTGTCTTACACTCATTTCTTTTTTTTAACCAATGTTACAAAATCGCTCCATTTAAGTCAAGCTTTAAGGTTTACTGTTTATTGGTTCAGTGGATTGAATGCATAATGATCTCTTACTCAGTGACCAGGGCAAACTCATTTACTTTTACACACTAAAAATACACTAAATAAAGAGAAATAGATTTGAATTCTCACAATGGAGAACCAAAAATGTTTTCTAATCATTTAACAATATTTTAAGCAATTTTCAGTTGCATTAAACATTTTACATACATTTGTAGATCCTGAAATAAGATAATTAACTTCAAAGCATTCAAGGTAGGGTTGTTCATATTGTTTCGTCCGCCTTTATATTAAAAAAGGACTTCCTTTATATGTTACTAACAATGTTTGGCCTTTGGAGGACATCATTGAGCTACACATGTTCTCTTAACACAGCAGGTCTATCATTGTATCTGTGTTGGCATGCTTTTTTTGTGTTTTAAAGATAATTTTTCATCATATCGATGTGTGACCCTTTAACTGCACG
Organism: Sander lucioperca; assembly: GCF_008315115.2. Classification (NCBI taxonomy): domain Eukaryota; kingdom Metazoa; phylum Chordata; class Actinopteri; order Perciformes; family Percidae; genus Sander; species Sander lucioperca. Next base: position 12,423,514 of record NC_050189.1, read on the forward strand.
GATTACCTTTTTTAATGTATATGAATTTATATAGGATATACAAACTCCACCCTGTAATAATATTACATGGTCTAGATTTGACCATCTCATTACTGTTAGTGTGTCTGCCTCAGGTCAAACTGTTTAAATCATAGTTGGCAGTTGACCACAAAAGGTTTAGAGGCTGCAGCAGCAGCGTCTGAACAGGCAGAGCAGATAGAACAAGGTGGTTTAACTGTGAAACTATAAGAAACAGCTACCTTTTAAAAATAGACTGATTTGAGTCAGTATAAGCTCTTAGATAGAGGCTAATCTCAGAGACTAAGAATCATGTCAGTCTATGTTATTCAAAAAGATACCACTCATTTAGGGACTGATACCAAAAGCTGACATTAACTGCTGATTTGTTTTTTATCTATTGGTTTTACAGACTATAAAGAGCTTAAAATAATGAAAAAGTACTTTTACTAAAGCCATTGGCAAGGTTCAGGTTGGCTCAGTTGCACTCTGGAATGGTTGTAATTTAAAATATACAGAAAATATTTCAAAAACTTTTGAATGTACATCAAAAAATATAAAAACATTTTCATAGTTTGAAAAGTTACAAATTACTGTAGAGCACAAATTAAAGGTTGCAATTTTTCATCTTGCACACAGTATGTAACTGAGCTTTAACAGTTTCCCTCCATCCTTCAGTCAGTATTCAGTGTTTTGGCTGTCAGTGACCTAGAAGAGACAGGTCATACAAAGACAACAGCTGTCAATATAGCAAAAAACGAAATAAAATTATGATATGATACATTTAGCTCCTTTGTAACCTTATTTTTGTCATGGCTAGTATTGTGTGTATCTGTGTGAATTTGCTATACTTTTGTATAATTTATGATGCAGATTACAGCAAGTATGCATTTGCTATACTCTGTATAATTTTTATGCAGATGATACCAGGTTTTATATAACCTACTAATTGACTCATCAAAAGTATTGCCTTGTATAAGTAACTGGCTTTAATTGACAATTCATTAATCAAATTTAATTAACCTTATATAACTATGATCAAATGTATTTCATCATAGCTTCTGAATTTAGATTAGATTCAATTGTATTGTCATTGTGCAGAGTACAAGTACAAAGACAACGAAATGCAGTTTGCGTCCAACCAGAAGTGCAAAAAAAGCAGAAAAGTGCAATGTGATATACAAAGTATAGACAGGTGGTGCATAGGCAGGACAAGAAATATTTTGCAGCGTTATGAGAGCAGAATGAATATGGCTATGTAGGTTAATTGTCACCGGGATGCAGAACAATAGTTCAGTAGGGTGATAGCCGCTGGAATGAAGCTTCCTCTGAACCTGCTGGTACGGGTGCGGAGAGACCTGAAACGCCTCCCGGAGGGGAGTGGGATAAAAAGGCTGTGGTTGGGGTGAGAACAGTCTTGATGATGCTGCGCAGGCATCGCTTGCCCCAAATTTATGATTATCATGATCAAAGAAGGACCAGATTTGCTCAACTGGACTCAAAGTTAACCTTCACTTTTGTGATAGGTTTAATGTAATATTTTAATATAATTATATAAAGATAATCCAATTAACTTGTTTTGCTTCATGAGATGGCTGGAATTAAGGGTTTGATAAATCTTAAACACTGTTCGACTTAACTACATAACTTTCTTATCATAGATCCTGATATATTCATTGGCCATTCTTTTAATGTCCCACTGTCAAGATCTAGCACTCAATGTGTCTTCTTGAAGTCAAACTAATCTGTACTAAAATAACAGTGTAAGCAGTTGACCACAGTTATGCTATTTAAAAGCTGCAACACCTCCATTCTTGTAAACAGCATCTTCAATTGTGTGAAAAGAGAGTAGCTAGAACAAGGTGGTTTCACTGTTCCACTCATAAACCGCTCCCTCTTAATAATAGTCACTGATGCTCTCAGTAAAATGAAGCTCTCTGAAGACTAATGTTGATAATTATTACTGAGAACCACATTATACTGGCTGGAATTGAATCTTGAATATACCAAGTTTGTTCAATTTAGATGGATAAATTGCATTGTGTGAATGCAGTTATCCCTTTTTCCAACAACTAAGACATAACCTGTTGCATCTGATGAGGTTTGTGCTCCACTTTCAGTCCACTGTTATGTAATTCCTTTTAATTAAATATGAGATAGTACCAAGTAAAGTATCTCTTACCATTCTCTTTGTTTTGACAACAGCATACACAGGTGCCGTTTGATCAGCTAAATTTGCCTCATGATAACCTGTAATATTAAAAAAATATGTCAACAAAACTATGAACTAGAAATTATTAAGTAGGTATGTAGATAATTTCTTGTTACCAGTTGAGACAGGTGACAATTTAGTTGTTTATACAATCCTAAGAACCTGTCCCCGGTCATGATTAGTGTAATGTTCTCAGTTTAATCATGTGAGAAGTGATATCTCTGAAAAGCTTTCGGAAAAGCTTCACAGTTATAAACACTTTCAAGACATACTATTCTAATAAAAGACCTATGTGAACACATTTCACATGTGACATGTGTGCTTTATTTGGTCGTTGCAACAACAAAGCAAATTATGTCACAACCACAGCAGCAGACATAACTGTGCAACTTCGAAGCTAAGAAAGACCTATGCTCAACATTAAACACAAATCAAGTATAATGAAAATAGAATAAGATTAATTTAAAGAAGTACCCATTTTTGTCTTGTGCTCTGTCATATTAACGTATATATCCATGTGTTGTGCTACATTGGCATGTTCACAGACTGCAACAAATAATGATACATTTATATTTCAACAGAAGCCATATGCAGTAATGGTAAGACAAATTATGGATACATTTAAATTTATAAAAAATAATCTTTACATATTTAGCCATGTACCATTTCCTCTTGATTGACAGCCACAGTTGGAGATACTACAAAACTTACATTGAGGTTGAATAATATAGGAAGGATGAAGTCAGGATCAAAGGCTAACTTACTAATATTACCTAAATTAATTCTCTTTTAATAATAATGTACTATATGCTTCATGTTCCTCTCATATGTGATAGTTACCTGGGTCTGATCCTGTTGTTGGCATCTTGGATGATAAGCACACAACTATACGGGGAAAAAAATGGAAAAAGAGGCAGAATTTGAAAAATAATATTAAAGTTGTATATCTGGCAGAGGTTTCATCATAAAAAGTCCAATCAATTCCAGGAAAAGGATGCTTCTGACACTAAACAAATCATCCAATGTGAACTTAATTTCTAAATTTGTGATACAGATTAGAAAAAGTGCAATGTGTTTCTGCTTTTTTCTGTACCTCTATGTTTCCAACAGCAAAGTAGTCCCACCATTAACAGCAACACTGCTACACACAAAATAGTGAAGACAACCGGTAACAGGATAGAGAGCTTAATGGTGCCAGGGTAGGGAGGAGGTGGAAAGTCATGAACATGATGTGGAGAAGACGCTTGAGCATCTTGAGGTGTTGTGTCTTCAGGTGCAGGAGTTATATATGCTGTTATTACCATGAGAAAAGGTGGTTTGACAGTTTGTGAGGTCATGCATAATGGTCTCAGTTTGTCTAAAATATATCTTCAAAGTCAAAATATGTTAAGATATGTTGATGAAAGTAATGAAATGTAATGAAAGTAGTGTGTTTATGTTAGTGCATGTGAAAACAAATGGTTCAAGGCAGCTCCTGGTAATTACAACCAACCATAGTAATCCCTAGAGCCATGCAAGTGGCATGGCTCTAGGGATGACTATGCTATCAGATGGATTGCCATAAAATTTGGTTTGTATTCTACCGACTTTAGTGATTCTCTGACTGGTCTCCCAGTGATCTTTCCTCTAACACCATCAGCAAAAAATCTTTCCTTTTCATGCATGAAATTGTATAATCTCACAAGCAGACTGTGATGAGATAAACATGATCCCCAGAGGATGATAGTGAATCCTTTGTTTTTTGTTCTAGTATGACCCTCAAGACATTTTATTTCACTTTTTGCCCCAATAATGGTAAAGCTGTGAGAATAGAAACATTTGTGGCACCAACTGGTTTGTAATATGGGATGTAATAAACATTGCAACCTTAAAGGATCCACTGAAAACTTTTTCTTATTTAGCTACACATATATAGCAAGAATATTTAATTAAGTACAGCAAGTTAAATGTTTCTTCTCTGATCATGGACTTGATAATTTAATAAGCAAATCATATATTTACTATTTTATAACACTGTATAGTCTCACCTCTGACAGCCAGCCAGCTCTCTGGTGATTCTTCTCGAGATCCAGACATCTTGCACTTGTAAAGTCCTTCATTGGACTTGGAAACATTGCAAATGGTCATCTGGCCTGTATATCCAGTCTCACTGAAGTGGCCATCTTTGTAGAAATCAGATGCAAGGGGGGGGGATCTCATCTTTTTTCTACAGTGCAGAGTGACAGTCTGTTGTTCCATCACAGGGACAGCAGGACTCCCCAGGATCACATCACCAGCTGAACAACAAGAAATTACTGTTATCAATCATGTAGTAAGTCCAGTAAGTTAAGTGTACACTGAACCATTAGGGGCCACTTAATGAGACAATTCTGCCTGGCTGCTAGGTGACCCCTGTATCTTTCTGACTTTAATATAGAATCACAAATTATGCATTAATTTCCCATTTACAGTGGGATAGAAAGTCCATCAACTTATCTAAAATGAAGTTTGACAATTACATTCTTAACTCAAGCTTCACTTTTTAGATTTTTCTAGTGCTTTCAGCCACATTTTGCCATTTTTTAATAGAAATATTGCTTGAGTTATGTAAATAAACACCATCGTGTTACTAAACATACCAGTAATGGTGATGTTAACAGCGTTGCTTCTCTCTCCCTCTCCATTTTCACACCAGTATTCTCCACTATGTGATTCAAAGGTTGGTTTAATGTTCAAGGACCCTTTCGATGTCTCCCAACGAGTAGTATTCGCGGGACTGTTTTTCATCACTCTCCATTCTGATAGTCCGCGAAACCCCTCACAATTAAATGAGATTGATTCATATTCAAAGAACTGCAGCCTGTTTGGATCAATATCAGGAAAAGCTGCATCTGTGACAGAAAGGAAATAAGTAAGATATCTTCCCAAATTTAATATCCACTTGTTCAAAACGTGTCGCCCGTCCGTAACTCTGGTATTCCGTCGTCACTCCCAGTGCAGTAAAGTGAAGCTGTGAAATCTCACATTTTATTTGATTTATTGATTTGCACACAGTCATACAAAATAATATACCATAAACCACACAGAAAGAAAAGGAATGTGTCCTGGAGAGGACAGAAACCCGTGGGGGGCTTACAGTGAAATTTCACTAGGTCACTGTTTCTTTGAAGTGCATGTAAAATTACTACTATGCAAACAACAACCTAAGTATATTTATGTTCAATGTTTGAAGATTATACAAATGTAGGTTTATCTTTATACAATTGACTACCAAACCTTTACTCACCAGCTTTCTGAACATAGTAACTGCTCTGAGCTTGAGCAGTGAGCAGCAACAGTACATTTACCACTGTTCAGACAAAGGAAGAGAGCAGTGTATCAGACATACATGTCTAAATATGTGCAGTCACTATGCTACTGAAAACCACACATACAGGCACTGTAGCAAACAATGCACACCGCCACAAGTGTGTCTACATGTTTTTTTAGCGTGGGCCTTTTTTTTATTTATTTATGATATTTGAAAAAAAGACCACAGTTAAACTAACTCTTAAAAAACTGAGCATGGACTTAAACATAGATTAACAAACCTGACTGTAATATGTAATAATGTCATACATTACACAATGATAATGATCAGTAATATACTGTACATTACTTTGAATTGGAAAACACATAGAATGCTGTGGCTACTGTGCTCCCAAAGATGCACAATGTATGCTAGAGGTCAACACAAGAAGGCTAGCAACATCAAAAAGAACCCAACACCCTCCAGGTTCCACCCATGTTACCATACACCCCCCAGCTACTCCTAATGCACTCCAAAACTCCATTATACACATCTAATTTATTGTGCATTACATGCTATTATGTTATCTTGGTTTGTATTTTGTTTGTACCTCATTGTTTTCTATATTGCTGCTGAATTGCACTGAAAGTTATCAAACGTAATTTCGTTGGATTGCTACAATGACAATAAAGTGTCTTATGTCTGATGTAAAATTGAGTAAAAGTGGAGCCTCAGTACTCACGCAGTGTGACGCAGAGTGCTGTGACCTCCATGTTCCCTCGCTGCTGACTGTCTGAGCATCAGACTGAAAACTAGCTACATATGATAAATAGGTGAAGGTTTAGTACTTCCTTTTCCTGTGCAGCGCAGAGGCCACAGCAGTTTATAGCATTATAAGAGTCTCTCAGCAGTTGCTCTGGTCAGCTCTCAGAGGCATTGGGTTTCTGAGTGCAAAATAGCAAAGCTGATTGACAGAGGAGGAAATCTAGTAAAGACGATACATTCATTATTTTTATTTAATATATTTTAATATATTTCCAAGGACCACACCAATTTTTACTTATTAGTCCTATCAGCTTGTGAAAATAGCTGTATAATATCTTATGTGGCTCTGGAGGAGCTTTGTATACAATTTTGAAAAATGGCAATGTGTGTGCTAGATGTGTGTGCCCTAATTTCTGGTGACATCACAGTTTGGATTTTTATTTAAGGTGTGTTTTTTTCACCTTTTTTAAAACCGAAGAACGAGATCTCAGTTATCTGTGGGTGAGCTTCCTTTGCTAAAACAAACCTACAGCCTATTTTCACTCAATTACATTTTTTTTTAAAAAGATTTAAAAAAGAAAGTATTATAGAGGGATGGTGTTTCAAAAAACTATAAATATTTTGACCTGCATTTCTGTTAGACTTAATGTCATGATTTTTAGTGGTCACAACACATGACAAATGTACTTATAAGCCTGATATAAATATTATAAACAAGTTGAAGTAGTTCATTTAGACAAATATTCAACTTTTCATAGACCTAAACCAAGACAAAATAGCCCAATAAGTAATTTGTTGTACAGAACAGTTATGCAATCCTTGCATAACTGTCCTCCAAACATACAAATATGTCACAAACAAGAAGAGAGCATGGTTAAAATGGAGCAGTTGAACATGACTGTAAAAGTTACAAGTGACATCGTTTACTCATTATTTGCTTTATGAAGGTGTTATCACAGCTCCTCTTTTGTCCAGAGTTATCACCTGCAAAAATGTAAAACAAAACTGTTTCAAACATTGTTTTTTTTTTACACTTTTGTCACGAAGATGATAAACATATCAATACTATTCAAAATGCTTGAGAATAAATGCATACTGCAACTCTAACTTAATTATTTACAATATAATCGTAATTACAAACATGGCAAAACCATACAGAAATGTATTTCTTGCAATTAGCTGACAATTTTAGCTATTGTTGAGTTGAAGAATAGAGGTCATTGGAAAATAAGTTAAATAGCTTTTCATCACCCGGATAATTAGACATAGTAGAGAGAATGACGAGTTGTTTAGTGTGTAATGATGGCAAGACAGACTTTTTCTGCATTACATAGGCATATATAAACTAGCGGAGTCCCCCCAGGGCTCAATAACTAACTAGCCTCTGAAAAGTTCCCATTACAGTACAACAATTATGCAAAAACAACAGAATCATCCATCAGGTTATACAGATGACAACTTTATTTACCCAGCTCTGTCGCTAAACTAGTTTAGTCTCAAAGAGTTTCATTGTATTAAACAAATTAGTGAATGGATAATTTACCTGTGTGAGTTTTCTCAACATCAACAACAGCAGACCCACCCATATTATGGTGGCAACTGTCCTTATGAGGATGTACAGTAGAAAAGAAAGTTGATTGGAATGGAGAGTCTCTTTGTGAATCTCTGGAATGACATTGCCAGTTTTTAAATACTGAATGAAACCTTCACCAAATAAAAACAAATGTTATACATTCTCATATTTTACATTTACTTTGTTTATAGCATACCTTTTATTTGGGATTGTGTTTGAATCTGTTTAAAATGTATTTGAAACTTTCCCAGTCCCATGTGCGTACCATCGTGATTATCTTGCTGCTTATTTGTAAGTTGTCATGAACTTTATATTAAGCCCAGTTCAGAATAAAGATTCCCAACGAGACAAAACTGTTTTAGAATGTTGCAGGGAAAGGTTGCAGTGGTCTAAATCGGCCCATCTCAGCTCGACTTAAGGGTAACTACCGTTTTTTTTTTTTTTTTTTTTTTTTTTAACCTTCCCCATGCATTTGTGTCTAATAGACTTATGTGACTAAAAATCTTTGAATTTGGTCCAGTATTATGCAAGATCGCAGTGAAGAGCGGCGCGAACCGAGCTGCAATGTAACCTAATGGGGCAATTGCAGAGCCTTGCTTTTTTGTCCAATAAAAGTGACTTTTTTTGGTACTGACAGGCTCAGATTGTTACTAAAAATATCTGACAACATTGTAGCTGCACGCAGTGTTTCATGCGGTCAATCGGCTATAATGCATCCATGGTTTTGTGCTATCTAAAAGATTTTCAATGAAAACAATGGTTCGTATTTGCTCATGACATGCTATGAGACATAGCCCTGTTGATTAGAGGGGGAAATCATGACGTGGTAACACAGCGTTGTGTCCAAGGTATATCACTGGACACATCCAGACCACAGATATCTGGCAGCAACAGGTTCCACTCCTGACAATGTATTCTTAGCATATAGAGGCACAGCCCCCACGGGAGCACTAGCCTATATCCCGAGCCTCACAGCCCTCCAACCGCTGCTTCACCCTCCTCCTCCCGCTGCCTCTCGCTCTCTTGCTCTCTCTCTTCATCCGTAACGTTGTACTCTGGCTCAAATGAATAGCCTACATGACATGTAGTCATCGAACTATAACGACCTCATCAACATTGTCGAAATCATTTAAATATTGAGCCATTACGGGGTGGCCTCTAGCTCACCCAGTAAGAGTGTTGGCCCCATGTAGGCTGAGTCCTGCAGCGGCGTGGGTTCGAATCTGACCTGCTGCCCTTTGCTGTGTGTCATCCCTCATCTCTCTCCCCCTTTCCTGTCTATCCACTGTCACTATAATAAAGGGAAAAGCCCCCAAAAAAATAATCTAAAAAAAAATAAAAATATATTGAGCCATTACACTGAAAATCTTTTAGATAACAAGAGCCTATAATTTCTGTGGCCTACTCCGTAACAACAGACTACTACTACGTCTCGTGTTTCACTCTCCACACTGCTGTCTTCAGACAAAAAGTCAAGTCCTCAGATCGATAATGTTGTCAGACACTTTTAGTAACAACCTCAGCCTGTCAGTACCAAAAGCAAGTCACTTTTATTGGACAAAAAGCAAGGCTCCACAATTGCCCCATTAGGTTACATTGTAGCTTGGGTCGCGCCAGCTCGTCATTGCGATCTCGCTCAATACTGGACCAAATTCAAAAAATGTTGTTCACATCAGTCTATTAGAAACACATGGGGAAATGGGGCCCAGGTTGAAAAAAACTAGTTATCCTGTAAGCCGGCTAATGCTGTCACCACGACTCAGCTGGTCATGTCACCAGAGGCTGGGTTTAGAAGGTAAGGGACGTCACCCATTTCAACAGCCAATAGCAAAGTCAGCTGGTCATTTAAGCTACAAACTAGAAATAAAATGATCCATAATCCATTTTATTTCTGTTGCACACTGTAGGCTGGTAGAAATGGCAGTTTTAGACAGAGGCTTAATGAGCACCCGCGGGCACAGTAATGTGGTCGAGTGAGCGGCTATAGAACAAAGCAGTGAATCACATAAATAAAACGTTTTCACCGATTCAGCACTAGAAATGCAACTGTAACAAGCGTCTTGGTATCACTAAGGTTAGCCACATTCATATTTAGATGCTACAAAAAGCAGCAAAAAGCCTGAAAGTCGAAAGTTAGAACGGAAGTAGAAAGAGTCGTTAGTATAAAGATGACATACCGTCTTATCTCATTGCATTAGTATGATCTGGCAAGTTTTAGAATGCTGCAGACCGGTGCGTTGTAAGTAGTTGCAGGTTTCAACTTGTCTCGTCGTGAATCTTTGGAACGACCTTTGGCTTGCTTTACAGTAGGTTGCAGAAAGCAGGCATTTGGAATATTTCTGACGACTGATATTCATTTGATGGTGTAATGATTCAGTCTAATCACTTTGAACTGTTTTATATCTTATTTGGGTTTTAAAGAGCCCCTATTATACTTATTTTTAGCATCACATTTGTCTACTAGAATTGGTTTACATGCTTTGATATTACAAAAACATACTGTGTTTCTCATTCTGCCCATTGATGCAATGCCCGCACCTAAAAGCGCTCTAAGCTCTTGGCTCGCCTACCTGAAAAGCCCAGGCTGCTCTGATTGGTCAGCTGGCCCACTCTGTTATTTAATTTAAACAAGCCACTGGGCGGGCTGTGTTTGCTCAGACAGCACCTATGGGCAGCACATGTAAAAAGACTGGGCTGGCTTTCTCAATCAATGGCATCACAAATTGAGGAGTTTCTAACAGGAATGTGGGCAAGGTGTTTTTTGGCAGTTGAGACAAAAGTGCCGTCTATGGAAGAGAAAGCTCCATTTGGAGTGAAATGTGTTTTGTTATACTTTATACATCTTTAACATACACAAAAAACTATAACACTAAAAGACAGGGAAAAAAAAGCATAATAAGGGGTCTTTAATTTGAACACCATTATTCTACCATTATAGCACTTTGAAGCTACCATGTATAAACCTTCAAAGTTCAATTTCTAATTAGATACAAAGTATGTCTCACCATTGACAATCAGCCAGCTCTCTGGTGATTCTCCAGCTCTAGAGGTGTTACACTTGTAAAGTCCCTCATCAGACCCGGATGCACAATGGATGGTAAAGTTTCCTGTAGAGATGTTCTTTATGAGGAAGCCATCTTTATAGAAGGACGCTAAGATGTTGGAAGAAGCTGTGCTAGTTTTGCAGTGGAAAGTCACAGCATCTCCCTCCATCGCAGGAAGGACAGGAGTCTCCAACATCACAGAACCACCTAAACATTTAGTATTATAAATATTTTGAATGACATGGTTATTAAAGATAAACAGCCACGAACAACAAAAAAATGAGTATTAACCAATGGCAGAAAGGAATCAACTGTTGTCATATTCACATATTTAATTTCATTTTCAGGTCTTGGCGACATACAGTATACCATGCTGATGGTCAATATATCCATATATCATCGTTTTATCTTTGACACCATCATGCAGGAGCTTTTTTATTGGTCCATGTCATGTGATATACTGATGAGTTATGACAATTTGAATGAAAGTAGGCCTACTATGCCATTGATATGATTTTTCCAGACTTCACAAACTGACAAGAATTGTCTAATACAAAGTTCATATCGTTGGATAGACGTCTCAGATATAAAATATTGCTGTCTGTGACTGGTTTACATTTAATTTGGCTGACTTGAGGGGTCCATGAGTTGCCTAGTCTATTAGTTGGTAGTTAATCTTGACTTTGACGTTGACATGAACGCCATTTAAAAGTCAAACTGATATTTAATGCAACTTTGATATGACAAATGTGGCATTTGTACATTTACAGATCTGTCACACAGTGTTGGTAGTTGACTACAGTGCGTGTATTTGAATGCTGCAGCAGCTCTGTTTTTAAAAACAGCATCTTCAGATGTGTGAAAATATGTATGGAGCAATGAGGTTAAACTGTCACACTCTAATAAATTACTCACTCTTTAAAAAAAAGATCCTGATACTGCACATGCATCCAGCATGATAAAAATTATATCCAGTTGCAAAAACAAATATAAATTTTTCAGGCTGACATTTGTATCTTCTGAAGACAAGCTTGATCTTTCAACAAATGGATACATTTTTGAAAACTGGTTCTCACCTCTGACAGCCAGCCAGCTCTCTGGTGATTCTCCAAGTCCAGAGATGCTGCACTTGTAGAGTCCTTGATGAGATTTAGAAACATTGTTGATGATGAAGTTTCCTTTATATCCAGTGCCACTGAGGAGGCCATCTTTATAGAAATCAGCTGGGAGGTTGGAGGCAGCCATCTTGTTTCTGCAGGACAGACTCACACTTTCTCCCTCAATCACAGGAACCGTAGGACTCTCCAGGATCACTTCACTAGCTTAATATAAAGAAACATTCATAGAATTTTTCTTAAAAATGTTCTCGGGGGATTAGGGTTTGCCTCAAAGTGACTGTGTTGCAGAAAAAGTGTTGTTTGTACGTGTTCAACACCAAATTCGTATTACATTATTAGTATAGAGTTTTTGGCCCACATTGAGAAAGCAAATAGAATTCTGTAGAAAGTTACTGCCAATTTTCACAGATCAGAAGACACATTCAAATGCCAATAGTTCAAGGCTTATGCATTTGGCATGATATATTAGTATTTATTGTATTGTTAAAGGACAATTCCAGCGCAAAACGAACCTAGGGGTTAATAACATGTGCACCCACGGGGACATGTTTTCATGCTAATCGAATGTGTTTGTAGCTTGAAAGAAGCTAGCACGGACCACTGATTAGCTTACAACGCTAGTATTTGGTTGTGTTGCGGCATTGACTACCGGTAGCTCTCTCTCGTAGCCCTTTCACGGAGCTCCCGCAGCTCTTTGTTCAATAAACTGTCTGTACACTTACAAAGTTCTCAATGCTTTGGTTAACATTAGGGACCCTCGTTATGCTACTGTTGAAGTTTGGTGATATTTTGAGCGATTTATTTTTACTTTCCCTGTGCCCCGAATACTAGCGTTGTAAGCTAATCAGCGGTCCACGCTAGCTTCTTTCAAGCTACAAACACATTTGATTAGCATGAAAATGTCCCAGAGAACGACAGAGTGGGTACACATCTGTTATTAACCCCTAGGTTAGTTTTGCGCCGGAATTGTCCTTTACGATACAGACCAGTTCCATACAGAAGAGTTGTGTTCTAGCATTTGAAAACTAAAATCTACATCTAAAATCAATTTCTTTAGTTAGTAGTGGATAAATACCAGTGATGGTAATGTTGACGCTGTTGCTTCTTTCTCCCTCTTTATTTTCACACCAGTATACTCCACTGTCTGATGTAAAGGCAGGTTTAATGGTAATGGTTCCTGCTGAGGTTTCCCACTGGGTAGTATTTGTTGGAACTTCTTTCAGCTTCCTCATCACTCTCCATTCAGATGAGTAATCCAACTCCCCACAATCTACAGAGATGGATTCATATTCAAAGAACTGCAGTTTGTTGGGAGCAATATGAGGAAAAACTGCATCTGTGACAGAGAGAAAGGGAGATACAGACCAGGTATTTTACCAAACCTGTTACTTAAAAAAATGATAAACATTAATTATAAACAAAATTATTAATACTGTACTTTATAATTAAAATTAGTTGATACACTTATGCATTCTGACAGCAGGCGACAAAGGTATTATTTAATCAAATTACTGCTTAAAAAAAAGAATGAAGCAATCCTGTTATGCAATTTACAGGCACATAAGTTGGCAATTCATTATTAAAATTAAACAATTGTAAAAATAATTTATTTATACATGCTAACTGCTACTTACCAGCTTTCTTAGCATAGCAGTTCTGAACTTGTACAGCAAGTAGCAGCAACACATCCATCACTAGAAATACAAATATTAGAGCTTAATACCAGATACAGATTGTATGTTTCTTAAAAAGCTAAATACACATGATAATTCAGCCCGGTCTCACAGCATTTCGTGTAAATGTCACGTTATTTTTAATCTATTGATATGTGTTCACGGGGACGTTTTTGTCGTTCTTTTACGTGGTGGCCAGCACGAAAATGTAAAAGTAATGTATTTCAATGGGAAGCATATTTCGTGGTCATAGCAAGAAAATGGTAGGGAGTAGTATAAAGAGGCAAAAATCCGTGTAGGGAGGCTGGTCAGGGTGGTGGATGGGTCAGACAACACAGGACTTTCACCCGGGCGAGCGGGGATCGTGTCCTGCGTGTGGCGTTTTGACCGTCCCATTATTGTTGCGCGTCCTTTTCGGCCGTCTCCCGGCGTGTGAGGCGTCCTTTCCCCGTAGGGTAAGAAAAAACGAGAAAAACGTCCCCGTGAACACGTATCGATAGATTAAAAATAACGTGACATTTACACTAACTGCCGTGAGACTGGGTTGGATAATTGGAGGAACACTTGTATTACATTCTTCAATTAAGTGCTGTGATGCCTAACATATGTACTCTTGTGATTTCTTTACTCATGAAAATAAATGTAATTTTCAGCTATTCTTTAAGGTAGTTTTAAAACAACAGACCAGGTTGTTAAAGTATTTACTTAATAGTATGTTTATTGATTGATTGAATTGACTATTACTCACACAGTCTGAAGTAGAGAGCTGTAACCTCCATGATGTCTTGCTGCTGTCTGAGTATCTGGACAAAATACAACTAAAGTATGTAGCTAAGACCCTCCCCTTCCTGTTGAGTTTCTAGAAAATTTTCCACAGCACACAAAATATCTTTCAGAGAGTTCTCTAATTGATCTAAAAGACAACTAAGGATTTTAGAGTAATTACTCAATACTGTTTTGTAGCTTTTATAAACTAACAAACAAAGCTACTTACCAACTTTCTGAGCTTGTGTAGCCAGCTGCAGAAACACCGTCATCACTGGAGAGATCAAGGAAAAGAGCTTCGACGTCACTCAAATAATTATGCTCTATTCATTTCTGTCTCTTCTTGATTATACATGATTATTGCCGGGACACTGACAAATAAAAGATGCAGCCACTGTCAGATGCAGTCAAGTCAAAAACACAAATTTATGATTTGAGACATCACTAAGAAGTTACCTTCATTTTAATCAATCACATTTGATTATTTTTTATTTAGAATGATCTCTTCATCAAATGGACTTTGTAAATATCAGGAATTGGAAACAGTCAGTACACTATAAATCAATTAAATTGGATTTTAATCAAATGTAGACAGTCAGTACTCACACAGTGTGATGCAGAGTGTCCTCCATGTTGTCTCACTGCTGACTGTCTAAACATCACACTGAATTATAAAAAGCAGGTGAGAACTGTTCTTTTCCTGTGTGGCTTATTTCTGCTGTTGACACAACTATAATTCTGTGTTTTAGATTGAAAACCTCGTCTCAGAGACAGAGCTGCTGTCGTGGTAGAAATAACCTCAGTGGTTGAGTTAAATAGCAGTGGGAGGAGCCAAGACTTGCAAATGAGGACCTATATTCTCAGGCCCATAAACTATGTCATGATGGTTGAAAGAGAAATAAGACCAAAATTGGTTTTGTAATTAAATTAAGTAATCATATTCTAAATTACACTAAATAGAGGCTGAATGGATTGAGTGCATACTGTGCAAAAAATATATATGTGCAATGGGCAGGTGTATAGTCCAGGACATAGGTAAATGCAAAGTGTAGTGACTAGGGGTCAGCAGAGTTTCCTCCCAACACTTCCAAGTCAACGGAAAATAAAATCATTACAGTTTCAGTTACTGATGTTTCTTAGTTGAAAAATGCAATTGTTGATATACAGATTGGTTTTGTCTTTTTTCTAATAGCTCAATATGTGGCCTTTTTATATATTGTGATGATTTGAAAAATGACTTTTGCCTCTTGGGTTAAATTTTGTATATTGTGATTTTAATCTTTTTATTTCAATTCAATTTTATTTATAGTATCAAATCATAACGAGAGTTATCTCAGGACACTTTACAGATAGAGTAGGTCTAGACCACACTCTATAATTTACAAAGACCCAACAATTCCAGTATCTACCCCAAGAGCAAGCATTTAGTGCGACAGTGGCGAGGAAAACTCGCCACTGACTGAATATGTTGTATGTGTGTGCAGCAATAAATAAACCATATTTTGTAAAGAAATGAATGAATAAACCTTTATTGTGAATGCTGGACAGAACATAAACCTTTCTTCGAGGCATCATAGCTACCAATGTCGTTGATTAAAAACCCCCAGTCAAAAACAGTAAACTGCAGACCCTGAAACATGTTGCAGGATGAATCAATTCATCCTGGAGGATGATGGACTCTGCTGAGCTGTGATGAAAATGTTACCAGAGGAAAAAGGCATCCCAGCTAAATGCCCACAATTCATACAATTTGATAGATTGGCAGGAATACAAACACAGCAAATAGAAAATTAAAGACAGGCAGAAATGTATACACAAGTCTTACTCTTATTTATTGACTTTTACCTTCCATAGACACAGCTAGGACAAATACTGTATGTCTGTGATACACAAAGAGGCAAATAGAGAAAGCTATTGTATTGAAAGAAACTTTAATATTTCAGAATTAAAGCAAGATTTAAAGCAACTGGTCACATGACAGTTAAGTTTAGCGGTCTTTACAATTAAATTTAGCCGAGAAAAGAATGATTTTAAACATGGTACGGAGCAGTGTGAACCGTTGCAGTTAAGTTTAGTCGAAAAAAGGTGACTGTCATGCAGTAAAAACAGTTATGTTTAGGCACCAAAACGACTAGTTAAGATTAGAAAAAAGATTGTGCTTTGGTTTAAAAAACGGAACAGGAACACTTGTTTCCTGGGTGAACGTTTTGTGTTTTCCCCTTAATGTCTTCCAGGATATAAACACCACTTCCCCGCCTTAAAGCCCTGTTTTTTATTACCCAAACATCCACCCGACCTTCCCCCTGGAGCTTACATTTTGATGTGTATAAATGGTTCATGAGAACAGCTTTCTACAAGCTTTCTTTCTTTTGTGTGGTTTGTGTCTAAGAAGCTTAAATTATCACCAGCATCAGTAGTATCTCAAATTAAACGTAGAAGATATAAAGCAGGCCTTTTGAAAATAGTCAAGCGTTCATCTGTGGTTACTGTAACTAACGTTTTCTGCTTTTGACAGTCTGATAATAACCACACAAAGTGGTAACAGAACTGTGAAACCTTTTCTAGTCCATCTAATGAAGGCTGCTACATTTGTTTGTGTTTCTCAAAGCTGTACTAAAATGTTTGCAGCTAAACTGTGCAACAACAAACAGCATATAAAGGACATAAGATGACTTGTTTCTTAATTGTACTTTCCTAATCTCCTCATATAGGATGGAGAGATTGAAGTATGATGGCACATGAAATACTTTATCTTATTGACCAAAGTCATTCATTAAACTCTTTACACGGTATTCTCTGTCGTTTACTCTTCGTTTGTTCCGTCTGGCAGTTACCTTCACATTTACAGTTAGAGGGAATCAGTTGGTTTTGTGTGACTCTGAGTTTCCCAGTGTGCAGCAGTCCCACCAGCAGCAGCAGCAGAGCCACCATTAAAATGGTGAAAACAGTCCTTAAGATGAGGTAAATATGACAGGAGCAGTCTAAGAGGGGATGAGTCTCTCTGTGAAGTGCTGCAAAGACAGAAAACAGGTGTTTCAATGCATTATGTGCTTGATAGGGTACATAAGGTGATGCAAATTCATTTATATAGCACCGTATAGAGATGCTTGTTGAATCACTGACTTCTTTTAAATCACTTCTTAAAACACACTTTTATAGACTTGTTTTTATGTGATGTTTACAGGAGCTGCACTGCCTCCAACTGTAAGACCCTGCAGCACATAGTGAAGGCTGCTGGGCGGATCATTAGTGTTCCACTCTCCTCACTCCTGGACATTTACCCAACCCGCCTCACCCCCAAAGCAGCCAGCATTGTGGGTGACTACAGCCTCTTGCTATCTGGGAGACGGTACCGGAGCATCCAAGCCTGTTCCACCAGACTAGCAAACAGCTTTATTCCCCATGCTGTCACAAAGCGCAACAACGTAACGTAAAAATTGCCCAGAGTTCTCCTTTAAGCTACCATGTATAAAACTTCAGTTCAATTTCAATTTCTAATTAGATACAAAGTATGTCTCACCATTGACAATCAGCCAGCTCTCTGGTGATTCTCCAGCTCTAGAGGTGTTACACTTGTAAAGTCCCTCATCAGATCCGGATGCACAATGGATGGTCATGTTTCCTGTCGAGATGTTCTTTATGAGGAAGCCATCTTTATAGAAGGACGCTAAGATGTTGGAAGAAGCTATGCTAGTTTTGTAGTGGAAAGTCACAGCATCTCCCTCCATCACAGGAAGGACAGGAGTCTCCAACATCACAGAACCACCTAAACAGTTAGTATTATAAATATTTTGAATGACATGGTTATTAAAGATAAACAGCCACGAACAACTAAAAATGAGTATTAACCAATGGCAGAAAGGAATCAACTGTTGTCATATTCACATACAGTATATCATTTCATTTTGAGGTCTTGGCAACATATATCATCGTTTTATCTGTGACACCATCATACTTTCATACAGGAGCTTTTTCATTGGTCCATGTCATGTGATATAGTTATGACAATTTGAATGAAAGTAGGCCTACTATGCCATTGCTATGTGATATTTCCAGACTTCACAAACTGACAAGAATTGTCTAATACAAAGTTCATATCGTTGGATAGACGTCTCAGATATAAAATATTGCTGTGTCTGTGACTTGTTTACATTTAATTTGGCTGACTTGAGGGGTCCATGAGTTGCCTAGTCTATTAGTTGGTAGTTAATCTTGACTTTGACGTTGACATGAACGCCATTTAAAAGTCAAACTGATATTTAATGCAACTTTGATATGACAAATGTGGCATTTGTACATTTATAGATCTGTCACACAGTGTTGGTAGTTGACTACAGTGAGGTTATTTGAATGCTGCAGCAGCTCTGTTTTTAAAAACAGCATCTTCAGATGTGTGAAAATACATATGGAACAATGTGGTTAAACGGTCACCCTCTAATAAACTACTCACTCTTTAAAAAAAGATCCTGATTCTGCACCTGCATCCAGCATGATAAAAATGATATCCAGTTGCAACAACAAATATTAAATTTACAAAAGGCTGACATTTGTAACTCCTGAAGACAAGCTTGATCTTTCAACAAATGGATACATTTTTGAAAACTGGTTCTCACCTCTGACAGTCAGCCAGCTCTCTGGTGATTCTCCAACTCCAGAGATGCTGCACTTGTAGAGTCCTTCATCAGACTTGGAAACATGGTTGATATTGAAGTCTCCTTCATATCCAGTTGAACTGAGGAGGCCATCTTTATAGAAATCAGCTGGAAGGTGGGAGACAGCCATCTTGTTTCTGCAGGACAGACTCACACTTTCTCCCTTAATCATAGGAACTGTAGGACTCTGCAGGATCACATCACCAGCTAAACAAAAGAAACATAATTACAATTTTCCTCATTGGATTACAAGGGTTTCTGGGTTTCTTGAGGATGTTCTTGCCAATTTTCACAGGTCATATGTGGAAAACATATTCAGAAGCCAATATTTCAAGGTGTAGGGGAGAGCGGGGTGAGTTGTCACATGGGTAAGTTGTCACACTGCTCATAACTCCATCACTAGAAGCTCTATCTCAAAAATCAAAATCTGGACCTACGAAGAATAAAGCAGCTAGAGTTTAGATTCTCGGCCCGAGCCCAACCGGACCTCGGGTCGGGCTCGGGCCGTTATTTTCCGCCACTATCCTCAGGCTGGGCCGGGCCTGGGCCGGACCCTTGATCAAGCAATTTTTATTTTTATCCATTACCTTATTATCCTAATTGGGTGGGGAGAAAGCTATGTCATAATCAGAAATATTATAATTATATATAGGCTATATAAAAGTAACAAATGTGTACAAAAGTTATGCTGCAGTTACAAAATGCAGCATGCGTCATGCGCGGAGTCTCCTCCTCTCGCACGCATCGCACCAGGAGCTTGAAGATGTAAAGAAAAAAAGAAAAACAGGAGAATTAATTTTGAGCAAGTGTGGAGGAAAGTGGGCTCGGGTAGGTTCGGGCTTGATTTTTTGGGCCGATCTAAGCTCTAAAAGCAGCTAAAAGAAGAAAAATTATCAGATGATGAAGAATGCTTCTGCCTCGTCTGTGTGGAGCCATTTTCAAACAGTCGTCCAAAAGAGACCTGGGTAAAATGTGTAAAATGCAACAAATGGGCCCATGCACCTTAGGCCAGGCAATTTATGTTTGCCAGAATTGTGACTCTGAAGATGAGTCTGATTAGTCAAATACAGGGCATCTGTTTAGTTCAGGTTAAACACGTTAAGTTAAGCAAGTTATCTGCAGCATTCCATGCAGTTATCATGAATCTATGTGCCAGCCAGAGAACGTTAGAATTTAAAGTTCAAAGTAAAGTGATCTTGCCATTTAATGTGTTTTGATTGAAATGTGTATTGTTGTTCCAGATTCTCTAGGCATGATTGTTTATATTTCCAGTTCTGGAAATCAATATTCACAAATTAGGTGTGTTTTTATTTTTAGATAATCTAGTGTGACAACATACCCACGATGGGGCAAATTGTCACAAGTGCACATTCTTTATACAACAGGCTACAACTCCGTGATGAGATAAGATATGAAAATGTTATGAATACAACATATGTTCCCAAGACTTCCTTCTTTCATTTGGTATGACATTTATACCATTGTGATGTATGGTGCTCAGTAAATGTTAGACTGTGTGAAAAGTGTGACAACATACCCCGCTCTCCCCTATACATTAGACATTATCACTTAGCTTTTTTTTTTTAAAACCGCAGCTGTTATGTCAGACAGAATTTACTTGCATTTGCCCAAAATATCCCCTAAATTTTGTATTGTTGAGATGCCAACCTTTCTGAAAATAAAGAGGCGTGTTTTGGCATCTAAAATCTCTCTTTAGTAGTGGATAAATTACCAGTGATGGTAATGTTGACGCTGTTGCTTCTTTCTCCCTCTTTGTTTTCACACCAGTATTCTCCACTGTCTGATGTAAAGGCAATTTCAATGGAAATGGTTCCTGTTGAGGTTTCCCATTGGGTAGTATTTGTTGGAACTTCTTTCAGCTTCCTCATCACTCTCCATTCAGATGAGTAATCCAACTCCCCACAATCTACAGAGATTGACTCATATTCAAAGAACTGCAGTTTGTTGGGAGCAATATGAGGAAAAACTGCATCTGTGACAGAGAGAAAGGGAGATACACAGATAGTTGATACACAAAGGTATTTTTTAATCAAATGTTTCTGCTTAAAAAAAGAATGAAGCAATTATTATGAAATTTACAGGCAAAGAAGTTGGCAATTCATTTTTAAAATTAAACAATTGTAAAACTGAGTTTGTTTATACATGCTAACTGCTACTTACCAGATTTCTTAGCATAGCAGTTCTGAACAGCAAGTAGCAGCAACACATCCATCACTAGAAATACAAATATTAGAGCTTAATACCAGATAGAGATTGTATGTTTCTTAAAAAGCTAAATACACATAATTGGAAAAACACGGTTGTATTACATCCTTCATTTAAGTGCTGTGATGCCTAACATCTGTACTCTTGTGATTTGTTTACTCATGAAAATAAATGTCATATTCAGCTATACTTTAAGGTTGTTTTCAAACATCACACCACGTTGTTAAAGTATTGACTTATTAGTATTTTTATTGATTTAACTAGTATTTATAGCTATATATTAAGTTATGATATAACTAAAAATCAAACCTCTCTAATATCAAGCTATTTTTTTTGTTCAATAATAAACATGTATCTGCTTATTTGTCCATGTCTTTACATGACTAGTCTTCACTTGAAGTTAATATTTTTACGTAGGACTCTGGACGATTCCAAATTTCTTAATTTTCTTCTTTACGTAGGACATTGAATTTCATTAATAAAATAGGCCTGTAATACTTTATGGAATATGATTTTTACTCGCCAAGAAAGAAAATTAATTGCTTCACAGCTTTTATATCTAGTAATGTTTTAATGATAAATAAAATGCCGTTATAATAATGTAATAATAATACATCTTATTTGGAGGTACCTTTCAAAACACCCAAGGTCACATTACATTAGATAAATACATAATAAAACAACAAGACAGGCAATGACAGAGACAAGACATGACGGAACATGAGAAAAATGTGACACAAGTTAAAGAATGTGGTTGTGGAAAGGGAATCAGTGCATTACATAAATTATAAGTTATAGTTAGTAAGCCAGTTTAAAAAACTGATTATACTTATATCAGAACACCTGAAAAACATCTTTTAGATTTTAAATGCATCTATTTGTCTTACTTGTATTTGATTTTATGTTATTTTACATGTTAGGCTACTTAACATGAATATGAAAAATATATATGATAAAAGATGACATAGCAATTAACTATTATATTACTCACACAGTCTGAAGCAGAGAGCTGTAACCTCCATGATGTCTTGCTGCTGACTGTCTAAGTATCTTAACAAATTACAACTGAAGTATGAAGCTAAGACCCTCCCCTTCCTGTTGAGTTTCTAGAAAAGTTGCCACAGCACATACAATATCTTTCAGAGAGTTTTCTAATCCATCTAAAATACAACAAAGGACTTTACCGACTATGCTGCTGTATGGGCAGAGAAGGACCTCTAAAAATAAAGTTAATTAACTCAGACTCAATCGATCAGACTATACTTTTTATACTATAAACTTTTCTCACACACACACACACACACACACACACACAATCTCTCCCCCCTGGCCCCATTCACCCACCCCTAAATAGACAAAAATGAATTCATTAAAAACAGGAACTGAGTTGAACCGACTAACACCATCAAAAGTGAGGAAACACCAGAGGCAAGAAACTTAAAAGCAAAACATTAAATATATTAATACTGTAGAGTGTTAAAAACAATTCATAAAATACTGATAAATTAATAAAGCAGAAAAAAAACAACTAATTAAATAAATTATAAAACCAACTAAAACAGACTGCCAATCTGATAAATAACTAGGGCTAAAACTATTAAGAGTTAAATTAAACCAATAAAAGGACCTTAAAATCTAACACAGACTAATATCCTGAAAAGTTAACCATGTCAGAATATCACATCTATACACTTGCAGAGATAGTGTACTTTAAGATAATGATCCCTGAAGGTCTGCTCTAATGAAGATGTAACACCACTCGGTAACACTGAATGACTGTGAATGTTTATGAAATGATGTGTCGACCTACAAGGCAACATTGCTTTCACAAGCAGCATATATTTGCTGCAGTGTTATGGTATGTACTTGCAATCAATCATTGAAATACACACACACACATTCAGTTGCTCAAGAGCATGATGAATTAGTCCGACACTGCCCTCTGCAGTAAATCAGCTGCCTGTCACACATGTGAAACAGTTCCTTCCTCTCAATTTCCCCAAGATGAAGAAAAATGTTTCTCAACCTATTATATCTCGGTGCAGTGAATTCAGTTGCTTAACATTTCCTATACTAAATTCACTTCTTAAAAACTGTTTGCACAGTTTTTATCAAAATTAACAACCATTATTCTATCTATTGATGAATCAATCCTAAATACACTAGTGCAACCAAAACACTTGATATAAACACACATCGCAGGCTCAACTCTTTTACCACAGCACTGATCATATTTGTCTCCTAACAGTAACAATTTGTCATGCAACACACAAACACACAAAAACCTTAATTACCAGTAGCATTACAATATCACTTTTGTCTTTGAGGCACTTATTGCATGGATTGTGCTACCTTACAGTATGTCACAGAAAGGAATCCGAAATGCTGCAATATGCTTCAAAAAGCTTAACAGTTTGTCATTTCTTTTTTTTACTATTGGTAAATCACATTTCTCAATACCAAGTGTCATGGATGGGGGCCAGAACTCAGGCGCAGACTGGAGTAGTTGGTAAAGAATCTTATTTTATTGATACTGTGAGTGTGGGCTGGCAGTGGGGGTGCTGGGTATTATGACTATTATTGCCACCATTCACCACTCCCCCAACTGGTGCCGTCAGACACCGCCTACCAAGAGTCTGGGTCTGTCCGAGGTTTCTTCCTAACAAAAAAGGGAGTTTTTCCTTGCCACTGTCGCAATAGCTACCGCTAATGCTTGCTCTTGAGGCAACCACTGTAATAGTTGGGGCTTCGTAAAGTACAGAGTTTGGTCTAGACCTACTCTATCTGTGAAGTGTCTCGAGATAACCCTTGTTATGATTTGATACTATAAATAAATAAATTGAATTAAATTGAATTGAATTGGGTCCGAAGATGGCTGGACTGGCAGAAGGGGTACTGGGTCCGAATGTGGATGGGCTGCCAGAAGGGGTGCTGGGTCCGAAGGCTGGGCTGGCAGAGGTGGATTCTGAAGGTGGGTAATTCTAGGACAGAAATCTTCCAGTTAGTAACGAAGCAGACAGGTAAGTACAAAAAACAAAAACTAGACTGGATACAATTATCAAAAGCTGGTTAATACGCATACTCTGTGGTAAGCAACAATCCGGCAGGGAGAGGAAAGTCAGGCCAGTATATGAAGGAAGTTGATGGAGCATGATGAGTAGCAGGTGCGCTGATTAGGATTAGTGCCAGGTGTGAGGAGAGTCAGCAGGTGCGAGGGGCGTGTCCACACTCTGTGGAACATGAGGTGGAAACAGACACCAAACACACGACAGGTAACACAAAATGAAGAAATAAAACAACACACACACACACACCAGACTGTCACCGTGCGGAAGTCCTGGCAGGCGGAGGCGTGACAGTACCCCCCCTCCGACGAGCGCCTCCTGGCGCTCCACCAGGCTTCTCCGGATGGGAGCAATGTAAATTCCTCACCAGAGCAGGTATCAAGTATCTGTCGCCTGGGTATCCAGCTCCTCTTCTCAGGACCGTAACCCTCCCAGTCAATGAGATACTGAACACCTCTAGCCCTGCGGCGGGAGTCGAGTATCCGACGAACCGTGTAAGCAGGATGGTCATCAATCATCCGAGGGAGAGGAGGTGCAGGAGGGGGAGGCAGTAGTGGGCTGATCTTGACAGGTTTGATCCGGGAAACATGAAAAGTAGTGTGGGGCAGCTTGAGGCGGACAACAACAGGGTTAAATAACATACAACAGCGTGCCACGTGTAGTCTGGATCGGCGACAGTTCATTTCCAGGATGTGTGGCAATGTGTGTTCCCGTTGTTTAACTATTGTCTTCAGGAAACAACAACTTTTGAGCTAGCAAGGTTAATGCTGATAATGGGAAATTTTAAAGAAAATTTGGGTCGTGCAACAAGGCAGGCTTGCTTGGTTCTTGGCATTTACTGTAACAGGGAT
Organism: Sander lucioperca; assembly: GCF_008315115.2. NCBI lineage: Eukaryota > Metazoa > Chordata > Actinopteri > Perciformes > Percidae > Sander > Sander lucioperca. The sequence continues at coordinate 12,448,723 of NC_050189.1, forward strand.
GTTTTTGAACGGATAAGCGGGAATTTGCTATGGACAAAATAGCCGGTAAGGGACATACAGGACATACTGCTCCACCTTTCGCATTTTCGCTGTCACATGATAAACTCACAGGTGATGCTAATGCTGCTAATGGGGATCGTCACTTCCCGGCCCTGGCAAGTTTGAAGAAGGAAACATGGAGGACCACACGTATTCAAAATCCCAATTTCAGGAACAGGAGTCTTCTTCTTCTTCGCCGTGAATAAGAAAAAGGATATTGAGAAGAGCAAGAGACCGGCTTTTTGAAGCATGAAGGCTACCGTAGCTGTAATACATACTTTGAACTGCGAGGTGCGAGAGAGTTGATGGTAATATATGATCTCAACACATTGGACCTTTAATATATGTTGTGTGCAAATCTTCCACCAAAACAAGTATCTTTCCCAACACTATTTCGCAGCGTCACCGTCGCTGTATCCGGAGCTTAGCGCTGCCCAAGACAATTGCAATTCTTTAAACCAATCACAAACCCAGCATACACGCCTACTTTAACATTTTCTTTAAATATTGTTCATGCAGTCTAACAGCTGGGATGCAACACATATAAAGGGTAAAACCTGTTTTATTATCATTGGGATCAAAGTACACATGATTTTATTAGAGGACTTTGGCCGTACTGTTCCATTTATCAGAAGTAAACTGACACGGAGACTGTAACAGGTATGTGCACTTACATTAACTTTTCATTGTAAGAAATTCATCATTGCCTGTTTTAGAGGAAAGCAATTTGTATTTTACACAGTTGATAAATGATGGTTCTGCATTATAAACATTATTTCACAATACTCTCTTGCCTTTATGACTGGCTGTTTGTCTTGAAATTCGCTGGCTTTTATGTTCATGTAGTTTGCATTTATTCATGGATTACAGTATGTTTGTTTCTCATAACATTTTGCTAACTGCAACATGAAGAAAGATTGCCTAGGGGCAATATTGTGTTTGCTTTTAAAAGTGTACATCAAATGTAACAATAATGTATACTGTAAGCACCAAGCAAAAGGTTGAAATTAGAATGTTAGTATAAATTCAATTAAACTCCTTCATGCCCTGTTATTACGAAGAGTACTCAAAGTACCTACAGGGAGATTTTGTTTTTAAACTGTAATCTTTAAAGTCTAATCCAGCCATTTTGGATTCATAAAGATGGAAATAAAATGTAAGCAAATGATGCAAATGGCCAATAAGTAGGTCTCCTGTTACATATTTATGTTGATTACAAATGGTGTTCATTATTAAATACATCTGAGACACTGGAAAGGACAAAAATGCTCTGGTAATCTTCCTTCTTTGTGGTTTATAAAGTTTGATTTATATGAATGAATACACCTTTCTCCTCTGTCTTTTTAAATTCTCTTTTTTTTATAGTAAAAAAGGCTGCCTTAATGCATGGGCTTAACAGGGCTTAAGCCTATGAAGACGAGGGGTCTAACATGAGCCAGTAAAAAAAAAAATATATCACATTGATTTATCATTTGTCAAATTTTCTGTCCATCACTTAAGGCCAGTGATAGCAAGGGCAAGAATGGGCTCAGCCCACCCAATCAAAAGTTAAGAAAATGTGTTTAGCCAACCATTTCTGGGTAGGCAGCCTAAAGCCCGCCTCCAAAGTTGCATGCTGCCCACTTGGTTGTGAAATTTGCATTGATTGGTTCATTATGATAGTTTTGATCATGTAAACACCACCTCTGTTTTTTCTCTTGCATTTTCAGAACTCCAGGATGATTAACCCGTTTCATAAAGCTTTGGCTTTCCAGCACATTGTTGTCATCCTCCTAACACCCTCCTGTGGAGGTAACATAAATACTAACATAAATGAAAGTCATGCATGTCTGAATTATCACTAACATGCAGCATTACACTGGATGTAAATAAACTAGACTAAATATATGTTGTTGTATTTATGAATGTATATATTTATAGAATACATTCTAAGATATCTTTCTTATTAAATTAGGTTAATTGATTTTTCAATATATGATTGTACATAATAACCAGAGTTTTGCTCCAAGAAAGGATGAAATCTGGATTTAAAAATGTACCCATTTCCTTTCAGATCAGTCTCAGGTTGGTGGTCCACCTTCCCTAATAGTGGCATTAGTTGGTGATGACATCATCTTGCCATGTCACCTGGAACTGGCAGCAGATGCTGTTTCAATGATCCTGGAGTGGGGGAGACCTGACCTGAAACCCAGATTTGTGCACGTGTGGAATCAAGGTCAAAACCTTCTTGATAACCAAAACCCATCCTATAAAGGAAGAACATCGCTGTCCACTGACAAACTGAAGCACGGAGACCTTTCACTAAAATTGTCCAAAGTAAGACTCTCCGATAGTGGAACATACAGATGCTTCATTCCAAGACAGAGCAAAGAATACACTGTGCGACTTATTGTTGGTAAGTATGCATTCCAGTTATCTGATTTATTTTAAAAACTCAAATGGCAATTGTGTTCACTGGTAAATTAACAATGTGACAGCATGCGTTGGTGAGTAATGCAATCAGAGCTGCTTTGAGTTTTTTTTTTTTTTTTTTTTTTACTTTATCTTGTCAACTGATTTTTGCAGTGGAATTAAACCTCTAAAGTGCCACTGTTGGTTGAAATGTCATCATTGGTGTTAGTGATGTTGAAGTCAGACTCTTTATAACGTGTTTATTTTGTCACCAGGTTCTGTCTCCTCACCCGTCATAGCAGGGATTAACATAAGCAGCACTGCAGTGGTTCTACAGTGTGAGTCTGAAGGCTGGTATCCAGAACCTGAGGTGTCGTGGCTGGACGGTGAGGGAAACCTCCTCTCTGCTGGACCTCCAGAGACAGTCAGAGGTCCTGATGATCTCTATACTGTCAGCAGCAGAATGACTGTGGAGAAGAGACCCAGCAACAGCTTCACCTGTAGAGTCCAGCAGAAGAACACCAACCAGACCAGAGAGACAGAAATTGGTATGATTTTCTTCTTTTATTTCAATTAGTATTTTTTCTTTTTTTTTTTTTTTTACTTTTAGAGGTTTTAAATATTCGCCATTGTGTTCTAGGATTTATCATCTCAGATGAATGCTCCGAGGTTTCATCAAGTTCTGCGATTCGTATCAGCATTACCTTGGCTGCTGTCTTCATATGTACTCTGGCAGTTGTTTTAATTGTATGGAAATGGCAACAAAACAAAACCAGTAAGTCAGAAATGTATTCTAAAATGTAAAGATACTGCAGGCTACAGATTTGCCTCTGTATCTGTTCAGTTTGACATGTTTTCCCTAAATAACATAACTGAGTGTGAGTTTAATATACTTTTTTTGCCTCTATATTTACACAGAGATCAATAGGTACCCAGTGGATGAAACCGAAGCAACCGGACATAGAGAGCAGCTTATGACAAAAGAGAAAATGGCAACACCTGATGAACAGCTACAGAAGAAAGAAGTGGAAGTTAATGCGTTAAAGAAACAGATTAAGGAACAGGATGAACTGGTATTTCAAGCGTTACAGGAACTGAGAGATAAACTTCATCATCAAAAGCTTGACGTGGATAAAGACATAGACGAAACTGATACAAAGGTTAAGGAACTGGATAAAGCACCAAAACAGGACAAAGCACAGGCATATTTTCAACTGAAAGAAACATTTTTAGGGTTCAAATCTAAAGTGCGCCTGAGGAATGAAGAACATGAACAACTTTTACTGGACACCGATAAACTGCTGCGGAAAATAAGGGAAAAAATGGAGAACCACAAGGAACAAATAAGTGTGTAAGTGGAGGAGATGAAGAAACTAAGTTGAGGTTTGAAAGGAAACTCCAACTTCAATTAGAAAGAGACAACTATCATTTAATTCAGTCAGTAGTATAATTAAATAATTCAAACAAAAGGATATGAATCTGCTATCACATAGATCATTTCAAACACTCAATAGTATTCTAAGTCATTAACATTTGATGTTAATGTCAATGATTTAGAATGTTTTAGATGAAAGCGATGGATTACAATCCTTATCTTTAAATTTTTTTAATTTAAGATTAATGATTTAATTAAATGATCGTTGTCTCTATAAGATATCAAGCATCCAGTATGTCAGGTTTTGTTATGATTATAAGCAAGTAAAGCAACAAGAGAAGTTACTTATTGATGATTTCAACTTTATAATTTGTCTCTTTACTATAACTGTGTGAATAAATGAGAATTTCTGATGTAAATTGTAACATTATTTCTTATCCTGAAATAAATTGGAGCAGTGTTTAAAAATTGAGAACATGAGAAACAAACATCCAACTAGATAAGTGCGCAACTCCACAATATCAATTACAAAGGTTTTAAATTCATTAAAATAAATAAATAAAATGGATTTAAATAAATATGAGCTACTGTAGATGTAACTATTTAACAGTACATCAAGTCGATCTTTTAAACTGAAATGCAAATTAACATACAGCACTATTTATCTGAAATACATTAGTAATTAACAACCCACAGACTTGTTCGATCAGTGTATTTAACACAACTAAGTATGCTTCCATATGCACTACTTTAAACTCTGAAACATTATGATCAACAGACTTCACTATCTGGTTGGAATGTCTGGATCAGTTTTAAAATGGTTTACTTCTTACCTTTGTGGCAGAAGTTTTTGGAAACCATCATGTCAGACACTACAGGGTTGTCATGTACAGCGTCACACATCTTCCTGGAGTCTGAGGTTATCAGGTCAGATGTTGTTAGTGGTCCACCGCACTCATTTTAAAACCAGGTAGTGGCAACCAGGCTGTGGAATGCACTGCTGCTCTCTTTACGTTGTTCAAACTTTGTTGATTCTTTTAAAAGCAGTTGAAGACTTAGCTATGCAAAGGCTTTTAGTTAGACAAGGGCTTTTATGGCTGTCTGATTTTATGTACCTACAGTATGCTTTCCTTGTATTCTTATTTTTATACTTTATTTTTACATTTTCACAGTCACAACCAACCAGACAAAACAGCAACCAAAGAAACAGACAGGCAGAGAGAAAACAAAAACAGAACAAAAACAATACAACAGAACAAAAACACAGGTGGAGAGCTGCCAGGACAACAGAGTACAAGTTCAAAACCTGCTCAGACCAAGGGTTTAGTACAGCAGCAAACACCAATCAGCCATCTAGGTCTCATCAAGCAAATCCAAAAATGGGTGACCCTGTGAATTCCCCTGCTAAAACAAATCTGTTCCATCCTAGCCATCTTCTAAAATATGGGGACAGTGGAGACTTCCAATTAAGTCATTAGCATAAGCATGCCTGCTCTAATAATTTGCTTTTGATGGTGAGGAAGGGCCTCCGTACTGTCAGAGCAACCAAAAATAGCCAGATTGTTTGGAAAGACAGTTAAATATTTCACTCCAGAAGTTACTTAAGACAGTGCCAGAATAGGTATAGGAATAAGTGATCCCTCTGAGATACCACTTCTGTCACACAGGAGGGAAACTCATTCAAAAATCTTTTTACGTTTGTTTTTGGTGTAATGTAGTCTGTGTATGACTTTACTGGGATACACTCCCGTACAAAATGCCTGACCTGAAGGTAAAAGTGTTGTTGGGGAAGGTGATGCTTAGTTTGGAGCTGGAGAAATGAGGCAAATCTATTATCTACATAAAGATCACCAATACAACGCAGCCCTCCTTCCCTCCAGTCGAGAAACACTCAATCCATCAGTGCTGGCTTGAACAAGTGATTGTATGTTATAGGGCTTCATTTCTGGACATAGCACCCGAAATGGTCCCTTCTTTGACAGTGGACGAGAGGAAAGCACTACAGCTGGCAGCGGGTGTCACCTTGGTCATCGGGGTGAAAAAACTGGCAATGCGGTGAGTGGATTCGCTCTCAGCAGCAGCAGCCTGGTGCCGTGTCTTGTATTCGTCTAAGTGAAGTAACGTGACCGCCTGAACATTAAAATATTGTTGAACCAATATAGATTGTTATCAGTTGATCTTAACTGAACCACACTATTATGCAGGAATTTGTCAAGAAAAATCCCATGCCTTTTCCAAAAAATTCTGTATTTATTTTTCCAAAACTTCTCCAGGCCTGGAAATTGCTATTTTCAAATTCCATGACTTTTCCAGGTTTTTCATGACCGTATGAACCCTGCTCATGATATGCTTATACATGAAGGCTTTAATATATTTTACAATTTTAAGTAATTAGATCAGTTAACAGTGTAGTAATCTATTGTCAGAAATATTTGCAGGAAGCTATTCTACTTAATGAGAAGAAACCTCTACATGCTGCCTCTCATTCATTGACATATTATTCAAAAGTATAGAAAGATAAAATTTGATTATTTTCTTTTTTTTTATTTAATTACAAACAATAGATTCCCTTTACGTCCTGATGACACTGAAGCCAAGACATATATGTAAGAACCCATTTGTTTTAAGAAAAGAAAAAAAAGTCATTATTGAAAATAAAATCATTATTGATTGTAAATTATATCAAACAAATTCTGGATTAGTTGGACGAATTGTACCTGACTGTAAAAGGAATCACCAGGTTTTTAATGTTGTCTCAGTTTCTCTTTCTTTCTCAACTTCAGTGTATCTTAAATATATTTTAATTATTAGGGGTGTGACGAGGCACGAGATTAGGTTCACGAGAACCAGACAAGATTTAAACACTTTTAAAGAAAACTTACATGATGAAATATGACTAGAAAAAAAGTCTTGTATTCAATCAAAGTCACAAAATGAAAAATGAGCACTGTGAAAGGTTTTGCCACAAACTGAAATTGCTTCTCTCCTGTATAACTAACCTCTTCAGACCTAATATTAACTATTGCGCCCCTCTCTCCTCCCAAACCCGTCTCTACAACCTATTAAATCAAATAATTATTAATTTCTTACACTGCACTATAACTTGTATTCTTGTATTTGTACCTTATTCTTTGTTTAGCCTGTTTTATTTTCAGTGCCGTTTTTAATTGATCTTTAATGTTTTGTGTAAATCACTTTAAAATGTCTTTGTTTCTCGGGGGTGGCAATAGCTCAGTCAGTAGGGAGTTGTCCCCGGGGCACATGAATGCTTCTGTCTTGTTGGTCAGTCAGTCCCCAGGTCAACGTCTCAGAAGTGAAACATTAACTGTATGGCGATCTCGCTATTATATTATTTGCAGCAAATGGTGTCTATGTGAAGTTTTAAAAAGTGTAACCACCAGAGGTGGGACAAAGTCATTGTTATGCAAGTCACAAGTAAGTCTCAAGTCTTTGCCCTCGAGTCCCGAGTCAAGTCGAGTCAAAGATGAGGCAAGTCCCGAGTCGAGTCACAAGTCAAAGCCAACAAGTCTCAAGTCGAGTCCAAAGTCCTACCATTTTAGTTTCGAGTCTTTTCAAGTCATTTCAGTTTCAGTGTATGCAATATTAAGAATATTTTCACTGCTTCAAAAGTCATAAGAAAGCCCTTTCTCTCAAGAAACTGAAGTCATATGCTTTATAGCAGTGGTTTTCAAAGTGGGGACGGGGACCCCTGGGTACTGCGAGGGAGTGCTAGGGGGGCCATGGCAAGTTGGCATGAAAAGTATAGCAAAACAAAATAATTGAATAAATTAAATAATTAAAGTAAACCAAATTAAACCAAAAATAAGCTAAACAATATTCCCATTAGTTAAGAACTGCACTATAATAATCTATTGCATCTCTGAACATTACTACTATAATCGTTATTATTTTATTTTATTACATGGCTTGGTTGAATTCCAATGTAGAATGCGGCCTGTTATTTCTTGATAACAGACCGCTGCGAAGTATAACAGACCGTTGCCATGAAAAACAGAGTGTTGCTATGGACGCAGTTCGGTTTAGCGGAAGCAATACACTCCTTTTTAAATCAATATTTTGTGTCAAAGTAATGATTTATTTGGTAGGTAGCCATGTAATAAGCAGGATAATGTATAGCGAGCGGTAGTTATAGCGAATACAACCCCTGATATGAAAAGGGAAGGCTAATGGTGGATCTACTGTGACTGTGTTATGGTAACGTTACTTTAAAACGGACGTTGACATGATGTTGGCGAGGTTTTCCATCTGAGTGTGCTACACTCACCTCATATAATCAGGGTTCAAAAATCCCTATTTTTGTAAGCATGAACCAGCAAGGGAGACGTGCGTTTACTGTCTCGTTGAGACAGTAAATATGCAGCTAGTATGTTATGGTACATACATCCGATAAGGTGCTTAGCATTCGTTCAAAACTTACCTTTCTTTGTGCAACTTCAGGTGTCGAAAAAAGTTGGACGTTGTGGCAGCTCCGTCTGTAATCTTCGACCCGCATGTTTTGCAAATTGCAACTCTTTTTTTGTCGACTACCTCGTAATTGTTATAGCCAAACGAAACTATCTTCGGTATCATTTTGCCAACTGGCTCGTTGTTGCTCGTGCTTCATTGGTTGTCTTGCAATGTGCCTGCTTAGATGCTGTCGAATCAAAACAACGTGGGACTACAGTGATTGGATGTCGTGCAGGCAGCACGCGTGCTCTCTGCATGCATACAGGTGGTGCACATTTTTTTCACAGATGCAGATAAACTGAGAGCGGCGCGGCCGTGTGAACATTTTCTTCCCCAGTTTTCATGGGAAGTAGCAAGTCTTCTCGAGTCAAAAGGCGCAAGTCCAAGTGAAGTCACGAGTCATTGATGTTAAAGTCCAAGTCGAGTTGCAAGTCTTTGTACATTTTGTCGAGTCTGAAGTCATCAAATTCATGACTCGAGTCTGACTCGAGTCCAAGTCACATGACTCGAGTCCACACCTCTGGTAACCACACTTGTGACCGCTTTACCACACTGCCGTGTCTCACTGTGACTTAAACTGCAGAGGCAATGAAACGTTTGCTTCATCTGCACCGCACCTCTGCGTGTGTGTCGGAGCTGAGTCTCTGTAAAAGATGCAGAGAGGACAGAGAAGCTCACGCTTACCTGCTCTAAGGTACCGAAATTTGGCATGGATTGATTTATGATTTGGTCCTCTGTAGTGCTGACGTAATTCTGCACTTGCATACTGATATCACAAGATAACTTTTAATCTTGTGGGACGAGATCTCATCACACCTTTACTAATTATTTAATAACTCTACAAATGTGAAATTATTTATTGATACAATACAAAACTGTAAAGTACAGTAAATGTATTTAATGAAAACCAATTACTGCATCCATAAGACATTACAGAAGGTCTTGAAAACTGCTAAGTGCATACAAGGAGGATCTATACATCCAGTGGTGTAGAAAAAAACCCAAAAGGATTATCGGCAGACGGTAGCGTAGCATCCGGTTCTTTTGCTAAGTCATCCTCCCTATGTTCCAAACATTCCCAGTAAGGCAATACTGTAAAAACATATATGTTTAAAGGTGCTCTAAGCAATGTCATGCGTTTTTTTAGGCCACAACATTTTTTGTCACATACAGCAAACATCTCCTCACTATCTGCGAGCTGCCTGCCCCCTGAACACACTGTAAAAAACGCAGGTAAATGCGCGGAAGCACGAAAGGGTGGCTGTGTCTATGGAAGGTAAAAGTCAATAAATAAGAGCCACTATACTAGCCAATAACCAGCCACCACCTAGCCAATAACTAGCCAATATACTAGACAATAACCAGCCACCAACGTCACGTTTTGAGTGGATGGCGAGACGCCGAAATGGATGCCAATAAGATTCTGAATGGAAAGTTTACTTTTAAAAAGTTGCCAAATGGTTCCATTGACAAGACCAAAGTGATCTGTTTGTTTTGTCGTTGTGAACTGAGCTCTCATCGCAGCACTTCGTCTGAAATACCACTTGATGGCCAAGCACACAGCTGATGCGAATTCTCCGCTCCCTCGTCAAAGCCAGGCGACAATGGATGACTTCAGACCATAGACTGTATATTAATATTGACAGTCTATGCTTCAGACAGAGGCACATGGATACCACAAGAACAAACTCAAAAATACATTTGCACAAAGCCAGGCCGATCCACTTTTTCATGTTGATCAGAGCATTAAAATGAGGAAAAATAATAGGCCAAAAAAGAAATCAAGGATTTAGAATAGATAAAAATGTGCGATTAATTGTGATGAATTGCGAGTAAACTATGAAGTTAATGCGATTAATCGCGGTTAAATATTTTAATCGTTTGACAGCACTAATTTTGGCATATTACTGTAAGCCCCACAGCAAGTTAGTGTTTGTGCAGTGCAATGAGTATAGTCAATTATAATTCTGTTAAGGTCAGTCATACTTTGATCAAGAAGCAGATACAAGGCAGTTGTTAGGAATTAGCACTAGAGGTTTATTTATCAATTAAGAAAGCATGTGCAAGGATTGGTCCTGTAGAAGCGGGTGGACAGGTTGAGGGAGCTGGGCAAATACTGCAATAACACTGGACAAAGCAAGTGAGCTGAGTCTCCTCTCATCAGAGTGGCAACCTAAGGCCCAAGCAAAAAGATATCAGTAAGTTAATTTGACAGCAATTAAAGACAAAAAATAGATACCAAACTGGGTTGGCTGTAGCATGTGTACGACATAGGTGAACGGACAATCTGGCGCAAACTGAGTGAAGAGCCGGGGTTTATAACTGTAGGGATTGACTTGTGGAATCCACTTCAGATGCCATGCCCAGAAACAAACACACACAAACACACACACACACAGATAATTTTTAATGAAATATTTTGTGATAATATACAATTTCAGTTTTTTTTCGATCATTGTTTTACAATGTGTTGTATAATTGTGATAATGTTTTTCAGTCTTTGGTGAGAATTTCTTCACTGAACACCATGTGTCATCATGTGTGAATGAGTAATAATGTTGTACTCCTGTTATATACTTTTAAACTTATTTCTATTTTTAGCAGTGTTACAAAACCTCCCCAAGTAAATGCTCTGGAGTTACTGATTTTATTTTAGCATCTTCATATTTCTGTCCGAGTGTTATTGCAACTCAAAATGTCTTAAAATATAGTCGTAGTAGTGGACATGCATGTTGGGTTTTCCATTGTGCGAATTTAAATAAAGCATTTATTTTGATTGCATGTATTTTTTGTGTATCAAAGCAAAATAGATTGGTCCATGCTGCATTCATCCACTGATTGATGAAGAATAACTCAACAATATTGAGCTATTAGCTGAAAGCTTTTGGATTGGGTGTTGCACTAGACGGCACGTGTTGTTAGTACTGTTTCCACAGCCTGTAAATAACTGAGGATTTTTTCTTACAATGTTAGGCCATCCTGCACACACTATGTAACCGAGCTTTAACAGAGTCTCTCCTTCATCCTTCAGTCAGTGTTCAGTGTTCTGGGCAACCTGGAAGAGACCCAAAATATACAAAGACAACAAGATAAAATGTTGCTATGATACACACATTATCCTAACTTCTGTGTAACGCTATTTTTTGTCATGGCTAGTATTGTGTTTATGTATGAATGTACTTTGTATCATTGTACGAAGCATGTTTGCTTTATGTGATGGCTGGAATTAAGGGAGTGATAAATCTTAAATGGCTCAAATGTGCCTCTCAACAACATAATTAAATATTAATATTTAAAAAACTTTGAACTAGAAATGATTAAGTAGGTAGGTAGATAATGTTTACCGGTTGAGACAGGTGACACAAATCTATGGATTTATTTTTTTTATTTTTAAAGTAGTTTTGCTGATGATAGTCATTTTTATATTTCTGTTAGTCCCAATTTTATATACAATCTTGTTTATGAAAGAACTTCAGTCCCCAGTCATAATAAGGGTAATCTTTTCTTTTCCCCAGTAAGGAAGTGAGTTTTCTCTGAATAGCCCAAACAACACGTTCTAAGAAATCATACTATTCTAATAAAAGACGCATGTGATATCTTTACTTTATTTGGTCTTTGTAACAACAAAGCCAATCGTGTCACAACCCTAACCACAGCTGTGGTTAACTTGAAGCTAAGAATGACTTAAGCCGCCCAAACACGATCAGCCGTAAAACTGCTCTGTGCTGGCTGTGCCATGGGGACAACTTGGAGGAAGCGCTACCCTTGGCATGGATGAAGTCTCTGCGATATGCACTGGGACCTACGTCGTGGTTTAACCGCTGATCTGTAAGCAGCTTTATGCTCAACATGAATGAACAAATCACACAAATCAAGTATTATGAAATCAAAATCAGATTAAGTCAAAGAAGTACCTCTTTTCATCCTGTGTTGTGGGATATTAACATATATTTGCCAGTGTGGTTCAGCTACATTGGCATGTTCACAAACTGGAACAAATAAAAATTACAATTATAAATTTATATTTTAACATAAGTAGTTCTAGTAGCGGTAATACATATGTATACATTTAAAATTAAAAATAACATTCTTTACAGATTAAGTGATTTAATTAACCCATTTGTCTCGAGTAATAGCCTCAGTTGGAGATACTACAATACTGACTGACAGATTAAATTAGAATAGGAAGAAAGGTAGTCAGGATAATAGGCTTATTACTATACTAACTTACTATTACTTATTGCCTAAATGTATTTCTATGACAGTAATATACTATATAAATGCTTTGTGTTCCTCTGATGTTTGATACTTACCTGGGTCTGATCCTGTTGTTGGCATCTCAGAGGAAAAGCACGCAACTACATGGAAAAGGAAAATGGAGAAATAGACAAAATCTGAGAACTAATAGTAAAGTTGTACATCTGCTTTTTCATCATTACACGTTCAATGACCTCCAAGGAAGCTTTGTAGATAAAAAAAAATGTTTGTGCATCGTCATTATTGGAAATTGTAAAGCTCAGCTGACTGGTGATTTTTCCTAATTCATTGTAAACCTGCAGGGATACTGCATTTGTCACCTACACATACCGTTTTACCGTTACAGCTGTAGCTTTGTGTAACATTTAACCAAGCCTATTGCGACTCTCTAATGTGAATATTGGACAATTCTTGATAATGTGCAGTTACAACACTTTTTTAAATGATCAGTATCTGCACTAATGAAAGACTGGTTATGGCAAGTAAAATATAGTGGCACAGAACTAAAACCTTTGGGTAAGGTAGGGTATTGGTTACAGTTAGGCCACTAGTACACTATACATTTTCTGTACTTTTATGCTGTCTTCTGTTTTCTTCTTTAGTAAGCCATTCTATATGACAGAAAGAATACTTTCTATTTTGTTCCACACAAATATTTTTTTCTGTACCTCTATGTTTCCGACAGCAAAGTAGCCCCACCACCAACAGCAACACTGCCACACACAAAAAAGAGGAGATAACCGGTAAAAGGATAGAGTGCTGAATGGAGCCAGGGTATAGAGGATGTGGAGAAGAATCTTGTCCACCTTGAGGTGTTGTCGCTACAGGTGTGGGATATGCTGTAACACCATGACAAAAGATAGCAATCTGAGTGCATGCATAATGTTTCAGTTCATCTAGAATTGTTCCTACAAAGACAAACACACTACTATGTCAAAATATGTCAAGATATGAAAGAAGTAGTAGTACTGCTTTTTTGTGTGTCTAAAACATTTTTTCTCCCTAAGCGATAGGTACTGGTGACTGCAATCTAACCTTGGGATGACAATGTTAGTCTTTGGTCCAGACTGAAATAAATCGACAACTATCAGAGGATTACTACGATACCTGCGTTTTGTATTATAGGCTGTAATGGGAATTGCAACCTCAAGAATCAACTTGCAACTTTTAAGCTCTGCAATTCTTATTTCTTATCATACATATAGCAAGAATATTAAAATTAATTTAGTATAAGTTGGATATTTTTTCTTACTGATGATATTTAGAGTTTATATTAATATTATATTTACTGTTATGTCTCACCTGTGACAGCCAGCCAACTCTCTGGTGATGCTCTTCGAAATCCACTGATTTTGCACTTGTAACGTCCTTCATTGGACTTGGAAACATTGTGAATGGTTATCTGGCTTGTGTATCCAGTCTCAGTGAAGTGGCCATCTTTGTAGAAATCAGCTGCGAGGTTGTCAGATGTCACCTTTTTTCTACAGCGTAGAGTGACAGTCTGTTGTTCCATCACAGGGGCAGCAGGACTCTCCAGGATCACATCACCAGCTGAACAACAAGAAATTACTGTTATCAATCATGCAGTAAGGCCAGTAAGTTAAGTGTACACTTAACCATGAGGGTCCACTTAATGAGACATTTCTGCTTGGCAGCCAGGTGACCCCTGTATATTTCCGACCTTAATATGGATACACAAATTACGCTTAAAGTTCCCATTTGCACTGGGCTACAAAGTGCATCAACTTATCTAAAATGAAGTTTGAGAAATACATTCTTAACTCATGCTCCACTTTCTATATTTGTTGGAGCTTTTAGCCACATTTTGCCATTTTTGAACAATAGAAATATTGCTTGAGATAGTGTCCGCTAAACATACCAGTAACAGTGATGTTAACGCTGTTGCTTCTCTCTCCCTCTCCATTTTCACACCAGTATTCTCCACTGTGTGATTCAAAGGCTACTTTAATGTGCAAGAAGCCTTTTGATGTATCCCATCGAGTAGCATTTGAGGGAATCTTTTTCATCACTCTCCAGTCTGTTCGGCCGTGAAACCCCTCGCAATAAAATGAGATGGATTCATATTCAAAGAACTGCAGCCTGTATGGATCAATACGAGGAAAATCTGCATGTTTGACAGAGGAAAAAAAATGAATAAAATAAAGTAAGAGATATCTTCCCAAATATAATACACACTCTCAGTGCAGTAATGTAAAGCTGTAAAATACAATATATCTCACATTTGAAGTGCCAGAAAGACAAAAATTATGCAAATAACATGTTCAAAGATTATACAAATGTATGTTTATTTTTATTCCAAACCTCAACTTACCAGCTTTCTGAATATGGTAACTGCTCTGAGCTTGAGCAGTGAGCAGCAACAGCCCATTCAGCACTGTTTAGACAAAAGAAGAGAGCAGTGTTTCAGAAATACATGTCTTAAGGTACAATAACTCTGAGCAACTGTCAACACATGACAGAAACATGAGACGTAAAAAACCTAAAATATAATCAGGCAATGCAGCAACACCACATACCGCTATTAGGCACTGTCAGCTGCTCTGATTACGCATTGTTAGTTGGAATGGTAAATAGTAGTTATTTGTCTGAATATTGACCTTAAGACAAGTGTGTCTACATGTTTTTCCCAGTATGGCATTTATATGGTAACAGAAAGACAAAATAGAACTAAAATAGTAAAAAACAGAGATAAGACTTAGAAATAGGACAATAACCCTGTAATATTATTCAGATAGACTACACAATAATAGAAATACTTAGATTAAATTAAATAGATTAGTTAGTTTGAATTGATTTGAGAGTAAAACTGGAGACAGTCTCAGTACTCACGCAGTCTGATGCAGAGTGCTGTGACCGCCATGTTCCTTCGCTGCTGACTGTCAGAGCATCAGACTGAAAAACAGCTAAATATGATCTAAGGTGAAGTTGTAGTACTTCCTTTTCCTGTGCAGAGTAGAGGCCACAACAGTTTATAGCATTATAACCATATTTAAGGTCTCAGTCACTCTGGCGGTTAAACATATTTTTAATTCAGGTGGTCAACTGTCAAAGCTAATGTTTCAAAGTGTAAACCACCAAATATGGTAAATACATGGAAGTGATGTATTGGTATGGAGTATAACAAATAATTTTAAAGGGGCACACCAGTTTACAGTAACTTAAAGTGCTCATATTATGCTCATTTTCAGGTATGTATACACAATTGTATTTAGAGGTTATATCAGAATAGGTTTACATGGTTTAATTTTCAAAAAACAACATATTATTGTTGTACCACACATTTCTGTAGCTCCTCTTTTCACCCTGTGTGTTGAGCACTCCGTTTTAGCTACAGAGTGAGGCATCTCACTCTTGTTGGGAGTCGCACATACGCAGTACCTAGGTAAGGACTACTAGCCAGTCAGAAGCAGAGTAAGAGGGCATGCCCTGACAGTACCTAGGTAAGGACTACTAGCCAGTCAGAAGCAGAGTATGAGGGCGTGTCCTGACAGTACCTAGGTAAGGACTACTAGCCAGTCAGAAGCAGAGTATGAGGGCGTGCCATGCTAGCAGCTAGGCGAGCATTATAACGTGTGTTCCAAAGTGACCACGTTTGTCTCTGAAGTAAAGGCTGGACTACAATAGAGCTGTTTGGAGCAATTTGTGAACAGTGTTTTCTGTTGGAGATGGTAAGTCCCTTTGGGGTGGACTTTGGGCTTTTCACTTTGTTAACCTATTACATGCACAAAAAAAGATATATAACACGGTAAAGGAAAGGGAAAATGCCAAAAAGCATAATATGAGCAATTTAAGATCAGTTTACTCATGCTTAGACCAACTCCACATGTGAAAACACACATTTAATGTCTCCTCTGGATCTGGAGGAGCACTGTCAAGTCTGAGAAGATAACCCTGATGAGGTCATAGTGATGTCATCAGGAATAAAGGATAAAGTGTGTGACCATTTTGGGATAAGGTTGAAAAACCTTTAAGTATCTATTTTCACTTAAAATAACCGCCAAGAATAGAAAATATTGTGGGTATTAATTTACTAATTTAGTGAAGATAAAATCGGCTGATATGATTTTCTTTATTGCTTGTGACGGCCATGAAGCAGCTGACAGGGACATGGAAACAGCCAAATCCAACAAAAACTAAATTCATGGCGATGAAAAATAGAATACATTTTGTATGAAAAAAAATAACCTTTACAATCAGAGATCATTAAAAAAGAATGGAATGATTTACCCAACACCAATCCACCCTCTCATACCTACCTCTTTTATTGTTTTGTGTTTTTGATCAAGTTGAGTTTGGTGTTTTAGTTATTTTCTGTAATTTATTAATTTAACATGTATAAAAAGCATGGACAACTAAAAAATTCTCTGGCAAATGATGAATAAAACATTGAAATAAAGTAGGGGGAAAAACCGTACTGTCAGCTTTGCAACAGCAGGTTCCTTTTTTAACCAGGAGAGGGCATCTAACACCACCAAATATCCACCAAATATCCACCAAAATGGCATTTACAGTCTTGTTCTGCATTGCTGATAATGTTTACTCGTAGAATTTTCCCTATGCAGTGCACACTATATAAACCGTTTAACATTTTCAATCCTGTTTGTGTTAAATTTTACACTTTCTTTACATCATGCAACACTGCATACCTGCAAACTAAATTCAACAACATTTTTATACTTTTATACTTTTACTTTTTTTATACACAAAGATGTAACATGAGGCTGGTTAAAACAGTGACTGGAACAAAGAGAGGAACTGCAAAACCAAAGCGATCAACTTTACCATCAAAAGGAGGATTAAGAAAAACATTAAAGATATTGAGAACAAGCTGCAGTCAGTGGAGAAGATGGCAGAAAGTGGCCGGTACTACAACATAATAGAAAACGAGATCTAAAACTTCATGACAAGTGACAACGCAGTCTATTGAATGAAATAGTTTGTTAAATGGAATGACTGAAAGGAAGAAGGCAGTCAAGAACCACAAGGACGAAATCAAAACTGTTTGCCTGCTTTTAATGTGTTAAATATATCGTATGTATTAACATTGTCTTATTTCTGGTGTGAATATTTTGAGTGTGACAGATGAAAAAATGAACTATTTCTCCAGAAACAGAATAAACTTGAAACTCTTTCACTCCGGAGCTCTTTCTTTATTTTACATGAGTGGAAATAACATCACACATAGCAGGTTATTAATCTCATTAATACATGATCAAAGTTACCATTTACAGTTTAATTGTCTGTCTTTTCTGCAAGAAGTTTAGTGGGTCTGTACAGCTTAGCTATATTTAAGAGATCAAAGATTCAACAGTTGTTAGCATCAAAACCAAGTTACGTGACCTAGTTTCTCTGAATGAACTGCTATTGCTAAAACAAACCCACAGCCTTTTTTCACTGAGCTGTAGAGACGTTGTGGTTATTCTGCACCGGGTTTGTCAGGGTTCAACACTCAGATAAATAGATAGAATGAAATGGTGTGGTTTAGAAACCCTAAAAATATCAACCTGCATTCACCCCTGAGAAACTTCATCTCATGATATGCAGTGGTCACAGCAAATGACATATCTATTGATACTAATATTTCCAGACTTTCCAAACTGAAGAGGATTGCCTAACACCACATTCACATCATGTGAGAGGGATGGTAAGGGTTGTTAGCAATCACCTAATTGTGCAACTCATTAAATTTCAGTTTAGTGGCCTGAGACAAAGGACTTTAGCTAATTTTAATAAATTTCTATTTGTATATGACTTTGATGTTGACGTGACCACTATTTAAAAGTCAGAAAAGGGCGATTGACGCACTTTTGATATGATATGAATGTGGCATGTACACATTAATAGATCTGTCACGCAATGTGTCTGCTTCAGGTCAAACTAATATAACAGCATCATGTTGATAGTTGACCACAGTAGCTCTGTTCTGAAAAACAGCGTCTTCAGACGTGTGAACAGACATATGAAACAATGTGGTTTAACTGTCACACACACTAGTAAACCCCTCACTCTAAAAATAGACCCTGATGCTGCACATTAGCAGAAGCCCTTAAATGAATGTTGATACTAATTCAAATGCCAGTCCAGATACTTTAAACTGCCGATAGCCAGACATATAAATAATGAATTCCAGTTACAATGTTACTTTAGCTGTTAAGCCATGTTGTATTTACTGGGTTTCAATATACAACATCAACTGTACTGTGCTTAACTATGTTTTCTACATTCCATCTTTTCATCCCATAACCCTAACATCACACTGTCACTGTCTCTAAACAACAATTCTCTCTCTTCAAAAATTTACTCACTCTGACTTTGTTGCATTCAGTCTGTGATGTTTAGTCTATTGAAAGATGTCTCATGGTTTCTTTGTAGTTATAATTTTCCATTGAGAAGTCACTCCATTTGACACTCGTAAAAACATTGGAGATGCTAAAAAGGTGGTCTTTGTGTTTCCTCTTCTTTGGCTGAGTTCTCAGTGCTTGATTGTTAAACGTCATCAATTGGATTGCAAGTGAATTTTGCACTGGATATCATTATAGAATGATCATAGTTCCACTAATTTACTACAACAGTCCTGGAAATTGTAACATACTTTCTCTCCTTACACATGTAAAATAGCACAGTTTTAAGTCTCTCCTTAAGGAGGTGTTTTTGTTCTCAGTCACCTGTGAGACACAAAAGGATTATGTGTATAGCATCTTTCAAGCAGATACAATTCAGTAATACACAATAAATATAAATCATAATAAAATTGAAATAATAAAAAAACAATAAAATAGATAAATGCAATAAAACATCCAACAGTCCAGTATATTAATTATGGTTGTAGCTCTGGTTTTGCTCTCTACCAACTTTAGCAGCTAAATGTACTTCTTCACCAGACAATAGCTAACTTTGTCTTCCTACCATTTGGTACTGGGAAGTTTGCATCCACGCAACTTGTCTTTTTTCTGGAAATGTCTAACCACAGTTTTAAGTATAGGGGGTTGGTAAGGGCTGAGACCTCACAATTGAATCAATTCATTAATGAAATAACAAATGTAGCTGTAATCAAGAACTTGATAATCTTGGTAATATTATCTGGCATATTTATCATGTCTGCTTTGATGCTGACTGCCAGGCTACCAATCATGTCAGTTGATCCTCCTAAATAAATAGTACCCCCAAATGATCTACCATTCTCTGGCCTTCCTGCTTGTTTCTACCTCTAATAATCTAATGAGAGGAGAGAAAGAAGTGCTTTAAACCGCAATTACACTCACCTTTACTGGATTGTAGAATAGACAACATCGTTGTCTGTTAAATTTGGTTTGGTACCTGCTGATGAGTTCTGTCTTGCTGAGTAACTGGATACTTCTGGTTCTGCTTGGGATACAAAGTTGAGAACAAAAATATAAAGATTAGCTCTATGAGATAAATACATTTTATTGTCATTCTATTTTATCTCATGCATGTGTGAGCAGGTAAAGTGAGAATTATTTTGTACATTATTTTGTGTTTGCATGTTAACTGTATTTTGCAGTGCGTATATGTATTTACTTGTTTGCAAGTCTTGTTTTATCCTTTTTTGCATGGTTTGTTTTATTGTGATGCTTTGGGCTTTTGCATGCTTTTATTTTTACTTTATATTTTTAGTGTTTTAATGTAGTTGTAGTTTGATGTAAACTTGACCTTGTCTCACTCCTGATGCCAAATTAGCACTGTTGTGAGCCACCTGTGGCATAGTGAACAGACCATTTAGGTGGCAATCAGAGCAAGAGAAGCAGGAGAGGACGGTGACAGAGAGGGTTGCAGAGACAGTGGCGTGTGTAATGTATGAGCCTAACTCCCATGGAGCACCTTGGGGTGACGGATTCCACATGGAAAGGGGATAGTAGGGCTCAGTTGGGCCTACATCCTGGAGAACGCAGGCCATACAACCTTCCCCAGTTCCTAGCAGAACCGTCCCCCCTCACGCCAGCAGCCCATCATCCAGGGTGTGACTGTGTGAACTGGCAGATTTATGTGCCTCTTAAAAAGAAAGATGCATGCTCTGTCAGTTTGCTACGTAAGTGTCTCAACGACATAAAGGCCTGGATGGCTCTGAACTTTTTAAATTTTTATGATGAAAAGACGGAAGTGATGGTTTTTGGTGGCACCACTGGGACCCCCCCTGTCGATCTGGGTTCCTTGGCCCAGTATATTAAACCCAGCGTCAAAAACCTAGGGGTAAAAGTGGACCCGGAGCTAAAGTTTAACAGTCAGATCAAGGCTGTTGTCAAGTCAAGCTTCTTCCACTTGAGGCAGCTGGCCAAAATAAAGCCAATACTGTCAAGACAGCACTTTGAGACAGTAATCCACGCCTTTGTTACCACTCAGCTGGATTACTGTAATGCACTTTATGTGGGGGTAAGTGGGTCCTCCATCGCCCGTCTCCAGATGGTACAGAATGCTGCTGCACGTCTTTTAACTGGCACACATAAACACGAGAACATTTCCCCCATTCTAGCCTCACTCCACTGGTTGCCTATTCAATTTAGGATCCATTTTAAAATTCTTTTATTTGCTACCTCTCGGAGCTTCTACGCCCTTATATCCCCACTCGCTCTCTCAGGTCAGAAGATCAGCTGCTCCTGAGTGTGCCTAAAACTAAGGGGAAGCTTAGAGGAGACCGTGTCTTTGCTGTGGCGGCTCCTAAATTATGGAATGATCTGCCTCTGCACGTGAAACAGTCCTCTTCTTTGTCTGTTTTTAAATCCCGTCTTAAAACCCATCTCTTCTCTGTGGCCTTTGACACCTAGTAAGATGTTGACTTAATTTACTTCTTTTAATTATTTAGATTGATTGTTTTTCATTGCGCAGCTATTATTTTTATTCATGTCAAAATGTTATGTTTTTTATTTATGATGTCTTATTTATTCTTCTTTACAGCACTTTGGTCAACTTTGGTTGTTTTAAAGTGCTTAACAAATAAAGTTGAATTGGATTGGATTGAACAGAGAGAACACAAGGAGCCCACAGCAGAGACACACAAGCAGCAAAAGTAGAAGCAGTAGAGGCAACAGTAGCAGTACCAACATGAGCCACTATGAAGTGAAGCAAAAAGACCAGACATCACCGACTGCTAGTGGCAAAAATTGGGAGATTAAAACCTCTCCGTTCCGTGTAAGTCCCTTTGACCACTGGTGTTTGTGCTGTGTAGTTACATGCTAATTTATGTTAAGTGTAAGTTTAAAAAGTATGGTTGACTGACCCTGAGTTTTTTCTACTGCAGGCTTTGCCGGAGAAGAAGAGCAACGCTCCTGAGTAGAGCAGGCCAGCCAAAAAGCACCAAAAGCCCTTTTAGCCTTGTCATTTTACTTGTTGTTGCATTGTTTTAATAAATATGGATTTGTTTTAGCTGTGTTCCGATTGTCTTGACTATTTTAAATCAGTTTAAGGTAATAAACCTAGGTGGCTTGGTCGGCCCATTTTAAACAGAACTTTGCCACACCTGCCCCTAGTCCCTTTTCACGTCTGATATGTCGGGTGCCACAGGGCTCAGTTCTCGGGCTTGTTTTGTTTTCTGTACTATTTCTACAGCACCATCATCATTCATAGCTCAGACTGTATTATATTTAGTAATTTGTAGATGATTACAGACCTAATTTTTTTACATTAATTTAACAAATAATTTATTTACTTGTTTTACCTAAATAAAGGCATTATTGTATTACGTGATTCTCAAAATGTAGACCATAATTACTTTTAAAATGCGTAGGCTGTTGCTTCTCCGTCTTGCAACATTCTTCTGCCCAAAAGCAAGTAAACACATAAGATATAATATAATACGTACTGCATAATAAGTATTTTACCTCTTTTCTTCCGGTCTTTTTTAACAACAGCATATGCCACGTTTTCTCGATCAGCAACACTCGCCTCCACAGAGACTAAAATAAAAACAAAACAAATGTTTATTTGTATATTATTCTGCAAGTGTCTGCCAAGTTAGTATATTAGTATAATAGTATAATAGAATAACAATGCATGTTTTGTAGACTCACCTGAGTCTGTTACAATGCTTTATATTTATCCTAGTTTTCAAAATAAACATTTCTTTTTTTAAATCAGTTTGAGGTTAATAAACCTAGGTGGCTTGGTCGGCCCATTTTAAACAACAGAACTTTGCCACCCCTGCCCCTAGTCCCTTTTCACATGTCTGACATGTCGGGTGCCACAGGGCTCAGTTCTCGGGCCCGTTTTGTTTTCTGTACTATTTCTACAGCACCATCATCATTTATAGCTCTGTTAGTATTATATTTAGTAATTTGTAGATGATTAAGACATTTCTTTTTAGCAAAGCTTTTGGTCTCCTTTAGATGTTTGTTTTTTTTTGTTTCTAACCTGTAGCACTTTGAGATCTTTTGATGAAAAGGGCATTATAACTAAAATGTATTATTATATTATTATTGTTATTATTATTAGGGCCCGAGCGCCGACAGCGGCGAAGGCCCTATTGAAACTGAAGGAATTATTATTATTCTTTTCCCGGCAAATTAATTGGCTTTTTGAGGGGCTTAACATATTCAAAAACTCACCAAATTTGGCAGTCGCATCAAGTCTGGTGAAAATTTACGTATTTTAAGGGTTTCGGGAATAGGCGCGCAAAAATGGTTTGCTTGCGCCCCCTACAAAGTTAAAAAAATTGAGCCCCTGCAGTGCGTTTAATGTAGACTCACGAAACTTGGTACACATATGCATCATGTCAAGATGTACAAAAAACGTCATTGAAGCCATACCCTTAGCCCAACAGGAAGTCCGCCATTTTGATTTCAAAGTTCGAAATTAGTGCGATTTTGGCCATTTCCACATGTCGTACTTTAACGAACTCCTCCTAGAGATTTCATCCAATCAACTTCGGTCTGTGCCATCTTAAGACATTAAAGATGAAAAGTTGTTAAAAGAAAAACTTTTCGTCATAGGTCATGGCCGTGGCGGGGCGGCCATTTTGAGTGTTGAGCGATGAACAAATAAATTGTTGTAACTTGAGTGTACGTTGTCGTATCTGCCCGAAAAATTCTCAAGATTGACAAGGATCCAGGCCTGAGGACAGCTACAGGCCATATTTGACTTTTGGTCATAGCGCCCCCCGCTGGCAACAGGAAATGCGCCTTATATGACAAACATCATCCGATTTACATGAAACTTAGAATGTGTGGTCTACATGTGATAATGAGCCGGCCCCTATAATATAACCACGCCCACTTACTCAGGCCACGCCCCCTTTCATAACATTTGTACCGTTTAAGGTAGAGTCTTGTGTGAGGTATCATTGAACTCAGCAGATACTTCCTTATTCATTTGTGATGGTTTGGCCAGCCCCTATGCTTAAGCCACGCCCCCTTTCATGAATGCTGATCCATCTACGGTAGAGTCTTGTGTGAGGTGTCATTGAACTCAGCAGAGAGTTGCTTCTTCATTGGTGATGGTTTGGCCCACCCCCTATGCTTAAGCCACGCCCCCTTTCATAACATTTGAACCATTTAAGGTAGACCCTTGTGTGAGGTATCATTGAACTCAGCAGATACTTCCTTATTCATTTGTGATGGTTTGGCCAGCCCCTATGCTTAAGCCACGCCCCCTTTCATAAATACTGACCCGTTTAAGGTAGAGTCTTATGTGAGGTATCAATGAAGTCAGCAGAGACTTCCTTTTTAATTGGTGATGGGTTGACCCCGGCCCCTATAATTTAGCCACGCCCCTTTTTATAACTGGTGACCCATTTAAGGAAGAGTCTTGTGTGAGGTGTCATTGAACTCAGCAGAGAGTTGCTTCTTCATTGGTGATGATTTGGCCCGCCCCCTATGCTTAAGCCACGCCCCTTTCATAACATTTGAACGATTTAAGGTTGACCATTGTGTGAGGTATCAATGAACTCAGCAGAGAGTTACTTCTTCATTGGTGATGGTTTGGCCCGCCCCCTATGTTCAAGCCACGCCCCCTTTCATAAATGCTGACCCATCTAAGGTAGAGTCTTGTGTGAGGTATCATTGAACGCAGCAGGGAGTTCCCTTTTCATTAGTGACGATTTGTGGTGTCTGAGTGCCGCGCAAATGCACGGTCGCAAGGAGCGGGGGCCCGTCCATCGCTGCTTGCAGCTTTAATTATTATTATTATTATTACTACAGACCTATTTTTTTACATTAATTTAACAAATAATGTATTTACTTGTTTTACCTAAATGAAGGCATTATTGTATTACGTGATTCTCAAAATGCAGACCATAATTACTTTTAAAATGCATAGGCTGTTGCTTCACCGTCTTGCAACATTCTTGTGCCCAAAATGAAGTAAACACATAAGATGTAAAATAATATATGTAGGGGAGAGTGGGGTAAGATGAGCCAGTGGGTAAGTTGACCCACCCCTGTTTCAAGGCAACTATGCACATTTGGCATTATGTGACCATACATTCTGAAGGACTCCATCATTTCTATTTTGCTGTGAAGAGGAGAAGCACATGGGACAAGAGGTAAGTTTTTGTTTTTTTACAAAAACACTTTTTTGCTTGTTAAAGTTAATTTTCTACATTGCAGGTATACTAGCTGTTGTGCCAAAGCAAATGTATCTAGGTCTAAAGTTGTGCATGGTACATGTTGGTGATTCGTCAACATATAAAACCATGTGAATCATTAAGCTAAAGGTTAGCCTGAGTTGCTAAGCTAGGCCATTTTTACGAAAATGGTGACTATGGGGCAAAGTGAGCCAGATGATGTGGGTTAAATTGAACCAGAGCTACAGCCTTCAACAAAACTACAGTCGGGGAGTTCTTTGACAACTTGACTGAAGTGATGGACAGGTGACAGAATTAATATATTCCATAATATTAATACAATTTAAGGGCAACTATCGCAAGATACAAGCGTAAAGTACATTTACTGTACAATAAATTGGCATGTGTTTACTTATCAGCCACATTTACCAGAATATGTATTCAGGGCTGTTTAGTATGATTTTAGCATTGCTTGAAAAGCTTAACGATTCTGATTTTTTTTCATCATGGCTCCTGTCTTTGTTTTATAGGTTTAAATTCCCTGAATGATGTGCTGAAGAAGCTTCCTAAACCTCAAAAGTTTGGAGGAACTGCAAGGAGGGAGCAACAACTCATATTTCCCTGCAACCTTGATGGATGGAATGTCCAATAGTCATTTTCCTTGTTCTGAGGTCTGGAAGTTCAAACTGTTCTTTTCTTCTCACAAGTTCAAAACTGAAACTGTTTAACAAAATTGGAAATTAGAACTGAACATACTGGAGGGACATTCTTTGTGTGTGTGTGTGTGTGTATAATACAGCATATAACCATATTTCTTGCTCATGAAAACTATGCTGGTAGTCCTTCACTTAACAGAAATGTTTAAAACTATTGTTCACCAATACACAAGATTAAAGGGAAAATTAAACTTGAATTGGTTTGTTTTGTGTTGTTTGAGGTAGCTTTAAAAAAATTAACATTGTTTGGAAAGGTAAGTGTATTATTAAATTATTTTTTTTATTATGCTTGCATTAAAACATGAAAAATAGGATGGTCAATTTACCCCCAGATGGCTCAATTTACCCACTTTGTACTAGCCTGGGGTAGGTTGAGTCACATGAACACTTTTTTTTTAATGAGGTCATATTTTCAAGGCTTTTTGTCATAGGTGCATTCTTATATTTTCAGTTGATAGGCAACATCCCAAATTAATAGTATATGTTTTCATTGTACTTCTGTCTCAATTTCCCTTGCCTGGAGATCCACGTAAGTAAAAACTGGCTCATCTTACCCCACTCTCCCCTACTGCATAATAAGTATTTTACCTCTTTTCTTCCAGTCTTTTGTAACAACAGCATATGTCACATTTTCTCTATCAGCAACACTCGCCTCCACAGAGACTAAAATAAAAACAAAACAAATGTTTACTTGTATATTATTTAGTGTCTGTGTCTGCCAAGTCAATATATTAGTATAGTAGTTTAATAGTATAACAATGCATGTTTTGTAGACTCACCTGGGTCTGTTCCTGGCGTTTCTGAAGAAAAGCAGCCCACTACAATACAGAAACATAATTGAGTCAAACAACTGTGTTAAAAGTGGTCAGAATAATAGAGAGGCGAAGCCCCTCCCATTACCATGGGACTTTAATTCGGAAAAAATATGAACAGTAGTGAACAGGGAAAAACAAATTATTTGTTGATCCCGTTTGAATTGAGCCATGAATTACACATATGTTCGTCAGTTTAAAAGAAGACTTAGACGGTTTATTGTCAAACTGTTCAAGTATAAGACTGTGAAAAAACTTAATTAGAAAGACTACACACTTCTAAGTTGCATGGATGACGTTGTAAGATGTAACGTTACCCACACCAGCAGAGGATCGTTCTTTTGCTTATCTGCTGATAAAACTTTACTAGATTAAAACACATCAGGTAAGACAACGTTACATGTGTTGTGGAATAGCGCTAAGCTAGCTAGCTAGGGAGCAAGCTGAGCATCAAGAAAGGTGACGTAAATTGCGCCAGACAAGAGATGTAGTTCGCTGATTGGTTTAACACAAAACTAAGTGGTCATACGACAAACCTACAATAAACTGAGACTTTCTTCTGTTGAATTTTTTTTTTTTAAATTGACGTAAATCATATTTGTAAACCATGGCTCAATTCAAACGGGATCAAAAATGATTTGTCTCTCCCCGATCACTACCATGTATATTTTTTCCGAATTCAGGTCCTTTGGAAGGGGAGGGACTTTGCCTCTCTATAGGCTCAAGAGCATGTGGACTAGGCCTGTATGTTCGTTAAAAGTGGGCAATTAAGTAAATATGTCAAAAGTTTGTAATGAATGAAGAACTGAGTAATTAGGAGGCATAGTCACCATGGCAGAACTGTATTACAGAGACTACTAATAAACAACTTTATTTCCATATACATAGTTTAAAAAAATATTTTCACCTCTGTGTTTCTGACAGTGATATAGTCCAATCACCAAGAGCAGCACAGCCACACAGAAAATGGTGAAGACAACTGATAAAAGGATTGAGAGATGAGGGAAGCCGTCGGTTGAAGAAGTGTCTGGACTCTCTTGAATCTCTTTAGATGATTTAGTAATATGTGCTGTAACATTGACAAGATGGTGTGGGTATATAAAGAGCACTGTAAATATACATTTTACATCATCATTTTGTAATCTAGGAGTTCCTCAGAGGATTGGACACACCATGTAGTGCCCACTTCAGACCAAAATGTCAACATCGGATGGGAGAATCCGATTTCCTAATTTAATAAGCAGGGGTCTCATTTATAAAACTGTGCGTAGAATCATTACTAAAAGTGATTTCTAAAACCGTGCATACACACATCTGTAAGCATGTTCCCTTTATAAATCACAGATTACCCACAAGTGTGCGTACGTGAATCAGCCTCTTATCCCGCCCGGTACACGCTAGAGCTGTAATCGGGCCTTAAAAGTTAGGCCTGACAAGGCCCGAGCCCGACAAGTACATTTTGATTGACAGCTTTTTAAAAGCCCAAACCCGTTTACAGCCCAACATTATTTAAATGTGCGCATGCACACAGCTCTTTTGCCTTTTGTTAAGAATGAGTAATTTATACATTTTTTAACATAATTTATTCATGACTAACGTAGGATATAGGCCCTTGGAAGTTGGAACAAAGAAATAAAATAAGTCCTCCAGAGGCCAGCCTCTGTTTCACCTCCTCAGCATCCATTTTCACACTAACCAAAATGCATCACATGACCGCTCATTTCCCGCGCAACCCAGAGCGCAACCCAGAGCGCAAGCCTGAGCCCGGCCCAAGCCCGTGCAAAATGATAGAAATTAAGACCGAACCCGACTGACCCCGTCGGGCAAAGATATTCAGCTCTAGTACACGCCCATTTTTAAACCATAAATAGTCAATGCAAAGCAGCTTATGAATGCTGATCAGTATGTTAATGACCCTGGCATGCAATTGTTCTTTTGTTATGGAGAATCATGAAGACTGGCAGGGAAAAAACAAAAAACTCTGTTGCTTGGAAAATTGCTGCAAATTGAATTTTAATTTCGGCCTGTTCTCAGTGTAGGTAAACCTGATCTATAGACTACCTATATTAATATCTTCTAAAATGGCAGGCATTATGGCACTGGAGAATGGCTGCAATCTACCTGACCTATATGATAAGATTTAACAGAACTATATATTATATCCAAACAAGCCTTAGTGATAAAGTTGAAGATTATATGATATTTATATAAAACACTTAGCTGTCTGCCATTTCCCTCTGGAAACAGCCAGTTGCCCCCAGAGTGGGGAGGACCTGTATTTGGACCGGGATGGCACGGTTCCGGCACATTGCCCTCTTTACTGGACCCAATTCAGTACATAGATCCAAGAGCTCAGCTTTACAGAATTTAAATCGGCATATTAACCAGTCATCGTCGTGTTCCCTGAAGTCTCTTTGTATCCTGATTCTTCCATTGCCATAGTCCTCCTGCAGTGCCATCATGCACGGGGGTCACCGCAGTATTTATATGTTTACAACAATTTGTGATTGTTAACACCTTGCCAAAATCACAGCATCAACTAGTGGTATTGCCCACCCTGAGATACAATTTGAAGACACACAAACAGGTTTTGTCACAAACAGTATTAAAGTTCAGACCAACAACGAGGACATTAAGTGTAACGATTGCACTAGAGCTTAACGGCTGTATTTCCAGACTTTGACATTTGATGATTTATTCGCAGTATTAAAGACAGATATTTAGTTATTTAGACTGTGATCTACAGTTATCTAATGGTAGGGTAGTTGATGCTATCCTCTATTCCATACAGTCAGGCCATCTCCTCCTCCTGCGCTCTCGTAGTGGACAATGTGACAGTGAGACAGCGCTGATTAAACATTAAGAGCAAATTTTTATTTAAGATTTGAGTTGGATTTTAAAAGATGTTTATGGAGCAATTATCACTCAGTACAAGCGCAAATAGCACTGCTGGATTTAATCTTCATGATAACGTGGATAATATGGAGTGAAAAAACTATGCGTGAGGCATTAACAATTGAAAATATTACATTTACTTTCTGCAGTCTGACTTCAGTTCACCACCTTACCTCTTGTCTCCAAAATGTGCGTAGGCAAGGGTCAGAGTTTGCTAGGACCGCACATTCTCCCGTGAAGTTTGTTTTTTGCGTACGCCACGTTTATAAATGAGACCCCTGGTGACTAGAAAATTCACTTACCACACACATGCTCCGCAACAAATGGAAAGTTTTGTTTAATTTGAAATAATATCTCACCTCTAACAGCCAGCCAGCTCTCTGGTGATTCTCCAAGTCCAGAGATGCTGCACTTGTAGAGTCCTTGATGAGATTTAGAAACATTGTTGATGATGAAGTTTCCTTTATATCCAGTGCCACTGAGGAGGCCATCTTTATAGAAATCAGCTGGGAGGTTGGAGGCAGCCATCTTGTTTCTGCAGGACAGACTCACATTTTCTTCCTCTATCACAGGAACCGTAGGACTCTCCAGGATCACTTCACTAGCTTAACATAAAGAAACATTCATAGAATTTTTCTTAAAAATGTTCTCAGTTGATTAGGGTGCACCTCAAAGTAAGTGTGTTGCAGAAAAGAAAAACTGATGTTTGTATGTGTTATACACCAAATTAATAGTATTTTGGCAACATTGAGAATGCAAATAGAATTCTGTAGAAAGTTATTGCTATATTTCACAGATCAAAAGCTGAAGACACATTCAAATGCCAATATTTCAAGGCTTATGCATTTGGCATGATATTTTAGTATTTATTGTATTGTTAAGATGCAAACCAGTTCCATACGGAAGAGTTTAGTTCTAGCATTTAAAAACTAAAATCTATTTTTTTAGTTAGTAGTGGATAAATACCAGTGATGGTAATGTTGACGCTGTTGCTTCTTTCTCCCTCTTTATTTTCACACCAGTATTCTCCACTGTCTGATGTAAAGGCAGGTTTAATGGTAATGCTTCCTGCTGAGGTTTCCCATTGGGTAGTATTTGTTGGAACTTCTTTCAACTTCCTTATCACTCTCCATTCAGATGAGTAATCCAACTCCTCACAATCTACAGAGATGGATTCATATTCAAAGAACTGCAGTTTGTTGGGAGCAATGTGAGGAAAAGCTGCATCTGTAACAGAGAGAAAGAGAGTTACAGAAGAGGTACTTTACCAAACCTGTTACTTAAAAATAATAATTCATAAGATTAGTTGATACGCCTTCTAAGCAGGCGACAAAGGTATTTTTTAATCGAATGTTTCTGCTTAAAAAAAGAATGAAGCAATCATATTATGCAACTCAGGCAAAGAAGTTGGCAATTAATTATTAAAATTAAACAATTGTAAAAATGATTTTGTTTATACATGGTAACTGCTACTTACCAGCTTTCTTAGCATTGCAGTTCTGAACTTGTACATCAAGTAGCAGCAACACATCCATCACTAGAAATACAAATATTAGAGCTTTACACCAAATACAGATTGTATGTTTCTTAAAAAGCTAAATACACATAATAATTGGAGGAACACTGTTGTATTACATCCTTCATTTAAGTGCTGTGATGCCTAACATCTGTACTCTTGTGATTTGTTTACTCATGAAAATAGTCCGCTATACTTTACGGTAGTTTTAAAACATCACAACAGGTGTGCATTGACTTATTAGTATTTTTATTGATTTAACTAATATATCTTTAGCTATATATCAAGTTCTGATATAACTAAAAATCAAACCTCTCTAATATCAAGCTATTTTCTTGTTCAATAATAAACATGTATCTGCTTAGTTGACCATCTCTTTACATGATTCGTCTTTACTTGAAGAAGTTAATATTTTTACGTAGGACTCTGGACGGTTCTAAATTTCTTAATTTTCTTATTTAAGTCCAACATTAAATTTCATTAATAAAATAGGCCTGTAATACTTTATTATGTTATATGATCATATTGTTCAATTAGTTTTTACTCGCCAAGAAAGCAAATTAATTGCTTCACGGCTTTTAGATCGAGTAATTTTAATGATAAATAAAATGCAGTTATAAAACTGTAATAATAATACAACTTATTTGGAGGCGCCTTTCAAAGAAATTGACATACATTACAAGTTATATTGAGTAAGCCAGTTTAAAAAGCTGTGACTATACTTATTATATTAAAACACCTGAAAAACATATTTTAGATTTTAAATGTATCTATTTGTCTTACTTGTATTTGATTTTATGTTATTTCACATGTTAGGCTACTTAACATGAATATGAAAATAGTTATGATATAACAATTAACTACTATATTACTCACACAGTTTGAAGCAGAGAGCTGTAACCTCCATGATGTCTTGCAGCTGACTGAGTATCTGAACAAAATACATCTAAAGTTAAGACCCTCCCCTTCCTGTTGAGTTTCCAGAAAAGTTACCACAGCACATACAATATCTTTCAGAGAGTTCCTAATTGATCAAAAAGACAACAAAGGATTTTCCTGACTAAGCTGCTGTATGGGCAGAGAAGGACCTCTAAAAATAAAGTTGATTAACTCAGATTTAAATCGATATATTCTATAAACTTTTCTCTCTCTCTCTCTCACGCACGCACACACACACACACACACTATCCCCCCTGTCCACATTCACCCACCCCTAAATGAACAAAAATGAATTGATTAAAAACAGGAACTGAGCTGAACTGACTAACACCATCAAAAGTGAGGAAACACCAGAGGCAAGAAACTTAAAAGCAAAAGATTAAATGTATAAATACTGTAGATTGTTAAAAACAATCCATAAAATACAGATAAATACATAAAGTAGAATAAAAACAAATTAAATCAATTATAAAACCAACTAAAACAAACGGACTGCAAATCTGATAAATAACTAGGGCTAAGACTATTAAGCGCTTAATAAACCAATAAAAGGACCTTAAATTTTAGTTAACCATGTCAGAATATCACATCTATACACTTGCAGAGATAGTGAACTTTAAGATAATGATCCCTGAAGGTCTGCTCTAATGACGATCTAACACCACTCGGTAACACTGAATGACTGAATGTTTATGAAATGATGTGTCGACCTACAAGGAAACATTGCTTTCACAAGCAGCATATATTTGCTGCAGTGTTGTATGGTATATACTTGCAATCAATGATTGAAACACACACATTCAGTTGCTCAAGAGCATGATGAATTAGTCCGACACTGCCCTCTGCAGTAAATCAGCTGCCTGTCACACATGTGAAACATTTCCTTCCTCTTAATTTCCCCCAGATGAAGAAAAATGTTTCTCAACCTATTATATCTTGGTGCAGTGAATGCAGTTGCTTACAATTGTCTTTACCAGTGGTAACCCACATTTCCTATACTTAAGTTCACTTATTAAAAACTGTTCGCTCAGTTTTTATCAAAATGAACAACCGTTATTCTATCTATTAATTATCAATTCTAAATACACTAGTGCAACCAAAACACTTGATACACACATTGCAGGATCAACTCTTTTACCACAGCACTGATAATATTTGTCTCCTAACAGTAACACTTTGTCACGCAACACACAAACACACAACTTTAACAACTGGGAGCATCACAATACCACTTTTGTCTTTGAGGTACATTTTAGCATTTTAGCAAGAACCAAGACTACATTACAACAAAAATAAGGGCACTTATAGCATGGATTGTGCTACCTGACAGTATGTAACAGATATGCTGCAATATGCTTCAAAATGAATGAATGAAGAAACGTTTTTCAGACATGCCAAAAATAAACCAAACAAACATCACAGAAACATATTCATAAGTTAAATAAGCAAAACATTCAATAAACAATAAGTAACATTAGCCAACATAGACATGTCTGAAAAGGAGTAGGAAGAAGTATACACTTATTTAATCCTACCCCTTTTCCATATTCAGCAAATTACATTATTTCATTTACCACATATGAAAGGCTTTACAGTTGGTCGTTTGTTCTATTACTATTGGTAAATCACATTTCTCAATACTGAGTGTTGTGGTGCTGCAGACTCAAAAGATAGATCACAACAGGTCTTAGCTGGGGAACCGTGACTCCACCCACTCACCCACACACACAGACACGTACACACACACAGTTACCAGAACTCATCTGATAACCACCAGTTACAGTGATTTTTTTTAATTCAGTATTTTATTCAAGGACTTTGCGTAAAAGGAATTCCGTGGTTTGAAGCCAAATGAACGACTCAGAGACAAGCAGGTTAGGTCAAAAACAAGGCAGACAGATCCAAACTGGCAAACATATCCCAAAAGGGGTTATGCAGAAGGGAAGTCCAAAGGTCAGGCTGGTGGCCGAAACAAAAGGCTAGAAAGCTATGGCGTGAACACACACACAGAATATACTGCAGGGCTCATAGGGTAAAGAGAGAACAGGTAGGGGTTGGGGTTAGGGTTAAGGTCAGGTGACTGAAATAGCGGGAAAGAGAAAAGAATGAATGACTAGGAGCTGGCTGGAGTTGTGACTGGACTGTGTTGAATACTGCACTCTGTTGCGTGTTACAGGTATGTGGGAATCTTTTTTTAAATGATTGTTTATAATCTTTTGTATTTATTTGGAAGTTTTTTTGTTCAAGGACTTTATTTCTACTTCAAAAGCTAGTGTGTTGATCTTTCAATCACAGCAAATGTTCATACGATATTAATGCTATATGTGGCTGTACCTATATCTCTGTTCTGTTTTATCATTTCAGATGATTTTGTCCTGCAAAGATTTTCTTCTTCTGCCATTGTTGGCTGTCTTTATCTTTGCTGGGCTGTTTTTGACACGTTCATATGGATATGTAATATTCAGTGAGTCACAAATTAAATGTATCATATTCATCCTTTTTTTATAAGTTTAAGTTCATTATGGTCAATTGTTTCATTTTGGAGGGAAAATTGTCAAGTTTAATTTAGTGTCAATAATGGAGGCAAACGCTGTGTATAGGGTGATAGATATTTGGAGCTATATAGTTTTTAGCTTACTGGGATCCAAAAATGAATTGGATTTGCTGTTCTGTTTGATCATATCAGATGATATGATGTCCCTGTCAAGATCTGTTCCTGTGACTGTCGGTGTCGGCTTCATTGCAGTAACTATCTCTGCTACGTGGATAAGGAAACGTCAAGGAACCAGTGAGTTAAGAATTAACTTTATTATTTGCCTCCGTCTCAATACCTATAGACTTTAGTGACCTTCTGTCCTGATAATTCTATCAAAATGTACATTTCTACAGTACAAGTCCATTATTTCATTGGCAGACATGTCATCAAACACAATTCCTTTACTTTCCTGGTAAGCTTGTATTGCAAGACATTTGCAAGAAGTGCTGACATTCATTGACAGTAGCTTTACAGTATGTTTTTAAATGGCAAAGTTGAAACCATTAGAATTATGAAGTAAATTATTTTTGTTAAGAGAAATTCAGAGCAAAACAGTCATGAGTATCATACAACTGTTGTACTGAAATGTAAATGTTACTTAGTTTTCATTTGGGCCATTATAGTAACTCATTTGTAATCATATATCAATTTATTTTCTCTTATTTAATGTTTCACCTTGCTCTTAAGCAAAGAAAATCAAATCTTTGGATGAAGACATTGCTAATCTGGAGGAACGATTACACAACATAGAAAACAGCCTTGATGTTAAGTTGATGAACCTGGGGTTCGATATTACCCTAAAGATACTGGAGAACCAAAGTAAGCAATTCAATCTGCAAATGGAAGACAACCAAACAGAGATGAAGAACATCAAGGAGAAGCTTCAGTCCCTGGAGATGAAAATAGAGGAGCAAGAGGAAGATTTAAGAGAAAAGCAACACTTGCTCGATGTTCAGTGGAAACTGGAAAAGAGAAAGGAAGAACTGGAGAAACTGCAATTGGATACAGCTAAAGTTTTGCAGAGTACAGAAGAAAAACGTTTGAATATATTAAAAGGGAGGAAAATGAAATTGAAGAATGAAAGGAAGCAGCTAAATGAAAAACTGGAGGAGAAAAGGAAAGACAGGGAAATGCTTCAGCAGTCCTGGTTTCTTATTTTTTAAATTCTCTACCATTAACTTAAACCATCAATTTACTCAACTGCCGTGATCTGAAAGCAGCAGGCAGCACACATTTGTTTACGTTATTCGTAACAGCAAGATAGGATTAGAAATCTCAAGTAAGTCTCCAAAACATTAAATAGTCATGACTAAGAAAGTAAAAATGAATCTTGTAACATAATCTACCAACCGTTTTCAGGTTTTGATTCAAATATTGCTTCATCCTGATTGGTGCTCATAAGTACCTGATATTACCTTCTTTCAAACTAAGCCCCGCCCACTTCAAACAGAGGGGGGACAAAAAACAGTCAAAATGGTTTCATGCAACCAAAACTGTTTGGATACTTTGGCAGAACATTTTCCAAACCCAAACCCTCATAGTATGATAGTAAGAAACTGATCAAGAAAATATGCCATTTTTTGAATTTATTGCTTTTGTAGTTACTTAGTGTATTTTACAGACAAACTGAGAATGAATACATTGTATACCTTTTGAGTAGTGCTTTATAATTTGGTGTTTGATTTTACTTTTTGCTCAGAATGAAGTATAGTGTTTCAAGGGTATTTTGATTATCAGTAATGGCTGTGCTTTTGATTTTGACATTTTGTTGAGCTGTGACTTTGTTTTATTTTTCTGCTCTGCAACATGTCTCAGTAGGTCATTGCCCAGATCATGTTGATAGTTCCAACAGTTCAGCCCAAAATGAATAAGAAAAATAGCGTACATTTGGTAAAAAAAAATAATTAGCATTTTTAGACTTCCTTAATTGGCTCATTCATTTATTTTAGGAAATATATATGTATTTAAAATGTAATGTTCTAAAGCTGGTGTCTTAAGAACATGGTATAAAATGTACATTTTATATGTATTTAAGTATAGATTTTTTTAATAAAGTTTGTTAAAATATTGCTTGTTCTTTCACTTTGCCTAGATTCATTAATTCTGGCATAATTTAACAAATATATATAACAATAATATGCATTTACTTTTTCCGTATAAAGTGGCACTCTGTGTGTGTGTGTGTGTGTGTGTCTCCGCTGGGTGAATTCCAGGTGGCAGGCTAGTCAGCAGATTGACCCAGTGACAGGCAGCAGTTTCGGCCCACATTACTGTCTTTATGAGGCTGTAGCAGGCTTTAAAATGAAGATATTAGTATCACATGAAACTAGACTAAGAATTCATTGGTACCAGCCATGCCATGCTAGCTTGTTGGGAAGGGGGCTAAATAATGCTTCAAAGTTAGGCTACATTTTGACGAGTGAAAAACTGGTAAGGCCTTTTTTAAAGTGGTCAGATGACCTCTGACCTCAAGATATCTGGATGATAATGGGTTCTATGTAGTCTCCCCTTTACAGACATGCAAATTTTATGCTAATCACATCCAGCTTTTCTCATGCAGTTTAAATGTGTCATTTTAGCCTATTTTAAAATGGTGTGTTTGAATACCGGGTATTGGCTGGACTGCTGTTATTTTTCCAGCCTGAATTATTATCCCAGTCTGGCCCTGCTCGACTTTGGTTTGAAGGTTCTCTCAATGTACATAAACACTGTTCCAGTAGAAATAGAAATACAGATAAAAACAAGAAAGCTGAACAAAGAGTAGAATTAATATTTAACTAAACTCTGCGTACATGTTTCACCCAGCTTTTAAAACAAATGATTGATGAAAAGATTACCCTATGTTACAGTGAAAATTTTCCACTCAAAGTTTATGACAGCTGTCAAGCAGCTGGTACAGGGTACAAAGTTCAAGCTGAACTGATTACAAAATACCACTTTTTTAAAGTTATAAAATGATAAATACATGTAGAAAATAGTATTTCAGTATTTGATTTGAATACTGATAATCATCTTACATTTTGGTTCATTTCCATCTTAAGATTTAACTCATTTATTTAAGTTTCAATTCATTTTCAAGACATACGTGTCTAAGTAGGAAAACAAAATGAACACACCTTTTATTACTGAATCCTGGGTGAAAGTCCTGCGCAAATTATTTTATTAACAGACACTGACTGCAGTTTACATTTACTCTGAGGTGGGATGATCCTTGCAAGTGAAGCAGGTATGTGTGCATCTGAAAAATATATAGTACATTTGATCAAATAACATATTGAAGATTGTACTAAACTTTTGTAACTTCTCTTGAAAAGATTATAGCCAAATTGTGGGACAAAAGCAGCTCTACCTTCAGAAGAATCATCAGAAAGCAATTTTTCTACAGTGCATTTGTAAGACTAACAGCACTCAACATTGCGTTTGAAATATGCATAGAATGTATATATAAGAAAATATAGACTTTATAAATCCCACACTGGGGAAATTCCTGTGCTACAGCAGCTCAAAAGAAAAAAAAATACACACATATTAACAATTAGTATTTTCTGGTCATCCTATTGCCAGTTTTGATTCTTATAATTGCACATTGTTGATATGCAAATTAATTGGACCTCTGACACATTAATTATAATGCATCACTTGCTGTAGTTGTAATCATTTTAAATGTTCGATTGTATGTGGACAAACATGAGCAAAATTTCTTTGCAGACTTAAAAACGTCTGTTGTAATCAATACTTAAAATGTATGTTATATCAAAGTGTTGTCATACTTGATCTTTGATCACAAGATTTTGTATTACTTAATTCTCAATGATTGATTGTTTTGCAAAATTACACTTTCAGAATGCTTTTTAATTTGATTATACAACTACATTCCTTGTGCTTTCAGAAGACCAGGATGTGGCAAAAGATGCACAGGAAATCAAAGAAATCCTACTTAATATGGATTTCTGTCCTTGCTCTGCTAACATTCTGTTGTGGAGGTAATGTATTTTACACAGCCATTATTTACTATACATTTAAGCATTTAACTTCAAAATTTTGCAAAAAGATCAACCATTTGTCCATTGTATTACTAAATTACTAAAATGAATCCGACCCAAACTTGTACCCTCTACTTAAAATAACATTCATTATTTTAAAATCACCTGCTTAAGTCTACAGAGACTGCAACCATTACCTTTAACAACTGGACAGACAATTACTTAAACCCCTGCAGAGTGACGCAAATAGTATGCACAAAAACCGCCGCAGCTCTCATACAGTAGCTGATATTTGCAGAATAGTC
The DNA here is from genome assembly GCF_008315115.2 of Sander lucioperca. NCBI lineage: Eukaryota > Metazoa > Chordata > Actinopteri > Perciformes > Percidae > Sander > Sander lucioperca. The sequence continues at coordinate 12,487,486 of NC_050189.1, forward strand.
ATGCAGAAGGCCAGATACACCATACACAGCCAGCTACACAAACACACACTTACACAATATTCATACTTTCACACATGATCAAAATAATGTAGTCATACCTGTAGTAACCTTCAACAACACTAATATATGCCTAAATCTATCTAAAAAAGCCACTGGCATGTCGTATGGTTTGGAGGACTGGTTGAAATAGATTGACACACATGACTGCTATCGGTGGTCAGCTATATTTTTTTACATGCAGCTTTTTGCTGAACTGTGAACACAGTCATACATGTCATGCTACTGGATATGTGAGTGCAGATTTACACATCAAGTTGATGACATGTTGTTAACACCTGGGATTGTAGTAGATGATTGTTTAATTTTATAAGTGTTCAATATTTTCCTGTAAACAAATTGCAGAATGTTGAATGTGTGCGCTTTGTCTTAATATATTTGCCTCAGGATCGGTGATAAGATCCTCAAACACAGATGAAGATCAGGATACTAACAGACAGCATGAAGGAGGTACAATTTCTGCTTCTTTTTACTGTTTGTATTAGCGTATTTTCCGGACTATAAGTCGCTCCGGAGTATAAGTCGCATCAGTCAAAAAATGCGTCATGAAGAGGAAAAAAACATATATAAGTCGCACTGGACTATAAGTCGCATTCATTTAGAAATTTATTTCACAAAATCCAAGATCAAGAACAGACATTTAATCTGGAAAGGTAAGTTATTCAACTACACAACAGCACACAGAACAAGGGGCTGAATACAGTAGGTGTCCGGTATGTTAACGTAACCCATTAACAGTTATTCAACTATACAACAGAACAACTACCAGGGCGTGGAGACGTAACTGCAGCGTTGACGTGCATCTACATCTGTGGACTCGTTCCTCCAACTCTCGCCATCTTGCTTTCAGCGCGCGACTAGCTTTCTTTGTTGTCTTCATTGCAGTAAGAGTCACCTTTTCGCCAGTCCCTCACAAGTTTCTCTCTCACTCCAAACTTTCTTTCTGCTGGTCGATTACCGTTTTCGGCTGCATATTTTACTACCGGCAGTCACCTGCAGTTTCTTTTCTTTCTCAGTTGTTTTTCGGAGCAGCATTTAGTTGTCAGAAGCCTAGAGCGCCTCTGGCAGCTGTAGACGGTAATGTTTTCAGCATGAAATAACATTTTAAAACGTGAAATTATAAATATTTTGATATATAAGTCGCACCTGACTATAAGTCGCAGGACCAGCCAAAGTATGAAAAAAAGTGCGACTTATAGTCCGGAAAATACGGTAAGTGTCTGTTTATTTTAATGTAAACATTTGTATCAGTATTTAGACAGCCTGTTAGTGTTAAAATACATTAATAAATACTACCAAGCATTTGACGCCACATTTATGTCTAAGGCAACTGATATTTATTTGGGTCTTCAAATATTCATACATTTTATTTAAGGTCTACTTTAGAGCTGGCCCTGGCTTAAATGCTGTGTTTGTCTGTTATGTTTTGTTTCAGGTGATTCAGGCAAGACTTGCTTCACACTTCCTTGTATCGTCATTATTGTGGTTGGTGGTGTGGTTATTGGTGTGGTTAATGCTGGTGGTAATATTTACTATATTATCTGGGCAAAAAACAGTAAGTAACGCATTTGTATTCATTAATTATCTCATCATATGTGGTAATATGCGGTCTAATGAATTTTTTTTTTTTTCCCCAATCTGACATTTCTGTCTTTGTCAGGAATAGAAAAGAGCACAGCTCAAGAAACAGCACAGCTCAAGAAAGAACACGATGACGTGGTATTTGTAATTACTACATCAGCAGAACTAGAGGAGCAAATGGAGACCCTACGAAATCAAATCAGTCAGCTGTCGGAGGAAGTTGGACAAGAGTACAAGTCTATAACACAGTTACTATCAGCTGACAAACAAATGGAAGAAGAGCTATTAAATATTAATTGCCCAATAAAGGAGCACGAGAAAAAAGAAAAAGAAAGGCTACTAAGTAGTCAAAAGCAACTGGGGAAGTGGAGGGATGACTCAGGGAAACTGCAAATAAATTTCGAAAGAGTATTGCAAATTCCAAAAGAGCTGACTAGTAGAATGACAAAAAAAATGAATTGACTAAATGAAAGATTAAAATCACAACTGCGAGACAGGAATACAACAACCTGTCCCCTTTATTGACAATTGTTTTAGATATTGTTGCTATATATTTCAAGTCTAACACAGCTCATTGGCAGATTTACCACTACTACTTTAGTCAGCTGAAATGACAAATGTCATTGGCAGATTTTATTATCTGGCTTGGTATTTAATTAAGCCAACCTTAGTTTCATGAATTGGTTAATAATGATTTAATATTTCCAGCTGACATATTTTAAAATCTGAACCCCGTAAAAGGGGACTTATTTTGTTCCACAGGATAGGGTTTTTTTGTGAAATGAAAGACATTTTTGTACTCTAGTGATAATGACAATTCAATTTTAAGTGACACTTAATATCAAGTCTTGGGACAATTAATGGATCTACAGTAAATCTCCTAGTAAACCTATAGCCCCTGTTCCGCTATCTTCTGTAACTCAATTCAATTTTCTTTTCATTGGGCTTTCTGATATAATGAAGCATGTTCCTGATATTTTCTATCCATATTCTAAGACAAATTGGCTCCACTACAGCACTCGCTATTGAAGCCTTGATGATTTTAGCCAAGTTTAACAATTACTTTGTGAGCATACAAAAAACAAGCTAATGCTTGGTGGATAACATAAGGTTATGACATTGTTCAACACACTAATAGTTATTTTTAGTATGATTGTTTTGATCACGGTTAACAGCACTGGGCAAACCCACGAATAACTTCACCAGTATAAATAGTTGACTAATATAATGCTAATTTATCCATTTATTCGTTCTGCCTCACTGCCCCGGCACTAATAGACTTCAGTACTTCAGACTTGACTGCAGAATTTTTGCCCCCTTCGCGTTTAGTTATCTTACAGTTAAATTTACCAGACAAAAGGTGGGTTAGGCACCAGAACGACTAGATTACAAAAAAAGTGAAGGGGGAGATAATTCCGGGCAGCTGGGAGATCTTCTGCTGCTGCACAACATTGGCCATCGGACATCCTGGCTGCCCCCCGCAGATTCCCCCAGCCACACCCTCTCAGCGTTGTTGAGTAACGTTACAACAAACCCCTTTCGCCCCGGTGTTGAAAACATCCAAAAGATGACATTGGCGAGTGAAATATATTGTGTAGAGTGGTTTTAGCTGCTGGCTAATGTTAGCTTGCTTGATCACCAGCTAACAATTCAGCTACCAATACAAATCGTATCAAGAAAACTGTAATTATGTTGGGGAAACTGCAGCTATTTTATTAGAATGACATGAATAAACTTGTCTGTGAAAAGATGCATTCTAATCGGCGATGGTGTTTAACAATGAAAACTATAGCTCCTATAATTATCCATGCAACTTCACGTCATCAATAGTCCGTGTTTACCATCCATTGTTTTGATTGTGAGACCCCTAGCGGCAGATGATTACATATTGTACGGTTAAGAGAACTCCAAAAAGTGCTATGCATAATTGGAAATTTTAGCATCTACAGTTCTGTGACAACTAAACTGCTGAAAAAGATTGTGTGATATAGTCTAAATTTCCAGAACAGCACTAACCTTTCACCCACCAGTAAATGGTAAAGAGGTAAAAAGGAAATAAGGGGAAAGATACAAGTATGACATGCATTTGGCTAACTGGGCGCTCCATATGACTGTTTTCAGCTATAATTGTGGTTAAAGGTAATTTGGGTTTTAGTTGCAGTTAAATAGAAAATAGACTGTAAATAACTAAACCAAAACTAAATTGTGTTCTCCAGTGGCAAGATGGCAGGCTTCCATCTGCCCTACCATCTATCAGTTCTGCACGTATATGTCAGTGTACGCTGCATTCAATGACTGTGCGTTTTGATTTCATATGAGGTAGAATTTTGTTTCAACCTGATTATTGATTGTTTGCCTTCTATATAAAACACCTTGCAATCAGGCTTTTTTTGTTGTTTGATGATTGCCTCATATACAGAATTTCCAAAATGAAAAATAAACAGACTAACAATCTAACAAAATGATGTACTGTACTTACATAGATTCACATGCATATAAAGTAATTTATATCCTGAATTGTTTTAGTTTAAAGTGAAAAGCCTAACCAGACTTATCACCTGTCAGTTTTCTTTCCTCCACAAGTATGTATCAATGTTAATGTCAGTTACTATTAAATAAACTAGCCAATTATTGAAACTCTTGTGTGGATGGATGTTTTCTTTCATTGGGGTTCAAGTATGACAAATAAAAAGTACATTTGACTACCTCAGCTGAAACTTGTTGCAGTTGCTTTAGACTTAAGTAGGTTAGTTCCTAAATAGATACAAATCATAAAAAAAAAATATTGTATGAGCTAGTGCAGTGCCCGTATGAAGCGCGTGCCTGTTTGGAATGGGCCGTTTTCTTGGTTCCCAGTATCCCCCCCAGTATTGGATCGTGCAACAAGGCAGGCTTGCTTGGTTCTTGGCATCTACTCTAACAGGGACGTTTCTGAACGGATTAGCGGGAATTTGCTACGAACAAAATGCATACGGTGATACACTGGTAAGAGTAAATTATGTTTAACCATGGAGCTAGCTAATTTAAATAGCTCATGTTACTGTATTGTGTAAACAGTAAACTTATTCAATATTTTATTTATGTGGTGTTTTCTTTTGCGGCATGCAAATTTTCCACCAAAACAAGTTCCTTCCCGACAGTATTTCGCAGAGTCACCGTCGCTGCGTCCTGAGCTTAGCACCGCCCAAGACGATGGCAATTCTTTAAACCGAACAGAATATATCTGGTGTAGCCAGACCTTACTTCACAGTGCTGTGGAGATAGGTCTGGCAATGTGAGACTATGCTGTGCTGGACGTCTTTTGTGCATGGGGCATCATTTGAAAGATACATATACAGAGGTTCCTCGATTTATAAAATACAGTTGTAACTCTGAAAACAGTTGGCATCAAGAAAATACGACCTTAACACAACATACACGCCTACTTTAACATTTTCTTTTAATATTGTTCATGCAGTCTAACAGCTGGTATCCAACACATACAAAGGGAACAACCAGTTTTATTATCATTGGGATCAAAGTACACATGATTTTATTAGAGGACTTTGGACGTACTGTTCCATTTATCAGAAGTAAACTGACGCGGAGACTGTAACAGGTATGTGCACTTAACATTAACTTTTCATTGTAAGAAATTCATCATTGCCTGTTTTAGATGAAAGCAGTTTGTATTTTACATAGTTGATAAATTATGTTTTTGCACTAGCAACATTACTGCCCAATACTCTCTTGCCCTTATGAGTTTGGCTGTTTGTCTTGAAGTTCGCTGGCTTTTATGATCATGTAGTTTGCATTTATTCATGGATTACAGTATGTTTGTTTCTCATAACATTTTGCTAACTGCAACATGAAGAAAGATTGCCTAGGGGCAATATTGTGTTTGCTTTTAAAAGTGTACATCAAATGTAACAATAATGTATACTGTAAGCACCAAGCAAAAGGTTGAAATTAGAATGTTATATAAAATAAAGTCCTTCATGCACTACTACCCCATTAAGAGTACTCAAAGTACCTACAGGGAGAGATTTTTTATTTTAACTGTAATCTTTAAAGTGTAATCTTTGAAACGTCGCCTCAGCCATTTTGGATTCATAAAAACGGATATAAAATTGAAGCAACAGATACAAATGGCCGATGAGTAGGTCTCCTGTTACATACTTATGCTGATTACAAATGGCGTTCATTATCAAATACATAATTTTCTTTGTGGTTTATAAAGTTTGATTTATAAGAATGAATATACCTTTTTCTTCTGTCTTTAAATTCTCTATTTTATTGTAAAAAAAATGCTGCCTTAATGCATGGGCTTACGGGGGCTTAAGCCCAGGGGCCTATAAAGACGAGGGGCCTATCATATCAATAAAAAAATCACATTGATTTGTAATTTGTCAAATGTTATGTCCATCACTTAAGGCCAGTGATAGCAAGGGCAAGAATGGGCTCAGTCCTCCCAATCAAAACAGAAAAAATAGCACAAGAATTACAGCTATTACAGCCTAAAGCCCGCCTCCAAAGTTGCAGCTGCCCACTGCCCCGTCTTCTCATCGTGTTCAGGCTTGTTTATGTGGTTCAGGCACAAACACACACAGCTCTGACAGACCTGTCCGTCACTCTGTGTCCTGTCTAAAAATAAAGACGAGCAGCGCAGCTTCTTTAGTCTGTGTAGCAGCTTCTGTTGATTATAATGGAGGTGCTCTGCTGTGCATGTTGTGGCAGAAGCGTTGCGATGCGTGCATGCTTCATGTATTTCTGCTGTAGTTTCGGATGTCTACCTCCGATGCAGAGCAGCCGCTTCGCTTCCCTAAACTGTCTCATTCAGAGACCCAAATGGGGCTCTGTGTCTGTCAGACGGTCATACAGCAAAGGAATAACGTAATGCACAGCAGACTGTAGGGCAGGTGGATTTTTTTCATTAAATATTGTGACTGTATCAAGTTATGACTTTCTTCTCCTAATAGTATGACTTTTTTACTCAAAATATCACAACTCTTTCTCCCAAATGAAACTAATACATATTATGCTGTATAGATGATCGCAGATGTTACATATTTTAATTATTTATAGTCTGAGTTTGGGGGGAGGACTACAAAACTTCTTAGCCCCAGGGCCTTACGGCAGGTTAAGGCGGGCAAGGTCATAAAACTTGGTTGTGAAATTTGTATTAAAATTGATTGGTTCATTGTGATAATTTTGATCATTTATATATAAAAACATCACCTCTGTTTTTTTTCTCTTAAAATGCATTTTCAGAACTCCAGGATGATTAACCCGTTTCATAAAGCTTTGGCTTTCCAGCACATTGTGCTCATCCTCCTAACACACTCCTGTGGAGGTAACATACATACTAACATAAATGAAAGTCAGGCATGTCTGAATTATCACTAACATGCAGCATTACACTGCATCTAAATAAACTAGACTAAATACTGTATATTTGTTTTTGTATTTATTTTGTATTTATTACATTATATACATGTATAATGTAGGAAATTTTGGACTTAAAAATGTACCCATTTCCTTTCAGGTCAGTCTCAGGTTGGTGATCCACCTTCCCTAATAGTGGCATTAGTTGGTGATGACATCATCTTGCCATGTCACCAGGAACCGGCAGCAGATGCTGTTTCAATGATCCTGGAGTGGGGGAGACCTGACCTGAAACCCAGATTTGTACACGTGTGGCATGAAGGTCAAAACCTTCTTGATAACCAAAACCCATCCTATAAAGGAAGAACATCGCTGTCCACTGACAAACTGAAGCACGGAGACCTTTCACTAAAATTGTCCAAAGTAAGACTCTCCGATAGTGGAACATACAGATGCTTCATTCCAAAACAGAGCAAAGAATACACTGTGCAACTTCTTGTTGGTGAGTATGCATTCCAGTTATCTGATTTACTTTAAAAACTCAAATGGCAAATGTGTTCATTGGTAAATTACCAATGTGACAGCATGCGTTGGTGAGTAATGCAATCAGAGTTGCTTTGAGTTTTTTTTTTTTTTTACTTTATCTTGTCAACTGATTTTTGCAGTGGAATTAAACCTCTAAAGTGCCACTGTTGGTTGAAATGTCATCATTGGTGTTAGTGATGTTGAAGTCAGACTCTTTATAACGTGTTTATTTTATCACCAGGTTCTGTCTCCTCCCCCGTCGTAGCAGGGATTAACATAAGCAGCACTGCAGTGGTTCTACAGTGTGAGTGTAAAGGCTGGTATCCAGAGCCTGAGGTGTTGTGGCTGGACGGTGAGGGAAACCTCCTCTCTGCTGGACCTTCAGATACAGTCAGAGGTCCTGATGATCTCTATACTGTCAGCAGCAGAGTGACTGTGGAGAAGAGACACAGCAACAGCTTTACCTGTAGAGCCCAGCAGAAGAACACCAACCAGACCAGAGAGACAGAAATTGGTATGATTTATTTATTTCTTTATTTCAATTAGTCTTTTTCAACTTTGAGGTTTTAAATATTCGCCATTGTGTTCTAGGATTTATCATCTCAGATGAATGCTCCGAGGTTTCATCAAGTTCTGCTATTCGTATCAGCATTACCTTGGCTGCTGTCTTCATATGTACTCTGGCAGTTGTTTTAATTGTATGGAAATGGCAACAAAACAAAACCAGTAAGTCAGAAATGTATTCTAAAATGTAAAGATACTGCAGGATACACGCTTGCCTCTGTATCTGTACAGTTTGACATGTGTTCCCTAAATAACATAACTGAGTGTGAGTTTAATATACTTTTTTGCCTCTATATTTACACAGAGATCAATAGGTACCCAGTGGATGAAACCGAAGCAACCGGACATAGAGAGCAGCTTATGACAAAAGAGAAAATGGCAACACTTGATGAACAGCTACAGAAGAAAGAAGTGGAAGTTAATGCGTTAAAGAAACAGATTAAGGAACAGGATGAACTGGTATTTCAAGCGTTACAGAAACTGAGAGATAAACTTCATCATCAAAAGCTTGACGTGGATAAAAACATAGACGAAACTGATACAAAGGTTAAGGAACTGGATAAAGCACTAAAACAGGACAAAGCACAGGCATATTTTCAACTGAAAGAAACATTTTTAGAGTTCAAATCTAAAGTGCGCCAGAGAAAAGAAGAACATGAACTACTTTTACTGGACACCGATAAACTCCTGAAGCAAATAAGGTTAAGAATGTAGAACCACAAGGAACAAATAAGTGTGTAAGTGGAGGAGATGAAGAAACTAAGTTGAGGTTTTGAAGGAAACTCCAACTTCAATTAGAAAGAGACTACTATCATTTAATTCAGTCAGTAGTATAATTAAATAAAGTTCAATCTAAAGTATATGAATCTGCTATCACATTGATCTTTTCAAACACTCAATAACATTCTAAGTCATTAACATTTGATGTTAATGAATGTGATGAAAGTGATAGATTCCAATCTTTGTTTTAATTTTTTAATTTAAGATTACTGATTTAATTAAATGATCGTTGTCTCTTTAAGATAGCAAGCATCCAGTATGTCAGGTTTTGTTATACGATTATAATCAAGTAAAGCAACAAGAAGTAACTTAGTGATGATTTCAACTTTATGATTTGTCTCTTTACTATAACTGTGTGAATAAGTGAGAATTTCTGGTGTAAATTGTAACATTATTTGTTATCCTGAAAGAAATTGGAGCAGTGTTTAAAAATTGAGAACACGAGAAACAAACACCCATCTAGATAACTCCACAATATCAATAACAAAGGTTTTAAATTCATAAATGGATTTAAATAAATATGAGCTACTGTAGATGTTGAAATATGATCAACAAACTTCACGATCTGGTTGGAATGTCTGGATCAGTTTTAAAATAGTTTACTTCTTACCTTTGTGGCAGAACTTTCAGTGGTTTTGGAAACCAGATCATGTCAGACACTACAGGGTTGTCATGTACAGCGTCACACATCTTCCTGGAGTCTGATGTCATCAGGTCAGATGTTGTTAGTGGTCCACCGCACTCATTTTAAAACCAGAGGCAATCGATCTGTGGAATGCACTGCCACTCTCTTTACGTTGTTCAAATGTTGATTCTTTTAAAAGCAGTTGAAGACTTGGACTTGGCTATGCAAACAGGCTTTTAGTTTAGACAAGGGCTTTTATGGTCTGATTTCATGTACCTATGTTTTACTTGTATTCTTTTTCTATACTTTATTTTCCAATTTTCACAGTCACACAACCAACCAGACAAAACAGCAACCGAAAAAAAGTACAAAAAGAGAGAAAACAAAAACAAACAGTTGGAGAGCCGCCAGGACAACAGAGTACAAGTTCAAAACCTGCTCAGACCAAGGGTTTAGTACAGCAGCAAACACCAATCAGCCATCTAGGTCTCATCAAGCAAATCCAAAAATGGGTGACCCTGTGAATTCCCCTGCTAAAACAAATGTTCCATCATAGCCATCTTCTAAAACATGGGGGCAGTGGAGACTTCCAATTACATAATACTAATTTTTTTCACTGCAAGCATGCCTGCTCTAATAATTTGCTTTTGATGGTGAGTAAGGGCCTCTGTACTGTCAGGGCAACCAAAAATAGCCAGATTGTTAGGAAAGACAGTTAAATATTTCACTCCAGAAGTTACTTAATACTGGACAGTGCCAGAATAGATGTGACAGTGATCCCTCTGAGATACCACATCTGTCACACAGGGGGGAAACGGATTCAAAAATCTTGTTAGTGTAGCAGTATGTGTTTTACTCTTTTGGCCAATAACTTCCACAGGGCCCCCTTTAAATACAGGTAGTAGTCCTTACTGTCCTCTTGCTCGTTGGTGACGGAAGTGCATCATACTTCTGGGTCGCTCACTCCGTGTGTTGTTCTGCTGCGCTACAGATCTTCGGTTGGCGGGCCAGTCCTCCACCCCGCCGTTACTCACCGATAGTTGCTGTGCTGTTTGCACGCTTTGAGCTGCCTCCTTCAGCTTGAAACAAACGCTGCTTGATCGGAACCAGGCTGGTTCAGCAGGAGATCGTCTTCAGCTGCATAGCATTTAACCACTGGCTGCTGTTTTGCCTGAACTGCTGTTTTGCCTTAAAGTGTATGTTCTGAATATTGTACCAGCAACATCAAAAGATTGCTGCACGCCCGTCCTGCCTTCATGGCCACTGGGCAACTACGTCACGGTCATACAGTCAAATGTGTGAGCCACTTGTTTTATGTGAGCCAGTGTTTTAAAACGTTTGAATGTAGCAGAAAGGGTTGGCTCCCTATATTATAATTTGGTTGATTAAGTTGTTTCTTTTCCCTTTTGTTATATTGTTTTCAATTTAGTTAAAAGTTACATTTACATTTTGTTTGGTTTTCTCTTCATTAGTCAGTTGTGTTCTACCTAAACATTTGAGTTTCTTTGGTGAAGTTCTCATTGTGTTCTAATTATAATTAGTATTTATTTTATTTTCGTTTATTGACAAGTGTTTTCTTTCGAATTTCTATTCTGTTGTTTTGCACTGCCTGCCTGTAACCACTGGTGGTTCTGGCAGTTTATATTGTGTTACGTTTATTCCAGTTTGTTCTTTTCATCATAATTTCATATATTGATTTCCTTTCTGTTGAGTGAATCTCCCTTAATCGTGTGTGTGTGTGTGTGTGTGTGTGTGTGTGTGTGTGTGTGTGTGTGTGTGTGTGTGTGTGTGTGTGTCCCATACCTGTCCCCGTTTCAGTTGCTGAGAGCCGAAGGTGGTGGTGCTGGTGTCCGGGTGGTGGTCTCCCCTTCCTGTGTGCAGTGTTGTCTACCCTGTTTTCTTTGCCGTGTTTGTGTTCACAAACACACACAACTGTGTGTTTGTGTTTGGGTGACTCTCCCTGGGGATCCCTCACTGCCCATGTGACCCCCCTTCTCCTCCACTGGTAAACCTCAGCAGCAATTATAATCCCCCCGCCCTTTCCCCTACACAAAGTATGAATGTGTTTTAAATTGTTTTAAAATTATCGAAATAATTTTTTTTTGCTCCTTTAAAATTGAACCTCATCTCTGGCTAAATTGTATACGTACCTGTGTGTCCTTAATTGTATCAATAACATTGCAATTAGGAAGTAAAATCATTCTCTGGGTGAAATTCCCAGGGTGGCTTTGTCTGTTTTTGGGGCAGGTTCCACCTAGACCACAACCTCCCCTGTTCCTTCCGCTCTCGTGCCGCCACATTAAGTTTGGTTTTGGAGTAATGTAGTCTGTGTAAGACTTTAAATTGAATAAATCTGTATCTAGAGCTAATGGAACAGCCCTGTATAGTGGACAAACCTTCCTCCCACAGGTCATCTAACAGCGGAGCACTCAATTCTGTGGCCCAGGCCTCCCTGAGATGACCGGCTTCTACTGGTGTCGTAAAAGCAGTGACAAAACGGGATCAAATGCTTTGGGTCAGGCTGAGAGAGCAGTAAATAATAAAAAGTGTGACTCTTTGGTTTGGATGTGAATTCTGGGATACATTCCCATACAAAATGCCTGACCTGAAGGTAGCAATAACAGTGTTGTTGGGGAAGGTGATGCTTAGTTTGGAGCTGGAGAAATGAGGTAACTATTATCTACATAAAGATCACCAATACAACACAGCCTTCTTTCCCTCCAGTCCAGAAACACTCAATCCATCAGTGCCGGCTTGAACGAGTGATTGTATTGTTATAGGGCTTCGTTTCTGGATATAGCACCCAAAATGGTCCCTTCTTTGACAGTGGACGAGAGGAAAGCACTACAGCTGGCAGCGGGTGTCACCTTGGTCATCAGGGTAAATAAACTGGCAATGCGGTGAGTGGATTTGTGCTCAGCAGCAGCAGCCTTGAGCCATGTCTTGTATTCGTCTAAGTGAAGCCATACGTTTTTTAAAACGGCATTTTCCTAGCATTGTGCTCACAAAATCAACTCAATTCAGTAGGAGACTGACGTTACCCCACACAGAACATAACGACAAGTGACGTGACCGCCCGAACATTAAAATATTGTTGAACCAATATAGATTGTTATCAGTTGATCTTAACTGAACCACACTATTATGCCGGAATTTGTCAAGAAAAATCCCATGCCTTTTCCAAAAAATGTATTGTCTGTATTTATTTATTTTTCCAAAACTTCTCCAGGCTTGGAAATTGCCATGACTTTTCCAGGTTTTTCATGACCGTATGAACCCTGCTCATGATATGCTTATACATGAAGGCTTTAATATATTTTACAATTTTAAGTAATTAGATCAGTTAACAGTGTAGTAATCTATTGTCAGAAATATTTGCAGGAAGCTATTCTACTTAATGAGAAGAAACCTCTACATGCTGCCTCTCATTCATTGTTATATTCAAAAGTATAGAAAGATAAAATTTGATTATTTTCTTTTTTTTTAGTTTAATTATAAACAGTTACAATTCACAATAGATTCCCTTTGCGTCCTGATGACACTGAAGCCAAGACATATATGTAAGAACCCATTTGTTTTAGGAAAAGAAAAAAAAGGAGCCCATCATTATTGATTGTAAATTATATCAAACAAATTCTGGATTAGTTGGACGAATTGTACCTGACTGTAAAAGGAACCACCAGGTTTTCTCAGTTTCTCTCTCTTTCTCAACTTCAGTGTATCTTAAATATATTTCAATTATTAGGGGTGTGACGAGGCACGAGATTTGGTTCATGAGAACCAGACAAGATTTAAACACTTAAAGAAAACTTAAATGATGAAATATGACTAGAAAAAAAAGTCTTGTATTCAATCAAAAGTCACAAAATGAAAAATGAGCGGAGGGTTGCTGGTTCAAGTCCCCAGGGCATATGGATGCTTTTGTCTTGTGCCTGTCAGTCAGTCCACAGGTCAATGTCTCGGAATTGTAACATTAACCGTACGGTGATCTCGCTATTATATTATTTGCAGCAAATGGTGTCTGTGTGAAGTTTTAAAAAGTGTAATCACACTTGTAATCACTTTACCGCATTGCCGTGTTTCACTGTGACTTTAACAAACTGCAAAGGTAACGTAACGTTCGCTCCATCTGCACCGCACCTGTGTCGGAACCCCGCTCTCTGTAAAAGATGCAGAGAGGACAGAGAAGCTCACGCTAACCTGCTCTAAGGTACCGAAATTTGGCACGGATAGATTTATGATTTGGTCCTCTGTTGTACCGACGTAATCCTGCACTTGCGTACTGATATCGTGAGATAACTTTTAACCTTGTGGGAAGACATCTTGTCACACCATTAGTAATTATTTAATAACTCTACAAATGTCTTAACTTTTTAGAAATTTCTTGATATAATACAAGACTGTAAAGTACAGTGAATGTATTTAATGAAAACCAGTGCGCGGAAGCACGGAAGGGAGGAATAGGGGACGGGATGAGGAGGAGGGAGGGGCAAGCTAGCCTTGTTTTGTTTGACAATACTTTGAACGTCAACAAGATGTGCCGTCACCCAACATCATTTAGAGTACCTTTAATGCGGTGACTTGTTAACTGGAAACAAGTTTTTGTGCAATAACCATGAATCAGGGCTGCAAAATGTTAAACTACCCAACACTCACCCAGTTCTTTTTTCATTTTACTACCTGTGCTACCTCGACAATAGTGTCAGAAATCCAACACTACAAGAACACATTTGCTAATGCCCCTTTTAGTCCATGACCCACCACATATCCATTAATTACCAAAGAAAATACAGGACAACAACTTGCACAAAAATATTATGTATTAAATGCCAGGTCCACTACAAGCATAATTCATGAACTGAAATCGGAAAAAAACAATACAGTTCAAGACAACCTTTGGTAATCAGTGTTATACATAAACGTTCTATACTAAGGTCTGTAGTACACCAGGTCATCTACACAGATCAGTTTTCTTTTCAATACCAAATGGCATTTAAGTGATCATCAGAGTACATTGTTGAGTAGGGCAGGGTATCGAAAATGATGAAATTATGTTGGTATGAACTGACATTGAAAAAGTAACTGCCTTATTTTGTTGCTATACAGTAATAACCAACAATGCACAGATGAAAAAAATATTTGGTGGTTTCCATAATTAGTTTGTCATTAACAAGTCAACAAGTGGCTTTAGAATATGACAAAACCTATATTTCTTTAAGTCCTATAAGTAATGACAAACATGCATCAGATGACCATCAACAGCTTTTTTTTTCCTAGCTTTTTTCCATGCATATCATGGATGCCATTAACCAGTTCTTCCATAGAACCAACTTGACATTACACAGTACTTTCAAGAACTCCTGAGGCTTGCACCTGAGCTTTAACACCTGCACATGTCTAGCATTTGCCTCTTTTTCCAACTGGAATGTGTAGTGACAGTCACGGGAGGGTCAGCATGTACGGTCTGGGTCCAGGACAATGTAGAGATTCTGGAGGCTGTTCTTTTTCCGAAACACAGGAGATAGGCTAGCAGGGCCAGTTTTCTTAAAGGAGGTCTTCATGGTTCTCCCCACTTTAGAAAGAGAAAGAGCAAATTAATCACAATAAATACAATTTGATTGTGTCTGACTCCAAGTGCACATTTATTTGTTTTCATGTGCACAAGCCTGTCTGCAGAAAAAACTAAAACTAAATGTGCATGATGTTGGCACCTTGCCATCTCAAAAATCTGTATAAGCCCATGGAAACCTTATATCACTTGAAATGCGAAAATAAACTCACATTTTACCACATACTTTGAAACATACGTTTTTTACATTTAAGATACTAGAATGCTAAGAACATACTGTACCTTAATGAACTTCATTAGGTGGTCAGCAGCATCCGCTGGCCCATTTTTGCCCTTGGATGTTGGAGTAACAGGTGCAGAAGAAAAATTATGGCAGCCACCTCAGAGCCTTATACTAGAGAATGACAATTATCAATGAATTTCACTTAAAAGGACCACAGTGTTTATTTCATGTTTAAGCAATTTATTACAAATAACGTACACCACAGTTTATTTTCCAAATCACAGTGGGATTTTGGATTGATGATTAATTTATAATTTTTCCTACCTTAAAGGCAACCACTGGTTGCGATTGATTACAGTATGGTAGGAAAATCACAATCCAGAGACATGAAACATGTTGTGCAACCTGCCAAAGTCAATGAATAGTCTTAATCCAAGTAACATTTTATCCTTTTCTTGAAAGAGAGGACAAAGACTCTTCTGGAGGATGAAGGAGATGATGAGACCCCACTAAAAGGTAGCCATCAAGGGGAACTTCAATGTAATGCGGCCATGGAGATGGGACCTCACTCAAGGATAGTTTAGGGACTGAAGAGAGGAGCAGCTTAGGAACTGGGGAGCGTTGCAGCTCAGTAACTTGTGACTGCTAGAGTCAATGGGCGAAGCAGGTCTGGAGTGCAGCTAGGGTGCCACAAAACCTCCAGAAGCTAGGCAAAAGATCAGATGGGTAGGGCACCACTAGAGGAGAATCAATAATAACTTACATTTATATAGCACCTGTCACGAAACCCAGGGACACTTTGTAGAAAGGATTGCACATACAACACAGTCTAAGACAGGAGACAGAAGAACAGAGAAACAGAGCTAAGTGAGGTTGTAGGCTGGGGTTTTGGTTATGGTTGTGTTGGTGGATTTGATGTGAGGCTGGCAAGAGGGTGGAGTCTAGGATTACATCAAGGTTGCGGACCTCAGAGGATGGGCAGATGAAGCACCCATCAACATCCAGGATGAGATTTACAAACTTCTAGAGCAGCAACTTGGGAGCCATGAAGAAGAGCTCCATGAGAGTTGTGTCATCACTGTCAAGGTTGAGTAAGTTGGTTGACATCTAGGCATTTGATGTTATGCAGACTGTTGACCAGGCAGTGGGGGGGGCTGATTGGATGGTTTAATGCTGATATAGATGTGACCCCTCTGGAGGATGAAGGCAGTGACATGACCCCATTGAATGGGTGGCCATGAAGACATCACCCGACCGAGGACAGCCTTGGGACTTGAGATCAGGATTGCCAGCTGTTGGGACCAGGAGAAACTCTCGACAGCAGTGGATCAGAACTTGACATTGGCAGATCAGGAACTGGAGAGCACTGCAGTTCAGGTACTTAAGACAGCTGCTGCTCAGAAACGTGTGACTGCTGCAGCCAATGGGTGGAGGAGGAGGGTAAAGAGTCGGTCACATAGGCAGGATCCCTCTGGTGGTTGGCACCAGTGCATTAAAGCAGGACAAGAAACAAATGGATTACTGGTGGTCATGAATGTCATGAATAACAGGATTTAAATGAGTTTGGAAGCTCTAATGAACAGAGGCACTTTGAAGAGTTTTCTGGCCATGTCCATGGAAATGGTCTTAAGAGTTTTAGAAAAACAGGTTTAAACCCAGATTCCAAGAATTAATGGATGAGCAGCAGGGCAATTTTTGTGATTAGATAAAGAAAAAAATCTTAAAACAGAGAAAGTCCGGAGGCCGGCTAGTAGGCAGGAAATTGGAGGAAGGTAACACGTAACAGGAAAATCTCAAACAAAAAAATCCACAACATTAGGAATAAAATGGCTACAACAGTACTCTCTGGGAGAGATGACATACTGACAACAGAATAAGGAAGCACACTAAATATACAAGGAGAGCAGGATAATTATGTATTGGTGAAACAAATCAGGACAGACAAAGGGAAGGGGGAACAGACAAACATACAAAGTAAACAATACATGACACATTAGGTGTGTATGTTAAAATAAAACATCACAGATGTAGGAAACAGCTGGGACCCCTTTGGAGGACGAAAACAGCAATTAGACCCCTTTGGAGAACAAAGACGGTGATGAGACCCTCCTGGAGGACCGAGGAGGTGACAGGATACGTCTAGAGGACTAAGACTGCATTGAGACCCCTCTGGAAAACAAAAATGGTGATGAGACCCCACTGGAAGGTAGCAACCAAGCAAGAACCTCACGGGAAGGCAGCCAGGGAAATACGGGACCCACTGCAACATGGCCATTGAGACTGGACAGATGGCAGCCAGGAACTGGTGATTATCAGTGCTCAGGAACTGGGGAGTGCTGCAGCTCAGAAAGTTGTGACTGCTGGTCAGAAGCAGGTCTAGAAGGTGAATAGGGTGCAACAAAATCTCTGGCAGGAATATTACAGTATTAGTCTGGATGAGGATCAAGGGTCAATGATGTAGACATGACTGCTCTGGAGGTGCATAATGTAGGAAGGATGCCTCTGATGTTCACCAACATAGGCAGGACTCCTCTAGTGGTCAGTGATGGAAGCAGGACGCCCCCAGAGTACAAAAAGGGTGATGAAACCATTCTACAGGACAACGCCACTAACGGAACCCCTCTGGAGGATAAGGGGGTGACTCACTGGAAGGTGGCCATAGAGACATAACCCACTCAAGGACAGCCTGGGGACTTGTGATCTGTAATGGCAGCCGGCGGAACCAGGGTAAAAGGAGACAGCTGGAGCACAGGAAGTGTTGACTGTGACAAATGATTTCTTTGGCCGATAAGGGATGATCAGACAGGTAAAGCAGCTCTAGAGGATCAACCGACGGAAACAGTCTGGACCGCACTGGAGATTGGCATCGTAGAAAGGATCCCTCTAGTGGTTGGCGAGGGAGGAGGGACCCATCTGGAGGACAAAGGAGTTGACAAGAACGCACTGGAAGGCCGCAACTAAGATGAGACACCACTGAAAGGCAGCCACAAAAACTAAACCTCATTAGAAGGTGGCCACGGAGATGCATACCCACTTGAGGACAGCTGGGAGATTTGAGATCAGGTACTGATGACAGCTGCAGATCAGAAACCTGTGATAGCTGCAATTTAGAACTTGTGACAGCAGTGACTGAGGAATTGGGGAGTGTTGCGACCAAAGGGCGGAGAGACTAGGGTTACCACAAAACCTCTGTAGGATGGGCAGGATAACAATCAGATGGGTGGAGTTTCAGCAATGTAGAAAGGATTGCTCTGAAGGTCTGTGATGTAGGTAAGATCCTCTGGTGGTCGAGGTCAGAGGCTGGATCCCTGTGGTGGACAAAGGCGATAACAGAACCCCTCTGGAGGACGAAGGCTGTGACGAGAACCTCCTGGAAGGTGTCCACCAAGACATTACCTCACTGGAAGGCAGCCACAGAGACGTGACCCCACTTAAGGACAGCCTGGGGGCTTAAGATCAGGAATGGCAGCCAGGGGAACCAGGAAAACAGGAAACGGGAACGGATGACAACTGCAGCTAAAGACATTGTGAAAGCTGCAACTCAGAACTGATTATTGCAGCGAATATGGAACTTGCGACAGCAGCAGCTCACGAACTGGGGAGAAATGCACCACTACCCACTTGAGTAGAACCTGGGGGATTTCAGATCAGGAATGGTAGCCATGGGAACTAGAGATAGCTGGAACACAGGAACAGATGATGGCTGTAGATCAGAAACTTGTGACAGCAGTGTCTCAGGAACTTGGGAACGCTGCAGCTCAGGAAATTGTAACAGCTAAACTGTGTAGAACCTGGGGGATTTAAGATCAGGAATGGTAGCCATGGGAACCAGAGATAGCTGGAACACAGGAACAGATGATGGCTGTAGATCAGAAACTTCTGACAGCGTCTCAGGAACTTGGGAACGCTGCAGCTCAGGAAATTGTGACAGCTACAGGGCTCAGGAACTAGTGACAACAGCGGCTCAGAAACTAGGTAGCGTTGCAGCTCAGGAACTTCTGACTGCTGCGGTCAATGGGCTGAGCAGGTCTGAAGGGTGGCTAGGGGGCCACAAAATCTCAGGCAGGAGAAAAGTAAGATACATTGAGCACCTATGCATGAAGATCAAGGTTCAGCAACAGACAGGATCGCTCTGAAATAATCAAAGGAAATAATGACTGCTACAGCTGATTAGTGAAGCAGGTCAGGAAGGTTACCAGAGTGCCACAAAACCTCTGGAGGACAGGCAGGAGGATGATCACATGGGCAGAGAACTTCTGAAGGAGAATCATGGGGTCGGAAATGTAGGCAGTGTTGTGAAATTTCGAACTTATGAAGTCATGCTATTTAAGTTCAGACAGTGGTACCCAGGTATCATTCAGGGCAGTCGCCAACATAACTGCATACCCAAACTCAGAACATGTTGGCAGATAATACGACCAAAGGGGAGCATGTTGATGATTAAGAGGATGGGTCTAAGCAAAGACCCTTGAGGCACATCTTGGTTAAGCGGAGCTGGGTGGGAGTGGGCGTAGCCAATGGTGACAAACTACTTCCTATGTGAAAGGTAAGACGGAAACCAGGAGACCGCGATGGAGGCCAGAGACAGGAAGGATTCCTCTGGTGGTCTGCAACATAGGCAGGACTTCTGATGGTCGATGATGAAGGTGGAACCCCTTTGCAAGACAAAAAACGGTGATGAGACCCTTCTGGTGGAAAAAACAGTGGAAAGACTGCTCTGGAGGATAAAGGCTGTGACGGGACCCTTCTGGAGGATGAAGGCAGTGACATGACCCCATTGAAAAGGTGGCCATGAAGACACCATCCCACCGAGTACAGCCTTGGAACTTGAGGTCAGGAATGGCAACTGTTGGGACCAGGAGAAACTCTCGACAGCAGCGGCTTCAGAACTTGACAGTGGCATATCAGGAACTGGAGAGCACTGCAGTTCAGGTAATTAAGACAGCTGCTGCTCAGAAACTTGTGACTGCTGCAGCCAATGGGTGGAGCACCTCTGAGGGTCAAGAGTCAGTCATGTAGGCAGGACCCCTCTGGTGGTTGGCACCAGTGCATTAAAGCAGAACAAGTAACAAATGGATTACTGGTGGTCATGATTGTCATGAATAACATGATTTAAATGAGTTTGGAAGCTGTAATGAACAGGGTCTCTTTGAAGGGTTTTCTGGCCATGTCCATGGAAGTGGTCTAAAGAGTCGTAGAAAAACATGTTTGAACCCAGATTCCAAGAATGAATGGACAGAAAAACAGGACACTTTTTGTGATTAAATAAAGAAGAAATCTTACAGAGAAAGTCCAGAGGCAGGCTGGTAGGCAGGAAATTGGAGGAAGGCAACACGCAACAGTAAAATCTCAAATATAAAAAAATACACAACATTAGGAATACAATGGCTAGAACAGTCCTTTCTGGGAGAGATGACAAACTCACAACAGACTAAGGAAGCACACATTAAATATACAAGGAGAGCAGGGTAATTACACAGGTGAAACAAATCAGGGCAGACAAGGGGGGGGGGGGGGCAGACAAAGATAGGAAGTAAACAAGACATGACACATTAGGTGTGTATATTAAAATTAAACCGACCAGGGATGAAGGAAACAGCTGGGACCCCTTTGGAGGAGGAAAACGGCAATTAGACCCCTCTGGAGAACAAAGATGGTGACGAGACCCTTCTGGAGAACTGAGGAGGTGACAGGACACGTCTTGAGGACAAAGACTGCATTTAGACCCCTCTGGAAAACCAAGATTGTGATGAGACCCCACTGGAAGGCAGCAACCAAGCCAGAACCTCACGGGAAGGCAGCCAGGAAAATACCGGACCCCACTGCAACATGGCCATTGAGACTGGACAGATGGCAGCCAGTGGAACCAGGGGAAACGCCGACAGCTGGAGCATAGGAACCTGTGGGCAACTGGTGATTATCAGTGCTCAGGAACTGGGGAGTGTTGCAGCTCAGAAAGTTTTGACTGCTGGTCTGAAGCAGGTCTAGAAGATGACTAAGGTGCAACACAATCTCTGGCAGGAATATTACAGTATTAGTCTGGATGAGGGTCAATGACGGAGACATGACTGCTCTGGAGGTACATAATGTAGGAAGGATCCCTCTGATGTTCAACATAGGCAGGACTCCTCTAGTGGTCAGTGATGGAAGCAGGACGCCTCCGGAATACAGAGGGTGATGAAACCATTCTGGAGCACAATGATGACCGCTGCAGATCAGAAACCTGTGATAGCTGCAATTTGGATCTTGTGACAGCAGCTACTCAGGAACTGGGGAGTGTTGTGGCCAAAGGGTGAAGTGACTAGGGTTGCCACAAAACCTCTGTGGGACAGGCAGGAGGACAATGAGATGGGTGGAGCACCTCTGGAGGAGGATCAAGTTTCAGCAATGTAGAAAGGATCACTCTGATCCTCTGGTGGTCGGGGACAGAAGCGTGATCCTTGTGGAGGACAAAGGCTGTGACGAGAACCTCCTGGAAGGTGTCCACCAAGACATTACCATACTGGAAGGAAGCCACAGAGACGTGACCCCACTCAAGGACAGCCTGGGGACTTAAGATCAGGAATGGCAGCCAGGGGAACCAGGAAAACAGGAAACGGGAACTGATGACAGCTGCAGCTAAAGACCTTGTGACAGCTGAAACTCAGGAACTGATGATTGCAGTGGATCTGGAACTTGCGACAGCAGCAGCTCACAAACTGAGGAGCACTGCACCACTACCCACTTGAGGAGAGCCTAGAGGATTTCAGATCAGGAATGGTAGCCATTGAAACTAGAGACGGCTGGAGCACAGGAACAGATGATGGCTTGATTTCAGAAACTTGTGACAGCAGCATCTCAGGAACTTGGGAACACTGCAGCTCAGAAATAGTGACAGCTACAGGGCTCAGGAACTAGTGCCAACAGCGGCTCAAACTAGGTAGCGTTGCAGCTCAGGAACTTGTGACTGCTGCGGCCAATGGGCTGTGCAGGTTTGAAGGGTGGCTAGGGTGCCACAAAATCTCAGGCAGGAGGAAAGTAAGACAGTTGGAGCACCTATGGATGAAGATCAAGGTTCAGCAACGTAGACAGGATCGCTCTGAAGGTCTGATGTAGGAAGGATTCCTTTGTTGGTTGACGACTGGCAGGAACCCTTTGTAGGACAAATAGTGATGTGACCCCTCTGGAGGATGAAGGACATGATTACACCCTAATGAAAGGTGGCCACAAAGACTTAACCTCATTGGAAGGCGGCAACAGAGAAACTACCCCACTCAAAGACAGACTGGAGACTTGAGATCAGGAATTGCAGCCGGTGGAACCAGGAAAAAGGGAGAAAGCTGGAGCACAGGAACTGATGACGGCTGCAGCTGACGAACTGATGGATGCTGCTCAGGAAATTTTGACGGCAGCGGCTCAGGAACTGGGGAGCATTACTAAGGAATGTGACAGCGGCAGCTCTGGAACTTGGGACAGCAGCATCTCTTGCACTGGGGAGCATTTCAGCTGAGGAAATAATGACTGCTACAGCTGATTAGTGAAGCAGGTCGGGAGGGTTACCAGAGTGCCACAAAACCTCTAGAGGACAGGCAGGAGGATGATCACATGGGCGGAGAACTTCTGAAGGAGTATCAGTGGGTCAGCAATGTAGGCAGTGTTGTGAAATTTCCAGCTTATGACCTTATGCTATGTATGTTCAGACAGTGGTACCCATGTTTCAGGGTGGTGGCCAACATAACCTCATAACCTGTCTCAGGCAGAGGAGTTTAACTTTGTGTCCCCATAAATAATGTAGGCGTAGACATTGGAGCTGTATGATGAAATAGAGCTGCTCACCCTGCCAAGGCCATATAGAAAGTAAACACATTTTTTCTGTGATGAGATATTTGGGCACCCTCAAGTTTAAATAAACCTTCAGGAAGACAGGAATTTCTGACAGTTGGGGACGACACTGCACAATAACACATTGTGGTTCAACTGTACTGTCTACCCTACTTGTCTCCTTAAGTGAGAATTAAAAAATGCTTCTGTTAAGTCCAAGTCTCCAGAACTTTCTTCACATATGTGAAATTACTTGTTTTGCTCCTTCCTTAACAGGCAGGAACCATCTGAATGAGGAAGATAGCGATGAGACACCTGTGAAGGACAAAGACTGTGAAGACACTCGACTGAAAGGCGGAAACAAAGATAGAGCCTCACTATAAGGTGACAACAAAGAAGGGACCTAAAAACGGCCATGGAGACAGGACCCCAATCAAGGACAGCCTGGGGAGATCATGAACAGCAGCCAGGGGAACCAGGGAAACAGGAGACAGAGCACAGGAACAGATGACGGCTGCAGCTCAGAAACTTGTGATCGCGTCAACTTTAAGTCTTGGAAAAACAAGTTATGACCAATATTGATGAGGAACCAGCAGGATGATTTTGGTTATTTAATAATAAATTAGCTTATAACAAAAAAATAGTCCAGAGGAAATCAGGCAATGGGAGTCAGGCAAAACATAGCAGAAAAAGAAAGAAAAAAGTAATCCAACACACCGGGAGAACTAAACACATGACACTTCGAGAGACAAACTGACGAGAAAGGAAACAAAGACTAAATATATGAGATCAGGGTGGGGCAGACAATCACAAAGGAGGGACAAAATAGAGGAAGTAAAGCAATACATGACACATGAGGTTTGTATATTAAAGTGTAAACAGGAAACCCTAAACGAAAATTAATTTTACATCCTGGAAAGTCCAGAGGGTTAGTGTGGGTTGTAGACCCATGTCCAAGGATTGAAGGTTCCAGAATGGAGGTCGTCTGATAAGTACTGGGGTCGAGTGCATGAAGGGATTTGTAGTTGAGGAACAAGATTTTGACTGTGATGCAGGACTTAACAGTGAACCAGTGAAGGTGGGGGGTGATGAGTTGCGAGGGCTCGGTGCAAGTGTGAACCCTGGCAGCTGATCATCTCTAATCTTAAAGCAAACCCAATCTTGGACATCAATTCCATTTAATTTTATTTATAGTGTCAAATAATAACAGAAGTTATCTCAGGACACTTTACAGATGGAGTACATCTAGACCTTTAATTTACAAAGGCCCAACAATTCCCCCTGAGAGCAAACATTTGGTGGCGAGGAAAACCTTCCTTTTAGAAGGCAGAATTGTAAGGCAGACCCTGGCTATTGGTGGGTGGCTATGTGCCTTGACTGGTTGGGGGAGAAAGAAAAACATAATTATAGCAGTGGGTATAACGGAATGACATAATGAACTGTGGCAATTATAGTAACAGTAAGATAATAGAACTATGACTAGTAATAAAGCCGCCTACACATGATCCACGGTAAAACTGCGAGGTAGGGAAGAGAGCAGAGAGGCAAAGCGCAGGTATACAACAACATTGCTTTTGGAATTGGTTGCACTTGAAAAGTTAGCAGCAACGAGGCGCAGCGTTCTGCACCATTTTCGCTCACCCGAGCGCAGAGTGGTTTTACCACAGATTATTATTGTGTAGGCAGCTTAATAGTAGCAGTGCAGGGCATAGCAGGGCCTCAAGCAGGACCACGGCAACAGCTGCAAACACGATCCAGGTGCCACCACAATCCAAAGAAATCTGTGAGGCGAGAAAGCACAAGGACTCTGGGGTAGAAGCTCAGTTAGTAACATGCATTTATGGCACATGAATGCACACAGATGGAGAGAGGAGAGAAGAGCTCATTTTGTCATAAGAAGTCGCCAGCAGCATAACTAAGGGCTGGTCCAAGGCAAACATGAGGCAGCACTAACTATTTCAATCAGGAGAGACCTCATTTTGAGTTAATAATTTATTGATGTCTCGCATCAAATATAAAATCCTCCTCACCTACAAATCCCTCCATGCCCTGGCCCCACAATACCTCTCTGACCTCCTCCATCCATACACCCCACCCCGAAACCTGTGGTCCTCAGACGCTGGCCTGCTCTCCATTCCCCACACCAGACATTTTTTTAAAAACTCCTGAAACACCACCTGTTCACCACAGCCTACAACCTCCCTTAGCTTAGCCACAGTAATTCTGTAAAATGTTTCATGTTTCATGAAAGGCGCTATATATATATATATATATATATATATATATATATATATATATATATATATATTTTTTTTTTTTTTTTTTTTTACTAGAATTGATGAACTGGAGGTGAACGGGGTGGAGGGTCACGAACGTATCACGCTGAAATGAGAGCTGATTGCAACAGAGAGGAAAACATTTAAATATTGACAACAAGAATGTAATTGACCATTAGAAATTGTGGCTAAACCTGGTTGGTTTAACTAAAAGAGTAAACGCCCCCTAATCAGCTGGTAATGTGAAGCAGGAGAGGTCGGTGAATGATAATGAGTGAGTAACATAAGATACTCTTCCTGGCTGAACCTACGCTAAGCTTTATTTCAATAAGGAGAGACCTAATTTTGAGTTAACAATTATTTATTGATGTGGGCAGAGAAACCGTGAGTATGTAGGATACCCCCCCCAAGAAGAAATTAAATAGAAAGGCTGGCTCAGTTGGTAGAGCAGGTGCACACAGTATACATAGAAGTGTATGCCTCGACGCATAGGTCCAGGGTTTGAGTCCGACCTGTGACTATTTCCTGCATGTCTTCCCCCTCTCTCACCTAGCTGTCCTGTCCATTAAAGGCAGAAAAGCCCCAAAAAAAATCTAGTAAGTATATCTAGTTCTTACCATACTAGCAGTAAAATAGCACTTCCAACATACCACAGGATTGTAGCCGACGGCCAAGGACAATGTACGTTATGCGCACGCAGTACAAAAACCGGATAACGTTGCTATGACACCCACAACAAACAGCGTTTGCTCGAGCAGCGTAGCCTACGGTCCCTCTGCTTTATACCCGCCGGTAAGACAACTGACAGTGGGAGCTGGCAAACGACATGTGTTTTGGATTGATCAGATGAGTTGAAAAATTAAAGGAGCCTTGTGTGTGCCGGTCTCAGTCGTTTGAACAGCTTTAATAAAATATTGAAATATTAATGACTTTTTATATATTAATTTAAAGGGGTAAAGGGGTCACAAATGTGATGGTGTCATGATAGACTGTGTGCACTTAATAAATTTGCAATCTGAAAACGTACAGCGGCCGAGAAGAACAGTATTAAGTTAGAATCAGGATATGATTGGTTCCAGGAGATCATTCAGAATCTGATCAGTCAACGAAGAGTAAACACCCATAGTCAACAGATTGAGTAAAAGCGAGAGAAGAGACAGAAATAGCGTGACAATAATGAGGGCATGATGAGTTTTACTGACTGAACTGCTTAACACATTTAATCATAAGAAATTCCATTATTATTATAATTATTTAGTGATCACATACATTTGAAATGTTGCGCAAAGAGTTAGAATGTGAAGAATCTTTGGCGATTAGATCAATTATAGTTATACCGTGAGTAGTGCGGGAATCACCCCAACCAAAAAATGTTATATAAATAATATACTATACATCTATACAGGTGCCTGTTACCTTACTGGCAGCAGAAGATTTCTAGCAAGAATAGAAGGTTAGACAGAAGAAATGCATGGCAAAATAAATGCATGTTATGTTAATTATGTTGATATGATAGGGAAGACATGTTAGACCATCTTGCAATAAATTAGATCATGTGGACCATGATGCAATGAATGAAGTCACATTAGACATGCATGTAGGAGTTCAATGGACCATGATATATTTATTAGTTTTACTAACCTTACTAACCCTAACCCTTGCATCGCATTGCAATAGTTATACTTTGTTCCCTGTAGTTGGTAGCATAGGCTACAACAGCGGCGGAGTGATATTACGTATGCTACCGAGAAAGCCGGTTTACATGACAATCACGCAAGTTTATTTACCTGCTGCTGTGAGCTCCAACTAATTCCACTCTGCCAGGCTATAACTCACATAACGTTACCGGTACATGAAAGCACACGGGCTAGCAATTTGCATGTAAACTGTCCTAGCTTACTTGACGTTTCTGTCAGCAATTACCTAAAGTTAGCGGTTAGCCCAGCCAGGTATCTACCAAGAGTGTAGCTATACTGTTAGCTAACGTTGTCACTCTCCACAATGCATTGAACAGTAACGTTTCACTAACGTTGTCAGTCTCAATCTATCACTAGCAGCTAGGCTAACGTTATGAAAGGGTCTAGCTTTATTAGCTGGAGTAGGCTACCAAAAGTTATTACCTGTTCATCAGTAGCTGTTGGTGCATCTAGAAAGACGGATGGAACTGCATTCGTTGTCAGTGACTTGTGGTCCTTTAGATTGCGGGGTTTTTCAAAGTCGTCTGGTCTAAAATGATCACTACACATTTGCCAGTTGAGTAGGGTCTCCGCCGGTATCTTGATGTCCAAGCCAGCAGCTACTAGATTTCCCGACTGAAGTGCGCTTCTCTGTTTACTTTATGGCGCAGTACTACTAACCGGAGCCAAGTAAAATTCCGCCGCTGCTGAGAAACTAGTCCCTCAAAATGTAATGTGATCATTGAGATGCAAAAGTAGTTTTATTTCTAACATTTTATCAACAGACACTTACATCGATAGTCTGGCATTATAATTAATTTGCCTCGAGTGTACTGTAGAGTGTGTAAGACCGCTTTTAATGGCAGGCTAGCAGATACTGTTGACTTGCGCTAGCCTAGCAGCAGCGAACTCCGCAACTGGAAGGACTGGATGTAAAGTGTTGAAAATTGTCTCCGCTGATATATAACACACTGGCTAACTTGGAAATTAGGTCCTATGTCCAAAATTCTGAACCAACCCTTTAAGCGTACGTAAAAGATGCCAAGGTCAGCTATGACAAAAAGACAATTATAATCATGAGGGGCCAGTGTGCCCCGAGGTAGATGTGAGCCAAAACCACCACCACCAGTAATATGCATGTGTATAAGTAATTACAAGCATGTTTCAGAGCAAACATGTTCATGCTAAGATGCTTGAAAAATGATTGTCTGATAGTCAGAATGCTAGTCAAAATACGGGTCTCTATTGATGAATGATTGCGATGAACTGGTTTCTACATGCCAATAGAAACATTATAGCCAGAATGCTGGCACTATTTTGCATTAGGACAGAGACTTACGCAGACATTGAAATGAAATTGTATCAGGTATTATGTTTATACCTGCCAGTCACGTGACGGGCCGTGACGACTTGTGTTACGGATGATGCCTTGATGCTTTTACGTTAATAGGGCTGCTCTTAAGAATGCTGACGACTTATTGATGCATGAACTGCGATGCGTTTGTATTCCGGATGCTGGCACAGGCATGCGAGCTACAGCAAGCAAGTGATCTAAGAGATGTATAGACGCATCAAATTTTATTTAATTTTTCCACGAGTACCCTCCTTTTGCATACCTGCTGTGGTTAGTAGGTATGCCCCTCCAAACACCTGTAACTGCGTGTCTGTAAACACGTATCAGATAGACGCTGAGAAAATGGCGCTGAAAATGTCCTTGTTAACATGGATATTGTATTGAGACACTGGTTGCTTGAATAGGCTGTTGTGTCACTCAGACGTCGCCTGATACGGAGACCACTGTAATCCAGTGCATGCCCGTGGCCGGAGCATTGTGGCCTGCCTTCCTTAGTGGTCACAGAGTCCCACACGCTAGACCAGCTAGCCGTGGTGCATGTATCCAGGTGCTGCCCAGGTAATGATTGCATCTGTGGAAGAAAATATTTTGACAAGTTTCGTAAAAGTAGTAGAGAATGCACAGGACAACAGACATGCTCTGTGCGCTCTGCTTCTCGTCACTGTGGGGCATGTGCCAGCTACTGACTATATGCTGACTACGTTTGCTCCAACCACTTCATAATGTTTAACGTCCTTGAACGGCATATGCATTAGAGCTACCCTTTTTGATTGTCTTAATCGGTTGCATGTTTACATGAAAAGCTCAGAAAAGATCAGCTGATAGTTTTGTGGCTGTTATAGCATAGGTTCATTAATTTCATGTAGTCTTGTTCGGGTGGACATTTAGATTTAGAGGTGTAAATCTAGTTCAAGTAAATTGTATCACGTCACCGCTGATTTAAAACAAATGTGATTTTTTACAAAATGGTGCTTGTGAAAATGTGTGACTAACTTGAAAAACCACTAGCCACGGTGGCTGGTGAGCAAGTAAAAATATTATGAATATTATAATACCCTGAATTTATGCATTAATGAACATACAAAATACATAAAGAACTACATTTCCCAATGCGTTAAATATCTGAGACAAATGCAACGGATGCCTGAGCAGGTTAATGAGTAGGAGAAGAAATGTTTGTTGAGGAACCGGATGTTAACTTGCTACTGCCAACAGAAACTTGCAAAATGGTATGTGAGGAAAACATTTAAATATTGACAGCAATAATGTAATTGGCCAACAGAGATTGTGGTTAAACCTGGTTTCTTTAACTAAAAAAGAGTAAATGCCGCCTAATGAGCTGGTAAGGTCTACACCGCACTATATTTCTTGTCCTGTCTATGCTTGAATATCACATTGCACCTTTCTGCACTGTTCGCACTTCTGGTTGGATGCAAACTGCATTTTGTTGTCTTTGTACTTGTCCTCTGCACAATGACAATAAAGTTGAATCTAATCTATTCTAATGTGAAGCAGGAGGAGAGTGAGATGAATGAGAATGAGTGAGTAACATAAGATAATCTGCCTGGCTGAATTTACGCTAAGCCATATAACCTTTATCAAAGAGGAGTTTTAAGCTTTTTGATCTTTGTTGAGTTTTCTTTCTTATCCCTTAGCAATCAAGTAACAATCGACTTCTATGCTGACTTGATGAGTAGGTTCATCGCTGCAGAAACCAAAATCACTAAGATGCACATCTTAGTGATTAGTAAGAATGCCTCCATCCACATGGTAGGTCTTTTTGGTTTATTCAACTGGCTTCTGGGGTATTGTTCAGAAGGGATTGGTTGGGTCAAGCCACAGTTCTGGTAGGTCACTGTGATTTCTCTTCACATCTTCAATGATTTTAGAAATTACACTGTTGGCTCAAGACAAGCAAATATGCCATGAACACCACCCAGGTGTTCATGCACTTGTTGAAAACATTAAAGTAGTCAGTTACCCTAAATCTACCTAAAAAAAGGTATTGTACTAACATTGAACCAAGCTTACATAGTCATGACACAAAGGCCAAGATAGACAGATAAAAACAATTTTAAGTCACCCACCTGGCATATATTTTTTTTTACTAATGTCTCCAATATTCTGCATGTATTATTATGTACTGTATTTATTTATTGTCTATGCTAATTTTTGTAAACCCAACCTTTTTATCAATTGTTGGTTAAATTCTGGAGTACCTAACATTTGAACTATATAAAAAAAGTATGTGAGACAAAACATCATTGTGTAGTGGTTATATATTGCTTACATTTTCCTGGAACTCATTACTACTCATTGAAACTCATTTTGATTGTATTGTTTCACATATTTCTATTGTTAGGTTGTATTCTGGAGAAAGGCACTAAAAAATGTCATGTTGTACTGTGAATGAATGTACATCTGACGATAATTTTGTTTTAATTTGAGAAAGAACGGCGGCCAAGTTGGACAGGAAGTTACAAGAAGTAACAAGTAGGCACAAACCAATGATTAAATTGTTCAGTGTTTCACTTTTATTTTTCAAGCTTAATTATCTATCTGTTGTTTGGTTGCAATCAAGAGCAAGGCACGTAAGAATTTAACCATTTGTACTATATGATTGTGTAACTTGATTTGAGATGAAACAATATGGCATGGCAGCCATGTTGTACAGACAGAGAGAGGCCATAATTGAGAGAGCGAGAGAAACAGTAGATTGATCAAGAACGATGGGATAGGTAGGCACGACAGCCAACCAAAAACAGTTCAACATGAAATAAAAATGTCACATACCATTTGTAGATTTGCCTGAAAAAGAAGTTATTGCACCACTACTGATTCAAGCCTATTACATAGATAGTCATTACATTACATTACATGTCATTTAGCTGACGCTTTTATCCAAAGCGACTTACAATTGCTATATATGTCAGAAGTCGCACGCCTCTGGAGCAACTAGGGGTTAAGTGTCTTGCTCAGGGACACATTGGTTGATGTATCACAGTGGGAATCGAACCCTGGTCTTCCACACCAAAGGTAGGTGTCATATCCACTGCGCCATCACCACCCCGTCATGGCATGATGACCACGGTAGATCATTTATCATTTATCCACCTTCCATACATCACTGTCGTACTGATATAACCTATTCTGCATAGATTGTCATGTACCGTTTATATTGATATATTTTTGTGAAACTCATACTGGTTATATACAGTTTATTTTTTCGGGAAATCACAATGACTCATTGACAGTCAATTTGATTATACTGTTTAACTTGAATTTTTGTAAACCCAATTCATCTTTATATCCTTAGGTGGCATTCTAAAAGGCACCAAATTATCACTATGTCTTGTACTTTTAACAATTGTGTTCAATTGAAGACTGGAGAGGACCTTTTTAAAGTGCAAAACTTGTGTATTTATTAACAAAAAACAGACTCAAACAAAGGGAACAAACTGAACCCCCCAGAAATACAAAAAAACTAAATTAAAAAGATGCCATATAACAGCAAACAAACCGGCAACCTCACAGCAAGCTGCCAAGTCCTTTCTACTCTCTCCCCCTTTCTCATGAAGCTCTTTTAACTCAGCCTCCCCTGATCTGACCCTACCACCTGCACAAATGATTATAGTGTGAGCTTACCTGAGCAAGCAACATAACACTTTGTTTCTGAAAACAATATTACAATTAGATCAGTTACTGCTGACATTACTATTTATACATATATGTGCACCCACAACAATAGGCACCCCAAATATTATAAAAAAAAATATCATTCACTGCAAAACCATCTTACCAAAATACTATGAACCCATAAACCAAACAGGCCTATGTCAAATGATAAAGTAGCAAATGAACTAGATTATTTTATTATTTTTATTTTAAAAACTAGATTTAAAATGAAACACCATGGCACGGCGGCCATGTTGTAGACAGAGAGACGTGGCACACGGGCCATGATAGAGAGAGATAGATTCATCGAAAACAAAGCGAAAGGTAGGCGCGGCGGCCAACCAAAAACAACTTTGTTTAAAATATAATGAAAATGGCACTTACCATTCGTAGATCGTTCTGAAAAGGAAAAGTTATTGCACAGCTCTGATCCAAGCCTATTACATAGATAGTGTGGGCTCGGCGGCCATGATAGAGAGATATCATTTATCATTAATTCACCTGCCATACTTCACTCTCATACTAATGTCAGCTATTCTACATAGACTACCATGTACAGTTTATATTGATACATTTGTTAAACTCAATGGTTATATACTGTTAATATTTTTCGGGAAATCATAACTACTCATTGAAAATCAATTTGATTATATTGTTCATTGTTTCACTTTATTTGGTAAACCCAATTAATCTTACTACATTTAGGTTGCATTATACAGGAAGCCACAAAAATTACACTAAATCTTTTACTATGAATGAATGTGTATGTGAAAAAACTGTATTGACTTGAAAAGGGCATGGCACAGCAGTCGAGTTGTACAGACAGCTAAAAGTAACCAGCTGCCAAAATAACAGTGATATAGGTAGGCACGGCGGCCAACCAGAAACACAACGTAGAATAAAAAAATAAAGTTGCACCTTACCTTTGTCGATCCTCCCACTCCGCTCTTGGGTAAAAATGCAATCGATTTAAGTAACAGCGCGATGGGACTAATGAATAACCAATCATCGCTATAGGCAGTACTACCAGCGTTGTCAAGCATCATCAAGCGGTGCAAAACGCACAAATGGCACGGCTCCAGACTGGCCTACATCTTAGTTTGTGTTTTATCTTACTCCGCTCTTAAAACCCCGGCAAAACAAGTATGTTGGCATGGCTACGCATCATTGTACACGTAAAGTCGTTAGATTCGTACAGAAACGTAGTCTCTCGTAATAACATAAGAAAAATTAAATCCCCCTGCCGTACGTGTAAGACTGTGTGCTTTTCTATATCAGCCTAAATCTTAGTTTGTTTTTATCTTACTCCTCTCTTAAAACCCCCGTCAAAACCAGTTTTTTAGCATGGCTACGGAACATCGTTCACTTAGACTTTAGATTTGGGCAGAAACGTAGTCTCTCTTAATAACTTAAGAAAAATTAAATCCCCCTATCATACATATACCATTGTATATGGTTATAAACAGTTTAATCTAACTATGATTACATTGTTGTAATTTAGTGTTTGTGAACTTAATTTATCTATTGTTAGGTTGCAATCTAGAGAAAAGCAGATAAGAATTTCACCATTTGTACTGTGTATGCGAGGAAAAACTAGATTGAAAATGAAACACCATGGCACGGCGGCCATGTTGTAGACAGAGAGACGTGGCACACGGGCCATGATAGAGAGAGATAGATTCATCGAAAACAAAGCGAAAGGTAGGCGCGGCGGCCAACCAAAAACACAACTTTGTTTAAAATATAATGAAAATGGCACTTACCATTCGTAGATCTTTCTGAAGAGGAAAAGTTATTGCACAGCTCTGATCCAAGCCTATTACATAGATAGTGTGGGCTCGGCGGCCATGATAGAGAGATATCATTTATCATTAATTCACCTGCCATACGTCACTCTTATACTAATGTCAGCTATTCTACATAGACTACCATGTACTGTTTATATTGATACATTTGTTAAACTCAATGGTTATATACTGTTAATATTTTTCGGGAAATCATAACTACTCATTGAAAATCAATTTGATTATATTGTTCATTGTTTCACTTTATTTGGTAAGCACAATTAATCTTACTACATTTAGGTTGCATTATACAGGAAGCCACAAAAATGTCACTAAATCTTTTACTATGAATGAATGTGTATGTGAAAAAACTGTATTGAATTGAAAAGGGCATGGCACAGCAGTCGAGTTGTACAGACAGCTAAAAGTAACCAGCTGCTAAAATAACAGTGATATAGGTAGGCACGGCGGCCAACCAGAAAGACAACGTAGAATAAAAAAATAAAGTTGCACCTTACCTTTGTCGATCCTCCCACTCCGCTCTTGGGTAAAAATGCAATCGATTTAAGTAACAGCGCGATGGGACTAACGAATAGCCAATCAGCGCTATAGGCAGTACTAACAGCGTTGTCAAGCATCATCAAGCAGTGCAAAACGCACAAATGGCACGGCTCCAGACTGGCCTACATCTTAGTTTGTGTTTTATCTTACTCCGCTCTTAAAACCCCGGCAAAACAAGTATGTTGGCATGGCTACGCATCATTGTACACGTAAAGTCCTTAGATTCGTACAGAAACGTAGTCTCTCGTAATAACATAAGAAAAATTAAATCCCCCTGCCGTACGTGTAAGACTGTGTTCTTTTCTATATCAGCCTACAACTTAGTTTGTTTTTATCTTACTCCTCTCTTAAAACCCCCGTCAAAACCAGTTTTTTAGCATGGCTACGGAACATCGTTCACTTAGACTTTAGATTTGGGCAGAAACGTAGTCTCTCTTAATAACTTAAGAAAAATTAAATCCCCCTATCATACATATACCATTGTATATGGTTATAAACAGTTTAATCTAACTATGATTACATTGTTGTAATTTAGTGTTTGTGAACTTAATTTATCTATTGTTAGGTTGCAATCTAGAGAAAAGCAGATAAGAATTTCACCATTTGTACTGTGTATGCGAGGAAAAACTAGATTTAAGATGAAACACCATGGCACGGCGGCCATGTTGTAGACATAGAGACATGGCACACGGGCCATGATAGAGAGAGAAAGACAGATGTGGTACACGGGCCATGATAGAGAGAGAAAGATAGATGTGGCACACGAGCCATGATAGAGAAAGATAGATGTGGTACACGGGCCATGATAGAGAGAGGAAGATAGATGTGGCACACGAGCCATGATAGAGAAAGATAGATGTGGTACACGGGCCATGGTAGAGACAGAAAGATGTGGCACACGGGCCATGAGAGAGAGAAAGATATTTGTGGCACACGGGCCATGATATAGAGATAGATTGATCGAAAACAAAGCGACAGGTAGGCGCTCACTGGTTATGTACTGTTAATATTTTTTATGGAAATCATAACTTATTGAAACTCATTTTGATTATATTATTCATTGTTTCACTTTAATTATTTTGTAGACCCAATTCATCCTATCATTAAGCTGCATTCTGAAGGAAGCCACCCAAAAATGTCACTATATGATGTACTGTGAATGAATATGTGACAAAATTGTTTTGATTTGAGAAGGACATGGCACAGCAATCAAGTTGTACAGACGTAAAGAAGTAACCAGCGGCCATAATAGCCATCTAGGTATTGTGTTTCTGGTGGCCAACCAGAAACACAACCTAGAATAAATATTTTGTTGCATTCTGGAGCAATGGCATTGGACAACTGCAGATTGGAAAAGATAACCAAGTCGCTTGTGAACTTGTGTCAAATGCTACTGCTTTCCAGGAGCAACCTATGAGGGGACCATTCCACAGACAATATGTGGGTGATTGGTGCTCCTCATAGACGGACATCATTTTCAAACTTTACAATGATTATATAGTCGCTGTAAAGGTTACAACTAATGCTTATGCAACTAACTCTGGGGAATCCAGTTTGAATAGGCCTGATGCAGCTGATAAAACAAATAGCATTTTCATCTATAATCTACAGGTGCTATGCTAAAGTTCGTCTATATAGGAGATGCTGAAACATCAGCCTGTACAAGCATGTACTCAAATGATCCACATCCAGCCTCAGCCAGTACTAGCACAGTTGAACAGCCAACATCAGATACAAGCAGTTCAGGCCCTAAAAGGGAATCTCACTAAATGTTGTACGATTGTGCATGTGACAATAAAACCTGATTTGATTTGAGATTGACTGATATGGCACAGTGACCATGACAGAGACATAAAGAAATAGTTAAGTAGGCAGAGTGGCCAACCAAAAAAAAATAAAAAATAGGCTGTCACTGCTGGTGTGTATTAGTCAACAGGGAAATTATGCAGATAAGTTAAGATTTTAAGTGAATTGTTGATGACATCTTACAGGCAGGTATTGGTAGGCATGCAGCAAGCAGACAGGCACAGATGCAGGTGATGGTACATGTGGCTTGAAAGAGGCATGAAACAAGGTAGACTAGAAACCTGGACAAACAGAGCTAAACCAAGTGAACCGGTATATATACAACTGGGCTAATTAGGGAAAATGGGAAGCAGGTGGTCGGGGAAGGCAGGCTGCTGTAGGGTTAATGAGGGAAATTGGGAACAGGAGAGGAGGTGGGCGGGGTCAGAAATGGCCATGAACAGGTTTGGAAAAGTGGGATGTGGCTAGAGGGAGGCACAGAGAAGCAGAATCTAAAAAATTTGCTCATTTGCTTACTCTGGCATATTGACATGAAAGTGAAAATGAATAAAAATACAACTTCACATTAAGTAGGGTAATCTGTTTCAGCACCATTCAGTGCCGCTATGTATGTGTGTGTGTTGGTTTTGTGACAGGTGGTGAATTAAAGTCTGTGAGCATTATATGCCAAAGAAGATTTTAATCCATATTTGCAAGTTTACTCTGCAGCTTTCTTTTAAATACTTGCTAAATACCTTTGTCTGTGGGTCCTCTATCTCAGTGTTTTTCAACCCTTTTTGAGCCACGGCACATTTTTTACATAAAAAAAATCCCGCAGCACACCATCAACCAAAAATGTTACAAAATGACACATTGTAGCCTGATAAGATCAGAATCTACATTTTTCCTTTTTAAAACTGTCGTTGCAGGCTTACATCATTATTGCGCTATACTGCCACCTACTGACACAGAACAGTATTTAATTTCTCTGTCAGTCATCACATTGCAAGCACAGATGCGCAACAATGGCAAATTATTTGCAGTAACTCAATAAAAATAACAATAATTCTAATAATAATTTCCCACGGCACACAGCACAGTGGTTGAAAATAACTGCTCTATCTTATACATAAAAGAACACTATTCCCTATGCTATCATGACCAAGCAAATAAAGTTACTTAGTTGGGGGAGGGAGAGGGGGGGAGGAGACATCACAAGAATCAAAACTGTGTAAAGGACTCAGCCTTAGTACATGGGACACACACTCTACCTGGTGACCTACCCAGGGACTTTAGCTTCCGTCTTACTTGGCTGACCAACATTGGTACCTGGAACCTCCAGGGGTTCAGTGGAAGTTATGGTGGGATTGTAAAGTCCCACACACTGTGATTGTAATCTCTGTTGCAATTGCAAGTGCAGTATTTCAGCATAGTTTGACGCAAATCAGTGTGAAGCAGTACTGAAGGAAATAAATAATATTATCTTTCTTAATGGTGATTATTCATTCAATTATCACACACTAGGGAGAGGTCAGAGGTCAGTTGTTCAATTTCCCATTCTTAGTATGAAATCTAGATTTGAATTCCTTTTAAACAGAAAAGATAAAAACCTATTTTAACCTTAACCTATATTCCTTGTCTGCATCAAAGCAAAGGGTTATGTGTCTACTGTGTGTATCTCCAAAGGCAAGGTGAAATGTATGGTCATGGGTCAAACTATTCATGTCTTTCTGTGACACCACGACTTCACATTTGTATATTGTTTTTAAGAATTTTCTACCTTACAGTGGAGAGCCTGAGAGCTCAACACACTGCAAATTTAGAAAAAAACGTTGCAAATAGAGAAAATAAACAAATACAGAAATGTGCTGCAAGTAGCAAACATGACAATGTAAACTATTTCCAGGGGACATGTAAAAGTGATGCAGACATAGTCAAAGTTAATAAATGCATTTAATAGTTTTAGCAAACATGTTACACTGTAGATTTTACATTGACTGTGTTACAAAAAACAAAAACGATATAGGATGCAAATCTGTATATGGAAATACAACACTTCATTATCACAATACAACAAATCTGACACACAAAAAACTAAAATTGAGTAAAAACAGATTGTACCATTGTACCACATATACCAACCCATGTGTGACCAAAAAGCACACAATTGGACAGCCTGTTTGTTTGTTTTGCAGCTCTTTAAACATCATTCATCATCATCATTTTTAATAGTAGATCAAGTAAAAAAAAAAAATTATACCTCTTAAACCACCATTTTTTTCTCTTGCCTTAAATATTTTGTAAATGTAATCTCTATTTCTCCACCAGGTGTTCATTTGCTACTCATCCTTCTCTAGTTTTTCCTCATTTTCATTTTAGAGAGATTTGATTTTAATCTGAAGACACACTGGCTTGATACTTTGGGACAGCACATGTATTTGACAGAATATGCTACTGTTCCACAGCATGTCATTTTCTTTCAGTCTCTGTATTAATGAGCTCTTTATATTAAAATATCAAATTCATTTAAAATGTGTCACCAGTGGCAAAGTAACTGATTACCAGCAAGAATCACATAAAAAAGAAAATCAACAACTTAGTTGTAGCACTAAAGAAAAGGTCTGGGAAAATTGGTTAAAAGAGAACCTTGTGATGAAGTTGTGATAGGTGGCTGATTTACTGCAGAGGGCAGAGTGGGACTGATGACTGAGTTCAGTACAGTATGTACAGTGCATTCATCAACAGTCATCAACCGCAAACATTAGAGAAGCTCAATGTATTTTTACTACAAAAGGCAGAAAGATTCGGGCCATACAGTATATGATGTCCCAAAACTCACCTAGCAGTTAGAGAAAAAAGTGAGCTTGTTTAGCTTAGCTGTTCCTCAAAGAGATTCCTAAACCTGCATTTAATCAAGCCTAAATAGTTACCCAGATGATAACAGCATGGCCATCAATATTTAACCCTCTTGTTGTCCTTGAGTCAAATTTGACCCGTTTTCAAAGTTTCTATAGCAGAAATTTGGATTTCATTCAACCAAATCAGGTTCTCTGACGTCACCTGTTGAGGTTGTACTTTTCTTTCTTGTTTTAAAGTGACAGCAGCTCTGTCTGTCAGAAACCTCAAACCTGCTGTTTCCTCACCAGAAGAGAAACAGGCAGGAAGAGGAGGGTCTGACTTGCATGATATTTTAAATTCAGTCAATGTTCAGACACTCAGCAGCAAGACAACATGGAGGTTAGATCTCTCTGCATCAGACTGTGGAAGTATTGAGACTGTGTTATGCCCACAGAAATATATTGAGAAAATCATTGTCAAATAACAACGGCAAATATTAACGGCTCTCGTCTCTCCAGTGATGACGGTTTTGTTGCTGCTGATCGACTTCAATTATTCTCAAAAAGCTGGTAAGTAGCAGTTTAATAGTAAGACAAACTCTACTATGTGATGTATATTTGGCTTCTGATATAGTATTTAATCCCAAACTTGACAGTCATGTGCTCAAAACGCTTAACAAGTTACATCTTAGACTTTAAACTTCTATGCTGTAGTTTTCTAAATGTTTCTTATGTTACCTTATGAAATTAATACAGTTAATAAAGCAAAGGAAACATACATTTACTATTTCATGTTACACTTAAACATAAGTTAAAAGTTTCATTTAAGGAGGACTTCCAAATATTTTTTTCATACAATTAATCATTTAATGCTTGTTCAAATTCAACTCTGTTAGAAAGAACTGTGTGCACGTTTAAAAAATGACTGTGTTGCAAACATTTTCTTATAGTTGCTCTAAAATTTACAATTAATTTGTAAATTCAGCAACATTTACAACTTTTGTCAAAAAAATATAGTAATAGTTTATAATAATAATAGTTTTTTATAGCACACATGTAAACTATTTTGAAATCCAAATGATTTTGTCGGAATAAAAGACATGTCATTGAAAAATGTTTGCTTTAATCATCTCATTCTTTGTGTCTCTGTCTTAGATGCATCTTTTCCTCAGGTTGTTCCAAACAGACAGCAGCACTTTGATTTTGAGTCCATAGTTGTCACCTGTGAGGGACTGGAGGGACTGACTCTATGGAGAGTGATAAGGAAGATTAAAGGAGTTATTACAACATGTTCTTCTACCTGGTCGACATCGACAGAACCCTGCCAAATCAACTATGCCTATCCAGCATCGGACAGTGGAGAATACTGGTGTGAAATGGGATTAAAGAAAAGCAACACTGTCAACATCACAGTCACTGGTATGCAGATTCATAAAACACTAAATACACAAATTCATAACATTTTAGTCTGATTAATTGATTTATTTGTTATGTATTGGCACAGCTGACCTAATATACTCAATAAGATATTACTTACTGGCCATCTTTGTGCCAAGCATAGGCTTTCAAACTGTGTATTTAGCATATTTTTCAAACATATGTTGTTTAGCTGGCTCTGTGATCCTGGATAGTCCTGTCCTTCCTGTGATGGAGGGGGAAGCTGTGACTCTGAGCTGCAGACAGAAGCAAACGTCCACCAATCTCACCACTCAACTCTTTAAAGATGGTCACTTCATGGAGAAGAGTTCTACAGGAATCATGACCATCCATAATGTTTCCAAGTCTTTTGAAGGACTCTACAAGTGAAGAATCTCTGGAGTTGGAGAATCACCAGAGAGCTGGCTGGCTGTCAGAGGTAAGACATGTTACAAACGTTACAAAATTATTATTTTTTTTTTTTTTTGAAAATTGGTAATTTAAGTAACAATAATTGTATATAATATGTTTTAAGTATTATATTGATATCAACAAGCATGTATTTCACAACATTAGGATCATGTCTCATATGCAGCACATCCCATTATCTCTCCAGAAGCTGATGAAGAGCCTGATTTTACCCCTGAACCTTCCCCTGAACCTTCCCCTCATCATGGCCCTCAGCTCTCGCTGCTGCTCTGCGTCGGTGTCGCTGTTTTCATTGCTCTGCTGCCATTGGTGGGAGTACTGCGATGTGGGGAACGTCAAACAATTACCACAAGTACGAAAAATAGAAGTAAAGACAAGACGAAGTGTGATAAAATTGGGGTCTTCATTGTAAAATGAAGATGAATAAATACAGTCGTGTTCTGCATGTAACTTAAATGCAGCATAAATGCCGATGGCCATTATACTGCTTCCTCATTTTGTTTTCGTGGTTTTTATTTTATTCAAATAGATACCACAATCCCTCCTTCCTCCAGCTGTTAAAACAGTTAAATATGTTAGAGAGTCCAAGGTCTCAAGAACCACAAACAAAACATTGTGTTCAAAACCAGTGTTAGCAATTAGCATCATGTGCATCCATTTACTGATTTATTATTTAAAGGACTACATTTATAGTGTATGTAAATGAGCTCATTTGCTTTGGAAGCAAATTAATTTATCATGTGCAAGGTTTTAGTTTTTATAAACAAATGTTTGCCTGTATAACTTCCTGCTACTTAAGTGTAGTGTTGTATTTTTATTGTTTCAGTGGCAACATATACTGTGGTCAGAACCCAGGAGGGAGAAAGGTAATCAACTGACACTGAGAAACACAGAATAAATGCCACGTTAAAAAAACGCATGTAAGAAGATGAAATAAAAATATACCGTATACAATATAAAGTGAGCAGCAGTGAAAACGAAAACGCTGAGAGCCAGTAAATTACTAATATGACTTGTATAGTATATCAGAATCAGAAATTATTTATGCAGTAGACAGCTACATAGACCAGTTTGTTTGAAATTGTTTGGTTTGTTAATTTTCAAACTATACTAAACCGTTTCTGTTTCAGGAGCTTTAGGCTTTAGTGATAGTTAGAACTTCTTCTGACACATCTCAAAATGTGAAATAAAGTAAAACCACACAAGAGACCCACAGAGAGAAACAGGTAGATGGGCCCCTCAGCTTACTGTGTAGCAGCTCTGGTGGTGGCTAATCTTTACAGTCATAGACCAACATGAAAATACTACGTGACAATGCATGTGTTTGTATTAAGTGAACTTGCAGCCTTGTGTGTTGTGTGGGTAAGTAAATAGATGGACAATATTTTATAAATAAAGTGGTCAGTGATCAGAAGAAAGTAAATTTAAACCCTTATTCTCTCAGATACAATGGATGTCTGTTCTTGGCTGTTTTCCAGGTTACTGACAGCAGAGACACCTGACTGAAGAAGGGAGGAGCTTTGGTGTTACTCTAAACCAGGGATCTTCAACAGGGGGTCCGGGACCCCTAGGGGGTCCTCAGAGTAAATGTAAGGGGGCCTCCAAATTATTGTTAATTTTATTGGCATGGTTTTATGTCGGTTAGCCTAATAGCTGGTTTGATTTGTATTGAGAGATGATTTTATGGAAAGTACCCCATGCCAATCTCTAGGTATGGTGAAGGGTATGTGATGATGTGGGGCTATTTTAATTCCAAAGGCCAAGGGAACTTTATCATGATGCATAGCATCATGGATCCATGAAATAACTGGCCTTTAAAAATAAAAATCTGCCTGCCTCTATGGGAATTTAACATAGGGGTGTACTCACTTTTGTTGCCAGCGGTTTAGACATTAATGTCTGTGTGTTGAGTTATTTTGAGGGGACAGCACATTTACACTGTTATACAAGCTGCACACTTAGTACTTTACATTGTAGCAATGTGTAATTGCTTCAGTGTTGTCCCATTAAAAGATATAATGAAATATTTACTAAAATATGAGGGGTGTACTCACTTTTGTGAGATACTGTATGTAGTAGGGGGTCCCTGATCCATGTCTCTTTCAGTTAGGGGGTCCTTGGCTTTAAATACATTGAAAACCCCTGCTGTAAACAAACAATTTCAAAATGTTGTGCATTTAAGAGCGTCAGTTTGGGAGTTTTGTACATTCATTACAAAAGACTATGAAATGTTTTTGTGCTTAAAAGAAATATATTGGAAAACAGCTATAGCTTTTGCATACACTCTAGATATCACACTGGTTATGTTTAGTATATTTGTGAAGAGAGTACATGTTTTGATTGTTAATTAATGACAATGTTTGACTTGTTATGAAAATGTATCATCATCGTCGCTGCCATCATCTGAGATCTTCAGTTAGCATCAATGTCTATTTTAAGAGGCAACAGTCAGTTACAGCTAAACCACATTGTTCCATCTGCTCTTTCTGTTTACAAGAACAGAGCTGCTGCAGATTTTAATATGCTCACTGTGGTCACACTGCGTGACAAATGTCACTGTAATATGGACCTTAATGTTGTCAGCATTCATTTTGTAAACCATCAACATCAACAAATTGCAACTAATAATGTAACAATATTGTACAAATGCTGCATTTGTGCACTATAACAAATACAATTAAAACAAGGCAGACAATGATCGAAGCTTTTCAAATTAAAACAATTGTGAACTTTCTGACTGTGCAAGCTCATTAAGACAGGCAGGTTTTTGTCATGATGCTTGGGTCTTTTTTCTTCATGCTTTCAGTTCCAATGTGTACATTTTAAGGAATAATCTCTGAAAATGTAAAACCTTATCCCAACTACTTTTAAACTGTGAAACCCCTTAAAATGTACAACATAACAATACAGTTAACTATACCAGAATAGACAAATGAATGGGCTTATGTAAATAATGTTTTAATTGTTTATCTCCACAGTTTGAAGTCCTGAGTTCCTTATTTTATTTAGAGCTAATCTAACCTTCCCTCGCAATTATTATAATTATTTATGAATTATAATAGTTTGTTTTTTAAACAATCCAATAAAATGTATCAAATAGTATTAAAGTCACCTCAAAACTTTTACCTTAATTAAAAATGGTGGAGAAAAAGGGATGCAGACAACTTCCTCTTGCTCGTCTGAAATTCAGCACAGCATGAAAGATTGTATGGAAATATTTAGTGATACACTAGCTTAGGTGGAGTCTACACCTAAGCTGTCTACACCTAAGCTGAAGGACTCTTTTTGAACTACAACAGGTATGTTGTACTAACTTATAGCACCCAGAACTCAGCTATAGTAGATGTGCATCTTTCTATAACTGATCTAAACATATATTCTTACAATATTCTGCAGGTTATTTAAAAGCTTGTCACTGAACTGTAAACTGCTGTTGCTTATTACTGTTTGAGTCTACTGTTACGCATGAAAGAGACATGCAGAGAGTTGGTAATTAGTCATTTAATGATGGATATATTTTTGCATTATTTTCCAAAATGAAGTTTCTTTAACTTGTTCTCGACAATGTTTTCATTGTTCCACAAAAGGGAATACTGTAGTTGTAAACACTGCAGATCTCTAAAGCTGCACATTGCATTGAAAGTTAAACCTGAACATTACACATTCTTTTATCTTATTTTCTGAATGTGAAGTAAGGCTGAGTGACGTTTAATATTTCATCACTTTGTGATTCACACTTTTTTATTCCTATTTTAAAAAATACATTTTAAAAATGATTTAGTTTTCAGAAGCCCAGGATGTCTCACCTGAAAGATGGACCATGTCTTAAATCTTCACATAGTTCTTTTACTAGTGGTGTTTGTCCTCCTTCTCTCAGCACCCTATTGTGAAGGTAACATGTACACAAACACACTAGTAACAGCTAAATGAATGCAAAACTACATGTAATAATTTCAGTTTAAAATGTAACATGAGCTGAAAC
Source organism: Sander lucioperca (assembly GCF_008315115.2). Lineage (NCBI taxonomy): Eukaryota > Metazoa > Chordata > Actinopteri > Perciformes > Percidae > Sander > Sander lucioperca. The sequence goes on from NC_050189.1 coordinate 12,532,349, forward strand.
ATACTGTAATTTTACAATTCTGTGAGGAAAGAAAGCACAAGCTACCTGATACTTGTATGAACACACTTTAACTGATGAACTGGCACATGCAAATTTTAACAGTAATCTTTAACGGCACATCTACCCACCTGTTACTAAGCGGCAGTCTAACGTCCAAGGCCACTCAGCTTTTAGAGCTCCTCAGAAAGGATTTTAGTCACAGAAATTGCAAAAAACACAACACATTGCTTGAGTTAAAACAGATTGGTATCTTCCTTAGGTCTGGTGCATGTAGTTGGTCCGTCTCAGCCAATAATGGCAACAGTTGGTGATGAAGTCATTTTACCGTGCCAGCTGGAACCTGCCACAAAAGCTTCAGGCTTGACCGTAGAGTGGGCGAGACCTGACCTGAACCCAAGATTTGTTTACGTGTGGCGTGACGGCGTGGAACTGGAAAGTAAAACACATCCGTCATACAAAAGAAGAACTAAAGTGTTCCCTGACGAACAGAAGCTCGGAGACGTTTCCCTGAATCTCTCCAAAGTGAAATTTTCTGATGGGGGAACATATAAATGCTTCATTCCAGGACATGGTGACGCGTTAATTCAGCTTGTTGTTGGTAGGAACATGTTTTATATTCATCCATCAAATTATCAAAGGTATCTGTTTTTGCTTTAATTCTTGCAGTACTAGTAAGATATATTTAAGTGTCTCAATGAAATGAGTCTTTATATACAGGTGGAATACTACCTTAAATTGAATCTGAGCCTGTAAAGTGAGGGAGACAAAAAAAAGTGCTGTAACACAGCATGAATCAGATAACAGGAAAATTATTTCTGATGTAAAAGCATTTGCAAATGCAGCTGTCTGTTTTGAGTTCAATAAGCATATGTTTGAATGTGCATCAATGACTATGTTTACATGCACATGTTTACATTACATTACGTTTTTCTGCCCTTATTCCAAAAAAGACAATATTCCATGGCATATTAGATGGCTAATGAAAATTAATATTCAAATAATATTCCTTTTTACATGCAGCCGTAAAAACAAGGTTTTTCCACTGGTGGTGGACGTGCAAACACAGCCTCTCTTGATTCCTTCAACCAGCTTCTTGAAAAGGTCGGCGTTGTGTCATTTGAGCCTATTCAAAAACCTGTTGATATCCAAGTCTTTCATAATGTTTAAATGTAACTGTGTTTCACCTTTTTTTCTTTTAGCCATGCATCTGTACCGTAGCCTTGCAGAGTGTTGGCTGGTTGGTTTGTGTACAACAACCATATAAATGCACAGAGCTGACCATAAGCTGTAAACAGGCAAGGGGCCACAAACTGTTACAAACTGTAGCAAACTGCAGTAAAAACCCTGATTGAGACGCATATTCTAAATGCACTGTATGCATGTCAAAAAAATCCTTGATAACTTGAAACTCGAATAATACCAGCATAGCCCACGTCTTAATCGGAAAATGTTAAATTCAGAAAAAGGCTTAATACGACATATCCAAACATAATATGCTGTGATAATAGTGGTATATTTGTGTGCATATAAAGGTAGTCAATAATTCTGTATGTACGTATGCTTGTTCCATTTGATTTTTTTCCTCTCTTTATTTTTAAGGTGCTGTTAACTCACCTTTCATAGTGAGTATTAACATATCCTCCAGTGGAGTTGTTCTACAGTGTGAGTCTGAAGGCTGGTATCCAGAGCCTGAGGTGCTGTGGCTGGACGGTGAGGGAAACCTCCTCTCTGCTGGACCTACAGAGACAGTCAGAGGTCCTGATGATCTCTATACTGTCAGCAGCAGAGTGACTGTGGAGAAGAGACACAGCAACAGCTTCACCTGTAGAGTCCAGCAGAAGAACATCAACCAGACCAGAGAAACACATATTCACATTGCAGGTTCAAATATGAAAGGGCTGAAGCCCCCACTACCAACCCCCCTTACAGAAAAAAAACAAACATTTAGCTATACTTACATCTTTACGAGTCGTGGGTCTGTAAATGTAAAGTTTGTCCTTAGGTTGGTGCTAGAGGAAAGTATTAAGAGAAATTACTGTGCTCAAAGAGGGTGGCTCATTCATTACAATGTAAGTTGCTCACTGGCAGCCATTTACAAGAAAATTAATCAGGCTTTCTCGAGCATATTCCGATAATAAAAAAGGACTTGAATTCTAACAGGCCGAAGTTGGTGCAAAGCTCTGCCCTGTACCTTAGGGGACTGGTTCGTCCTAATTGGGGCATAAACATGCTCAATACATTTCATGGCAGTCTGCCTATTAGGTTATGAGATATAACACCAGATGGTGACTAAAGAGAAAATGTCAAAGGGTCACCAAAGTCACTGAGATTTATCCTCCTCTTTTTCTTTTTTTATTTAATGAAATGCTCACTTTAATAGTTTGAAAGAACTAATGTGCAGTTTGACATAAGTGACGATTGGTTCTGTGTTTTATCATTTCAGCTGATTTCTTCACGGTGCCACCAAGTTCATCTGTTCGTGTCAACATTGGTATTATTGCTTTGATTATTTTCATTTTGTGTAGTCTGGCAGTTGCCTTTGCTTGGTGGAAATGGAAAACATCAGTAAGTCGTTAATCCATTTATTTCACATTTGCAACCCTGCATTTTTTCATGAACTATAACTTTTAACTGAAATGTCTTTCCCTTTCTTTCCTGTGTGCACACAGAGACAAACCCTGTAACTCAAGTCTGCGATGGCACAGTCAGGGGAAAGAAGCAATGAAGGACATGAATAGTTTGTTAGTTACTAAAAAAAATGTAGAGGTCATTGTTAAAGCAAGAACTACATTGAGGTACTTGGCCTTCCTGTGATTGTGACTTATCATCGCTTACAAAAAGGCCATACGTTTAATTCAAACAGGTGTAGATATGCTGTGGTTATTCTGCAGAGGCTTTTTCATGGTTAAATGTAAACACACAGTCACAGATATTATATTGTAGACACTCAAGTTTGAATAAAAACTACCCTGTATAGACTGTGTGCTGTCTGTACTTTCTGCTGATTCTCCAACTCCAGAGATGTTACACTTGTAGAGTCCTTCATGAGACTTGTAGACACTGTGGATGGTTATGGTACCCGCAGAGCTGCTCCCAATGAAGAGGCCATCTTTAGAGAAGACAGCTGGAAGGTTGGTGGACGACGTATTGTTCCTGCAGCGCAGAGTCACAGCGTCTCCCTCCATCACAGGAAGAGCAGGACTCTCCAGGATCACTGAACCAGCTGAACAACAAGACTTTTATAAATGTTAAGTTAACTTGACAGTTTTGCTGTATGCATAAATAAGGAAAACTAAACACATTTTGTACAAGTACATGAAGAATACCAGTCACACATAAAGATAGTTGACAGATTATTATAAAACCCAATATAAGTGTAACGTCAGTGCTCTTTGGCATAGACTTGAAGTGTCTGGAGTCAACAGGAAGGATGAACACCATTATTGCAAAAGATATCATCCCCCTTTGGTGTTTTGATGATGGGAGTGGAGAGCGCCGTCTAATATGTCGCTCCAAAACCAAGTTATGATTTTACTTCAATCTGTTTCCAATTTGTACAAATAATCTGCTATTGTAAAACACAATTCAAATGTTTTCTTACAGGAGGGCAGTTATATAGATGAAATTGCACAGAGAGGGATCACCAACTGTAGTCAAAGGTGTGTCCGTGTTTGTGACTGTGCAAAATATAAAATAAAAATTGGCATCCCAGTTTTACCGGTCATATTTAGGCTGTACCGGACTTTCTTATTAACCATGCTGCCCTGTGGACCGCCAGCACAGCCAGGAGCCGCTGCTCTCGAACACGGTGCAGCCGAGAGCTGCGACTGCTGTTTGTCCGCACGGCAGGCTGCGCTGCCTTGATGGCATCAGTATTAAGTTAAGACAGTTTCATAACGTATGATAGTCACGTTAAATAGTAGTCCAATTCTATGTTTTGGTACAGTTGGTTTTGGGGTGGTGATGGCGCAGTGGACATGATACATGCCTTTGGTGTGGGAGCCCTGGGTTCGATTCCCACTGCGATACATCAACCAATGTGTACCTGAGCAAGGTACTTAAACCCTAGTTGCTCCGGAGGCGTGCGACCTCTGACATATATAGCAATTATAAGTCGCTTTGGATAAAAGCGTCAGCTAAATGACATGTAATGTAATGTAACACATGATGCAAACCGTATGAAAAGCGTTACCACAGTTTTGACTGCTTTTGTCGGCATTTCCCTGTTTCCCCATTATTGTTCAATAGAATGTATTCCAAAATTGAAAACATTACACTTCATAACATTTTGTATTTATACGTAATTACGTAAAATTACGATTATATTGTGCAAATTAGCTACAACAGGTTTCGGTACTGCGGACTTGGGGGACGATTGTTGTGGAGGTTGTGCGCATAAGTTAGAAAAATAGTGATGAAGACGCCCGGACACGTTTGCGACATGCTTATTGTTGCCATGATAACCATTTTTTCTGTCTCACTCAAATATGGTATGTGCCAAATTTGGTATTGATTCAATAAAATTGAATATAAATCAATATATTTGTCGCATAAAGTAAACCTACCAGTGACAGTGATGTTGACAGTGTTGCTTCTCTCTCCTCCTTCAGCTTCACACCAGTATTCTCCGCTGTCTGTTTCAAAGGCACTGGAAATGGTGCAGGTCACCGTTGAGGTCACTGTGCTATTAGAACACGTTGGGATGTATCCCTTGATGTTCCTCACCCCTCTCCATTTAGCTGAGCCGGTAAACCCCTCACAGGTAAAAGAGAACGACTCATATTCAAAGAACTGCAGTCTGGTGGGAATGATTGAAAGAAAAGCTGCATCTGAGACAGTGAAGAACAATAGAAAATAAATAAATAAAAAAACACTTTTCAATATTTATACAATGTATTAAAGAAAAGGCACATCCACAAAAAAAAAATTAAAAAGACAAACAAATCCAAACTATAGGTATGTAATGCTATAAGACCAATTGTTTTCAGCTGGGAGAGTTATTTTCTTAGAACCAAATAATTGGTAATTGGAAGGGACTAAAATATAAAGATTTTTTTTTCCTCTGACTTTTCCCACCTTTAAATGTCTTGCTTACTCTTGTTTTTTTTTTTTGTTTTTTTTTTTAACCTTTATTTAGGTTCACTGAGAGGCAGCCTCTCTTTTACAGGAACGCCCTGATCACATTCACACAGTTACACATTCATACCTGGAAGCTGCCCAGTACAACCACAGTCTGATCTGCTGGCCACTGATCAGCTCCACTGGAGCGGTTGGGGTTAAGGGCCTTGCTCAAGGGCACCTCAGTGGTGGTAATGAGGGAGGAACAAGCGCTGTTCTTTCACTTTCCCCACCCAGATTTTATCCTGTCAGTCTGGGGATTGAACCGACGACCTGCCGGTTACAAGCTCGCATCTCTAACCTTTAGGCCACCACTGCCCTGTTAAAGAAAATAATAATTGTCATTGTATTTTTTCAGAAAATGGGTTACAAATGTTTAACTATTTGCCACTTACCGCCTTTCTCAGCATAACTGTGGTGACCATGTGCAGCCAGCAGCAGCAACACATTCAACACTGGAGGGACAGAGAAAGAGAACTGTTTATGCTTTGTTTTATGAAATAAAATTCTAATTAATATAATTCTAATTATGATATAATGAGATATAAAGAGAGGTATAAAGAGGTAAAAGGATTTGAGATGCTCTTGGATATTGATAGAGGTTATAAAATGGCTGAAACGTCTGCGGAAGCCTAAAACCTTAATGTAATTTCATCAATTCATATAATCTCAAATGTCTAAAAAATGTCTTCACTTAAATGAAATAGTTAATTATTCAGATGTGAATCAGGACAACAAACAATCAAGTGAAAGTTACTTTCTACTCTAACTGAGCAAGAGGTTTCTCCAGGATGTACTATCTACTCTCTACTTACTGCTACTAACTTTTGTTTCGATTTATCACATTCATTTGAAAAATTATTTTAATTGTGTCCCATTCTGTGCGGTTTTCTGATATATAAAAAATGAACTGACGGAAAAGAAGACTACTTACACAGTCTGATGCAGAGAGATGTGACCTCCATGATGCCTTTCTGCCGACTGAGCGTCAGACGGAAATACAGAAAAATACAATGTAGGTCACGACCTCTTCCTGTGTCGTTTCTTCTACTGTTCTTGTAATGACAGGTTTGAGCTATCAGCTATAAGGCTGTCCGAGGGCCGATCGTCGGTTTAAGGCAGGACTGCTGTATAATTCTGTGATATGTGATATATATCCCCTGCAGAGTGGTTGAACAGCCTGCAGATAATGTAAAGTGATAACAAAAGCAGCCAAAAGCCCGTCAAGCTAGCTGGCTTGCTAAGCTAGCTGGCTTGCTAAGCTAGCTAGCTGGACACACCTAGGCTGACATGAAGTTACCTTTTTCTCTGTCCCCTGCTTATAGGTCGACAGTGGAAATTCAGAAATTTAGAAGATGAAATTGACACAAAATCACAACAGTTGACATTTTTAGTGTTTGGGGCAGAGTCAAAGCTTAAGTTGAAGTTCAAGTTGAACCCAGCCTTCAAAGTTGAACCCAGAGTTGAAATAGAAGCGAAATTGCAATTGAAAATGTTAGTGTTTGTTGTTTGGAGCCAAGAAATGAAGCCACACACACATTCATTACACACACACCTGAGTGACGTACCTCAGGGCATTCAAGCTACGGTTCGATCCCACGTCTCCACGTCAACGGTCGGAGTCATTCACCACTGGACCATCTTCAGGGCCGATTAACACTAACAATCAGAGGGAGAATGAAGTTCAGGCTGAAGCTGCAGAAACTTCACCTTCATCAACCTGCAAAGAAACACAGTTTACAGTCTTGGATAAATATCATCTTCTCTATTTGCTGCTGTCCTGACCGTGTTGTGCTCAGAAAGGGCTAATTTCCTTCTAAACCAGGATTACAGCAACAAGTAATTCAGTACTCAGTGAAACTGTAACAAACAGATTTAAATTTAGAAAGACACAACATGAAATGTGCAGCCCATTACTACTACTGTACTAATGCTTATATCGCCAGTGAACACATTTGGCTGTAACGTACCATCTTACATGAGAACAATAAAATAAAAAAGCTAAAGTAAGTTAATTGACTTAAAGCCATGCAGCTAACGTTAGCATGCACAACATGCCTAGAGTAGCAATTTAAGCTAGATTTAGTTAGCTACCTTATTTTCTTACAAAAACGACTCTCTAAACATTAAAAAACATGGCCCCACTAAATGAGAATAAACTAAACTGAAATGCATACTGTGCTTTTCTCAGCTGCAAACACAGCAAAAGAACAGTCTTGGATAAATATTAGCTTCTCTGTCTGGACTGCCTCGTGCTCAGACCGAGCTAATGTTAACGTTACATCTCTTTAGAGGAAGAATTTGCGCCAGTTGCTAACATAACAACGTGGAGACGTCTCCAAAAAAACTATCTTATCTTATCTGATCTTACAACTTTCACCGTAATTAAAAATGGATTCAAGTGTATTTCAATTGTAAAAAATAAAATCATATTGTCAATACAAGCATCCAGGAGGCCACTTTTGCTCTTTTGCATTTACTTTTGCTTGTGTGGACCACAACAAATGACTTACAGTGCAGATAATTTAACTTTACCGATACATCCATGTGTTTTGATAAAACATTATTCCAATATCATATCTATAATATATAATATATCATATTACCACTCTTTAATATTATACCAATTTTTTCATTGACTTTCACTTCATTGAGAACCTGCACCATAACGAGTGTATTTAAAAGCAGCAGTGGTAGCTTTAGTACAGCAAGGTGGTTCAACTGTAAACTGGTACGATACGTCATTTTGGAGATGCCTTTAATTGTTTATAGTATCACATTCTGCAAACAAGCATCATAAACTCACAGGTTCCCTGTAGATTAATTTGTAAAAAGATACTTTAGTAATACACAACACACCTCAGATATTAACATTACCATACATAACATTATAAGATAAAGTACAAACATTATTTTGAAGAGACAGGTGATGCTTTTTGTAATGCAGTCTATTGTTCCACATAGCTTAGTTTTCAAAGACTTTATGTTTTTCATTTCTTTACTGAATTTATTATTAAAAGTTGACACTATTGTTGCTTTGCTTTAAGTTTTACAAATAGTGCCAGATACAAAGTACAAATACAATACTGTCAAAATGTTTGATCTAGCAGAGAGATTACAACACAAAGAACAAATAGTACTCCTTACTGACCCCGTACTCAACGAAATATATGTTGTATACTAGAGAGAACCAACTGGACTACTAAATACAAAAAGTTAATTCAAGCAGTGTATTTGACGTCTCTAAACTTTCTTGTACATATAGCATGCTATAAGCAGTTCCTCCGTCTCCTTTAGCAAGGTGTTTCTTCCTCAGTGATCTGTAAGACACAGAAACCACAGAATTAAATGATGTTTACGCACAAGACAGTACATTAAAGAGTAACTAAACCCAGGCTATAGGCTAAAGTGTCTACAGGCTATAGTGGCCAAACAGTGGAATTCCAACTTCCGTGTCTGTCACGTGATGCCATGGCGAAAGAGACGTCTGTAAATCAGTGGATACATTTTTTCGAGCGTCACCCCATGAAATGACTCATTTCAGATAGTTGCTTTAATTTCACATTGAGCATCAAGTTACCGTCTCTGTCTTTCTTGGCCCATGTGTTGGCAATATAAAGGTCTGGCGAATTTGATTAAAAAAAATATAAAAAGCCAGTGTTACTGTCAGTCCTACCTCCTCGGTTGTCTGGATGAAATCATATTCGGACTCCTGATCTGTAAAAGGTGGGTCTGTTACTGCTGACGACGCTGCTGTCAATGTGAAGCTGAATACTCCTGGTTCTGGAAATATGGAAACAATTGAAATTGTCTTAGCCTTTGGTAAGATTTGTTCATCGTAGTAACCAACATTTTAAAACACTGACATTTTTTTGGTCATTAGCTCTGTCCCATTACTTGAATGTAACCCTAAGGAAAGGTGATGGTGTGTCAGTGTTGTCCAGAATAACCCATGTCACTGTTACAATAATGACCAGACCCAAACGGAATCTGTGGATAAATAATTAAAATAAAATAGTAACCATTTTGGAGACCTGGCGATGTATCATCGCCGGTAAAAGTGGAGTGAAAAGACAGAGGCAAAGGTTCATCCTCATCTGAAAAAAGAGACACAAAGTAAGACATATTGCATTAAACTGTAGCATGGTAAACCTTCAAATAAACACAGGTTGGTTTCGACCTAATGTCAGAATGTTACTTTGGTCCTGTGGAGGACTGCAGGCTGCAGGGGTTGAGAGGGCCCTCTTACCTTTTTCTGTCTGTGGTTCTTTGCTTCGGTTTGTGTGGAGGCTCAAATTATCAGCAGCATCTGCAGTGTCAAAACCATGACGAATTTAGTTGATGTGACTTTGTAAATAAAAGAGGTTCTCATACATTTCTGGTCACAACCTCAAAGTGACATCTATGCAGACGGATGAATAGTTGATCACTTTACCTCAAAGTGCATTTAATTACCTTTCTTTTTCTTCTTGTCTTTTTTGACGACAGCGTACAGGTCCTTGTTTGGATCACTCAACTTTACCTCCAATAAGACTGAAACATGAAGTACATTTATTATCACTATCACTATTACCACTCACTATTTTTGCAGAATTATTTTGTAGAATCATTTAAGTGAGGTAGGTAGGCAGACATACATATACAGGTAATCACAGAAAAAAATAGGCATGGCATCCAATATATGAACACACATAGACATACAGTACAGAAGGAGATGGGGGGAGGTGTCCCAAACACCATTGGGTATTCAGGAGTATGTAATAAGTGAGTTTTAATTTTCCTGTGTTATGGGTAACTTCTTCATAAATAACTTCCAATTAGGGGTGCCCTGATCCTGATCGAAGTCCTTTAATACCTGCAGATAGGCAGGTATTACAGCTGTAGCCCTCTAAATTCGGCCCACAATATTTTTCACAAGCTACTTGATCTAAATCTTGAGGGTCCTGGGAACTGCAAAAACACTCCACTACAGAGTGGTGCATCTTTGACCTCATAAACAATTTGTGTCAGAGTACAGACACCGGCTGCAGAGAGCCTGAACACCAACCCAACAACAGCCAAGTTTTATTGTGGCCTGTTGACAAGTTACTCACAAAATGAACATTAATTAACGACATCTGATATGTCCAGCATAACCCAGTCAATCAAAAGAATCACCAAACCTTTGTTTTGTAAGTATTAAGTATAATTGTAGTACCTAGCTGTTTCTTCCAGTAAAGTAGTCCAATCACCAACAGCTGCAGGAACAATACGACAGCGACAACAGTCCAAAGTAGGATGTAGTAATGGTGGGAAACCATCGCTTTGTCAGATAATGGAAAGATGACAAAAAGGACTTTCTTTAACAAAATGCTCTGGTTTTTGTCAGACAGTATATTCTGTACCATTTGATCTAATGTCAACATTTTAAATGTCTCGTGCATAATATAATACACATTTCCTTAAAACTGTTGCCTGACATATTCAGGGTTTAGAGCAGAGATCTTCAACAGGGGGTCCTCAGATTCTCTGCAGGGGGGCCTCCAAATTATTGTCAATTTTCATAATTCTTTTCAAAAATGAAAATGTCTTAACATAAAACCAACACATTATTAGCAAATATAAATCCCCATTGATGATAGGCTTACTGGCCTATAGGTAAGGTAGTCACTAAGGAAGCCATCCACAGATACAGTTCATCTCTAAGGATTCACTGTGTCACATGTATGTGTAACATTAAAAGATGATTCATAACATAATGTCGACAATCATTATTTTAATAGCTTCGTATTCCATGCACTAAAAAGGTATGTAAAAAGGCTTTAGGCCACCGTACATGTTATTGTAGGCCCAGTTTAATATGCAACTTCATTTTATACAATATATGTAGTACACGCTCCCTGCTCCAACTCTCTTTCAGTTAAGGGGTCCTTGGCTTAAAAAACATTGAAGGCCCCTGGTTTAGAGCTTTCACGATTAGTTGTTCAATGGATTTTTGCAGCCCTAGTTCAACCACGTCTAAAGACAAAATTGTTCATACCAGATTCTTGCCTGCCTGCTTATACCCTTTGGGTTTAGGTTGCCTGCTAACCTTTTGTCGAATACTATTATGATCAGAGACCTGGTAAACTTTAGTTTTACCTTACCTGTTCTGTCTGCGCGTTGTGAGTCCTCACTTTGTGTCACTGAGCCATCATACTTCTCTTCTAGAATTTAAAATACAGTTCTGTGAGTTCAGCGTTTGGCTGCGTTAGATGAATTTGTACTGACTCACCCACTTGTCTAGCAATGCTGTTAAGATGAGCAGCTAGCTAATACCATCAGTATAATCAGCCGGGGCTGCAGTAAAAATATACTCTCACCTCTGACAGTCAGCCTCCTCTCTGCTGATTCTCCAGCTCCAGAGATTCTGCACTTGTAGAGTCCTTCATCAGACTTGGAAACACTCTGGATGGTCATCTCTCCTGTAGAGCTGCTCCCAATGATGAGACCATCTTTATAGAAATCAGCTGTGAGGTCAGAGGGAGCTTCCTTCATTTGACACTGCAGAGTCACAGCTTCTCTCTCAGTCACAGGAAGAGCAGGACTCTCCATGATCACATTAGCACCTAACCAACAGCATACAAACATTTCATGTTAGATACTGGCACATACAGTATTTAGTGGTTTATGTTATTTTATATCTGCTTACCCTGTTCAGGTTGCCTATGCCATCATGCATTGAATGCACCAGTCTACCACATGGCTAACAATAGCCCACTGAATCATTGAACAATTTAGCAGTTTGTTCATGTGTGCAGTTAACTGATTGATATGTCTGAAAGGCTGAAAGTTATATATATATATTTCTTTTTTACATTTACCTTTGACAGCCAGCTGACTCTCTGGTGATTCTCCAGCTCCAGGGATGTTGCACTTGTAGTGGCCGTCATGAGACTTGAAAACACTTTCAATGGTCAGGTTTCCTGTAGGACTGCTCCTGATGAGGCGGCCATCTTTATAGAAATTGGTGATGAGACTGGAGAAGGAAGTCAACTTGGTTCTACAGCTCAGAGTTACAGCTTCTCCCTCCATCACAGGAAGAGCAGGACTCTCCAGAATCACAGAACCAGCTGAACAGCATTACAAAATGTTTAGAAGCAGAATAAATGCTAAACTTTAGTGTGATGATATCTACACACAATCAACCTACCAGTGACAGTGATGTTGACAGTGTTGCTTCTCTTTCCTCCTCCAGATTCACACCAGTATTCTCCGCTGTCTGATGGAAAGGCAAAGTCAATGGTGCAGGTCACTGTTGACGTTACTGTGTCATTTGAACATTTTGGAATGAATTCCTTGATGGTTCTCACTCTGCACCCAGCTGAGACATTAAACCCCTCACAGGTAAAATGGACAGACCCGTATTCAAAGAGCTGCAGTCTAGTTGGAACGATACGAAAAGCTGCGTCTGAAACTGAAAAATGGAGAACACAATTAAGGAAGAACTTAAAGAATCTACGGCTAAAGAAGACCTTGTCTATGCCATAGATGTATTATAAGAACTGGCTATGGCATTAAAGGCGGAGCCCCGTTTATTTCTATCAGAGTTGCTCAGTAGCGCATGAAGCGTTCATGGAACCAAAAATTACCCGGATGATCAGCGGGGTTAGGGTTTGGGGTTAGGGTTGGGAACAGGTAACTTCTACCTACCAGGTGTCTGAGGATAACCATGCTGAATATGGGCAACCAGCAACATCAACGCATTCATCACTAGAGACACAAAAGAGGAGAGATATGTGAAAAGATGCTTTTACTGTAGGTAGAATTAATCACTAAGTCATATAACATCGTTATCTTGTTCAAATGTTTTTACAGTTGCACAACACTTTAAATGCTAAATATAACTAGAGGAAAGTTCAGATATTTTAGAATACGTATGAATTTAATCAAATGCCTTAAAGTATTCACATTGGCATATAGCTTCCATAAAGGACATCGGGCTCAAAAATATAGACAATTGACAAGCTGTTGAAATACAGATGTTATTGTTGTAATCGATATCTTCATGGTTTGATTATAGGGATGGAGCTGATTTTGGTATTCGGCAGAGCACAAATAAGGGTTTAATAAATAATATATATTTCGTACAATAAATGAGGTGAGGGGTGAAAAGAAAATATAACTCATAACTGTGCCTGCTTGTGTGCCAGGAAGCATCAGGAACCTGCAAAACATATTACATTGCGCCACTATTTTGTTTTGATTGGAGTTTTTTACCTTAACTTGCTTAGGTAGTTTATTATGTTACATGTCTTTACTTGCACTATGTGAAGAGGAGTTTGTTTGAGCAGGAAGAGGAGATTAGCCTACGTAAGCTCTGTAGTTCACCTACACTTTGTGCTCACTGCTCAGTCAGTCTGTGTCACACGGTTGCGGATATCACATTGAAGAAATAGAGCGCTATTTATAGCTATACTTGCGACGTTGCTGTGCCACATTTACACATAAACCAATATAATTCATCATAGTTCATTAATATTCTATTATGTTTTATTGAAGAAAACTTATACTAACAAATCATATTCTAAAATAATAATTGTAATAAACACAAAACCAGGATTGTTACATCTATTTCTACACTTATTTGAATACAAATACAGATAATGTTGGTGCCTCCACAAATACACATCAAATACAAACACTAGGCTCTGTGCTCAAACCCAATTCATAAAGAGGAACTTCTTTAATTCCACATGTATAGATGGATCCAGACATCACAAAAATAGAGATATGTTAAACTTTTTTTAACATTTATCTCTAAAACGTTTATGTTGCTATCCTTTTAATTTCTATTTTGTGTACTGTTAATTGTAGAGCAACAAGAAATGGGGAAAACAGACAAATGTAGTACTCACACATTGGGATGCAGAAAGCTGTAACCTCCATGGTGTCTTGCTGCTGACTGTCTGAGCAACAGGCTGATACAAAGCTAAATACAGCATAATGCAGTTGAGAACTTCCTCTTCCTGTGCACACGACTTCTGGTGTAAAGCAGAATTTGGCTCTTGTTTTAAAAACACTTCGCTGAGGCAGATGTACTCTAGAACAATACATGATCTTAGATTTGCGCAAAAGGGGCACAACTACTACCTTGTAGTGTGCTTAATACTTCAGTTCCCTTTGAATTCAGTAGCACCCTGCAGCTAAATCAAATGGAGACATTTAACCAGCCAAGCAGTGGATAGTATATAAAATCCCAATCGTAGGCCTCCAGATGCATCAAAGTTTTTTAAGTTAGCTTCTAGGAGGGACTGATTTTCCCACCAAAATAACATTTTGCACTGGGAATAATTTGACAGATGATATAGTCACTTAAAAGTAAACTCATTCTCATGAACAGGTTCGTATGAAATCATACAAAAAGTTAGGCACAACAATTCGTATGATAACCTACAAAATTACGGGTCATGTGAAGACCGTTCACAACAGTTAAGTTTAACAGCATTTACAGTTAAATTAAGCTGACAAAAGGTGACTGTGACAGTACAGAGTACTGTCAGTACATTTATTTTACAAAGAGTGATTACAGCACATATCCATTCAATCCAATTCATTCAGTAGGTGTCAAGCTATCTCAGTCTGGACCAAAGTGGTGGGCAAACTTTGCCATCCTTAGAGCCTTGCTGCAAAAAAAGGAGTTCTGATTAGATGTTTCACACCAAAGTAAAGAGGGAGGAGAGATTTAAGGACCTAGAGTGCAACTTTGCATATAAGTAGGTCAAGTTTCTTCCTGGTTGAACTTTTGCTGAACTCCATTTATCTGAGATAGATGTGTGAACATAAATAAGAAGTATTTTGCTGCCCCCTGCAGACATTATATCTGCCTCTCAGGTTGCCAAAACTACACAGAAACTGCCGCCATTGCTCCTGTTTCATTGACTTCAGATGTGTTTGCTGCTGTAGTATTTTATACAGTAATTATGGTGATAAGTTACCTGGCAACTGGATCAAAGTTCAGCCCCTTATTTATATGTAACATATTAACTAAGAGACACTGAATGCAGGTTTGAAATCAGCTAAAGGCTACAGCACAGAGCTAGTGTGATTATTCAAAACTTACTGGTTTGACAGGTGAATTTAGCAGATTGAAATGTTCTTGGTAGTGGGAAGTCAGTTGTAATTATGCAGTGATTATTTCTAGAGAATATTCAACTGCTGCCGCCAAAGAAACAGCATTGTTTTAGAGGCGTTTCCATCCGAAGACAATTATATCTGAGCACTGGGAACTATTAATACGTCAACCTTTGTATTACTACAGGTAGAGTAGGATTTATTAGGCTGAGCAGAGGGCAGCACAGTAGTTGAGACTGAGCAGTTGTTTGTTTGATATAAGGACTTTGATCGTGTGCAGCTCGCTGACTGACAAAGCACGCAAAAGGTAAGACATTCTTTTTAAATTAAACTCTTTTTGCTTTGAATTGATTTTCAATTTAGAGGAACTTGTAACTTTTTTGATATGAAAGCAAGTTTGTCCGGGCAGGCAGACTCATGCACTCAAAATTGTCCAGAAAAACTCTTATAAACAATGGCTTCTTATCTTCAAAGGAATTAAATAAATAATAGCTGTATAGGAAATACAGAACGGACCTAATCTCAGACTGTTTAAAAAGATATCTACATTTGATATTAGATGTTTATTTAGCCAGAATCTAAAAAAAAAAATTCCACATGATATTTTTGTGAATTTATTTTGTGGTTTATTTCAATTCCCAGCTCTGCATGATGCCTCACCAGACGGACAGATTGTCCTATAAATCTCCACCCATTGTTCGCAGCACTTTGATTCTCCATTACGCTGTTGCCCTTCTTCTCCTGACACACTCGAATGAAGGTAACGTACACATAAACATGGTTATGAAAGGACATTATTTTGGAATTGAGATGGAATACTCTGCACTACCTGCATGTACTAAATATGGTCGTCAAACCATTAGAATCACCTCTCAATTAAATGTAGTCCAAAACTGCCAGTAACTACGACCTCAGTAATAAACGTACAGCGTCATCAAAAACTGAAGATTAGATTGATTTATAAATGTAAAAAAAAGACAGAAAAAGTCATACAAAAAATAATATTACACAAAATAGAAAACATAGAGATAGATAACAACACTTGATAATAAAAGGAATTGACATGTCCGAAGAGGACACTTTATTATTAAATTGTTGTTCCAAAAATACTTATTCAGAGGCCATTTGGATGTTAATTAATACCAAAACTGCCTTTTCTTTTTGAACAGACTATTACTTTCATTGTTGTAAATCAAATCCTTATTGTTGTTTATGTCATTAAATATTGAATGCTTCAATACTTCAAACCCACCAGATTACTGGCTGTTTTCAAATTATTATTCACACGTTAAAGACATGCTGTTGAGTGTTCTGTATTGTACTGTAAGCCAGTGACATGGAATTAACTTATGAACTTGTTGGCAATGATAGTTTCTATCAGGTCTGTGGCGTTGTTAGTTTGGGTTTTAGTTTTTAATGATTTTTTTGGATACAACAAGTGCCTGAAATGGGCCAGTACTCACCACTAGTACCAGCACTTCTAATAGTCCACACTTCAGTACCCTTACTTACTAATTATTATTAATAGTATTATTAATAGGCTGATATTCATACCAAAATAGGCTATATGTCATGGTTTATTGGGAAGAAGGCACTGGATACAACATTGCCTTTCTAGGGGCCGATACTTTGTGCCCACCAGATCACTGGCTGCGTCTTCCTAGGATTTACATTACAGATATGTTGTTGTGCTGCTCAGTACTGTGCACCATGCTCTGGGTGTAACTGGTGCACAATGTTACCATTTCAGTGGCACAGACAGACATTTGTCAGAAGCCAAAGTGTCCGCCACACACTCCCTGTGCAGATAAACTCAGTGGTCAAAGTGAAAGTGAAAATCTTTCTTGTTTGTTTGACTGATATGGTTTATTTGACTTTAGGAGATCAGTTACATAACGCGGTGATAATGGATAATGTCTGAGGTTATAGTGAGAGTTTATCATTAACTCGTGCCTGTGTGTTGCTGTGTCTGTTTTTAACCATGGCTTGGGGGATTGCAATCTCAGCGTGTTGGCCGCTTGGTCCACCACTTCACTTACTTGCTTATGCCTAACACCTCCTGAAGTATAGGCCGTCAATAAGGGATCTCCAGAGTTGTACAAATAGTAATGCACTGTAATTTGTATGTAATCAACAAATGTGTTACTGTATTCACCACATTGACCGATGCTGTGTATAAATGAGTACTATACTATACTACTTTACTACTATACTACAAATTGAGTAATATTTAAGGGGACCAGTGTTTTAACCCAAACCACAAAGTTTAATATTTATTATCATTACTAGTCTTTTTGATGTCTAAACATAACTGTCGTCACTCTATGACGGTCACCTTTTATCGGCTAAACTCAACTGTAACAGCCACTATGCTGTCATGTGACCGTTAATTTCATAAGATATATAGGTTTTTATTCAATATCATTTGAACCCAGTTAATGAGAATATGTTGACCTTCTTAACATCATCAACATGTTAGCAGTTGTAACCACAGTAAGAATTGTAAAAAAAAAATAAAAACATTGGATGTTTCTTCCTCAGGTCAGTCTCAGGTGATTGGTCAATCTCAGTCAATAGTGGCATTGGTCGGCAATGACATCACTTTGCCATGCCCTGTGAAACCTGCCACGGATACCGTTAACGAGATGCTGGAGTGGTCGAGACCTGACCTGAACCCCAGATTTGTCCATGTGAGGCACTCCGGTGACGACCGACTGGTTGATCAGAATCCTTCCTACAAGGAAAGAACATCAGTGTCCATCGACGGCCTGAAACAGGGGGATGCTTCACTGACACTCTCCAAAGTGAAACTCTCTGATGAAGGAACATACATATGCTTCATTCCATGGTTGAATACAGAATCCAGTGTTCAGCTTGTTGTTGGTAAGTGAACCTACTTGTTGATGGAGTATCCTTAATTTAGAATTATACATTCAGTTGAAGAAACTGAGGATAATAAAGTACAAAGACAAAAAGAAAAAAAAAACAATAACCAAAGTTAAATTGTTTGTTAAAGACAACTTTTACATTATTCCCAAAAGAGGAAAGAGACCAACAAAGTTAGCCCCCGCAGGACAACACAAAACAAATTGAGTCCATATAGAGTCTGTATTAGTCTCAGTCCATCCAGTCCACACAATAAACCAAGATAATTCCTTATGGCAAAAATCTTGGGAACATGGATGTGCAATGTTAACCCAAACAAACCAATCACAGAAGGAATTAGGATCTCATGAACCTCTAGGTAGGGCTTTAATTGTATGCAAAACATGTACACTGTAAACCTACTTAGCTTAACTAGCCCACTTTACCAGTATTCACCCTACAGTCTTTAACAGCATTTTTTTTCCATTTCAAATCAACACAACATACATACATACAGCCAGCAACGGCACAGATTCAAACACATTGCTTTTATTGCAATGAACAACCTTTCATAAGGGTTTTAGTAGCCTTAGGTTTAAGATTACGTCACTTTTAATATGATATTGGCAGTGTGGGTGCTTTTTGGAAAATTAGGCAAAGGCAAATATTGGAAAATAACAAAATGTCAAATAAATACGAAAAGCTGCTTCTGTGGAGAGTGTATCAGATATTAATTAACTTAGATTGACCCTAAACATTTTAGTATCGGTAAGGTTTTGCCCACTCAGATGGTACTGATATCTGGTCTGGCCTTTGGACTAAGAGGGCAAAGCTGCTCTTTTTGTGTCCTTGCAGTCAATATAAATAACTGTATAATAAACTCATCTGGCTTTTCCCTTGCTCAGTATCATCCCCTGTCATCGAGATAACCAAAGTCAGCAGTGGCGTGCTACAG